>NC_137144.1:14766369-15118869 GCF_949319135.1 Squalius cephalus
AGACGGGCCGGTCTGAGTATTTCACAATCTGCTCAGTTACTGGGATTTTCACGCACAACCATTTCTAGGGTTTACAAAGAATGGTGTGAAAAGGGAAAAACATCCAGTATGCGGCAGTCCTGTGGGCGAAAATGCCTTGTTGATGCTAGAGGTCAGAGGAGAATGGGCCGACTGATTCAAGCTGATAGAAGAGCAACTTTGACTGAAATAACCACTCGTTACAACCGAGGTATGCAGCAAAGCATTTGTGAAGCCACAACACGCACAACCTTGAGGCGGATGGGCTACAACAGCAGAAGACCCCACCGGGTACCACTCATCTCCACTACAAATAGGAAAAAGAGGCTACAATTTGCACGAGCTCACAAAAAATTGGACAGTTGAAGAATGGAAAAATGTTGCCTTGTCTGATGAGTCTCGATTTCTGTTGAGACATTCAGATTGTAGAGTCAGAATTTGGCGTAAACAGAATGAGAACATGGATCCATCATGCCTTGTTACCACTGTGCAGGCTGGTGGTGGTGGTGTAATGGTGTGGGGGATGTTTTCTTGGCACACTTTAGGCCCCTTAGTGCCAATTGGGTAGCTGAGTGGTAGCTGAGTGGGAATTGCCATGCTTTGTTGTTGGGTCTGTTAAACAAATTCGGTTCGGTTTAAAATGTAAACAATAATGAGATTACTACTTTTGCCTGACTTGATGACTGCAAAGACAGTAAAATATTCCACTCAGCTATTCTTCAAACTGCTGTTGTTCTACTCAAAACTGTCCTGTCATCTTTACTTCATTCTTTATAAACATAAGGCCCAACTTCCTTGCTTTTGTACTTGATGTTTCTACTCTTCAAGAGGAATTAGGAGCAAAACCTGAGCAAAATACCGGGGGGGGCATATTTAACATATTTCATATACTCTTTGCAACACTGCATTTCGGTCGTTGCTTTTACCTTACCTAAACAGATACGCATGCCAGTTATGTATCCACCACCTCCAAAACTCCGAAGCTGCTGTCAGATTATGATGTTCCAAGGACATTGGGATGCTCGGCCCTTTCCCAAACTCTGGGCCGTGGGGCTGGCAGACTGAAAAAGCACTGGAACAGCTCCCTTCTTTACACGTCTGCGCCCAGCTGGAGTCGGAGGCTCTATCACGTCTTCACTTTGAAAGTGTCGGCTGCAGACTCGTGTGTTTGTTGTAAGAAACTTGTCTCGTCGGATGTTAATCACCCACCGTTTATGTAATTCAATGTCTTTGGGAAAAGTAAAAAAACTAACTGAAGAATTGCATGTTGCAGACACTGTGCATTGCGGAACAGCAGTGGTGGCTAGAAGAGCTGTCTTCCCGCCTTTGAAAGGACAATTTCGTACGTTTACATGTCATCGCGTTATCAGTCAAGACGAAGTACAAGTAAAAACATTAACATAAACAACACAACAACGATGAAAATGAACAGTTTTGGGTGTTTTGACGACAAGCATTCAATGGTAGCATAGGTAGCACTTCACTCTACAATAACCGGATGTTTACAACCATCCTGAGATTTAACCGGAAATACGTCATGCTCGCCAGTGCATGCAGGCTATTGGCTCTTATTTAGAGGGCGGGACTATTTTTTGAAGCCACCATATTGAGCGCTGCACTTTTCCCCATTCAAAACAATACGAGTGGTTATACATCTTGTGTTATTCTATAGTCTTTGGTATTTCATAAGGTTTGGAAAACTTCACCCTAAGGGTTACACAGAGTTAGCAGGTTTAATCCAAGTCTTCTAGCGAGACACGATTGGGTGCTTTATATGATAAACAGATTTTAATTTAGACATTATTCACACATAAATATTGATTTAATTACATACATAGCACATATTAAATATGGTCAACAGAAGCTCAAACGTGCGTGTTCGTTTGAGCTTCCGAAACAACCTGAATCATAAGGATTTCTTTTATGATTTTCAATGAATTGACAGAAATGATGAGAGAATATTAAAAAGATCTTTATTTGTGTTCCAAAGATGAACGAAAGTTGGTTTAGAATGACATGAGGATGAGTAAATCAATACATTTTCATTTTTGGTTGAACTATCCCTTTGAGTTTCTGTCTTGTCTCATCCTTCTCTCTCATCTTTGGTTTTATTTTTGGCGCACATGCATGCATGTGTCCATGGCAACAACTGAGTTTTGTTATGGCAAATGCTGGGTAATTTTATGACTGTACTAAAGCATAAAAATACTATAATATGTTTGCAAATAATTAGGAAACATGCTAAGTTCACACACTGGTTTCTCCGAAAAACAATGCTACAGCCAGTTATTCTACTTAAATCTGAGTTCCTGGTCGGAATGTCTGTTTTTTGTTTTGGTCTGTGTGACTCCGCCCACTGCCAATTTATCCAATAGTATTTCAACACTCCAGGTTGCGAGTTCCAGCCATGGAAGCCAGCGAACAAACTGGGCCAGAGATCACAGATTCTACTCAACCTAAAAAGACTTGGCATCCATTAAAAAGTCTCTATGACCAGAGGCATTTTAAAACACTGATACATTAGCTGATGAACAGTGTAAGGCTCATTGCTGTCCATTAATTGCGCTCGTTCGCATTGCATGTCTCAATCTGGCAACCCGAAGGTGTTTATTTTTCATGTTAAGGCAACTTAAGGTGTTTTATGCAATCTGACACAGGCTTCAGTACATTTACCTGATTTAAAGTGGACCTATTATGCCCTTTTTCAAAACCTGGAATACCTATAATAGGGTTTCATGCTTGAAAGTTGGAAAAGAAATACTTATTTTTCACTTACTTTACATTGTTGCAGGACCTCTCTTCCCAGTCCATCTGTAACACTGAATTCGGAACCGCATACTACTCTTACTATTTCTGCCATAGAAAGATATGGTAAAAGTAGTATGAGTACTATCGAATTCAGCATCTGTTTTGTTCTGGTCTCTATGAAGCCTCTCCTTCTGAAAATTGCAATGTCCTCTGATTGGTCGGCTGGACCAGTGTGTTGTGATTGGTCAAAAACTTTGAGCGTGTCTAATTCAAAATACTAATAAAAACTAAAGGCCTAAATGAAATATACACTGGACAAGATACAATTGAAGAAACATTTCTAATTCATTCAAGAAAACCTGAGACACATTCCTTCACTCTCCAACAACAGTAAAACTCTAGCGATACATTGACATCTACTGGCCAGTTCATAGAACAGTAGTTTTCATTGTTGTGGTAATGAACACAACTTTCTGGCCAAGTTGATACGACCAAAACTGGCCATAATTCAACACCACATGAATTTTAACATTAGATTGTTTTGTATTTATTGTGAAATCATCTTTGTAACAGCTTAATCATAAGCTCTCATTTTCCCCAAATGAAAGGTTTTATTTTAGGATAACGACTGGCTGCTTACCATATAACATAAATGTGGACATGAAACACTGATTTGTACATTTATTTCATTATTTTACTTGCAGAGACCGTATTGGAGATACACAACACAAACAGATGTAGGAAACATTGAGTTCCTGGATGAATGTTCAGTAATACACGGTTGCACAAATTTCATACAAGTATGCAAGAGAACAGTGTAATACATTAGAAATAAATCACATAAATGCTATCCTCACTGACTGTATTTGATCACAAAGTATAACCTTTGTAAGCAGTTTCTGTAGTTCATTGTAAACGGGTTTAAAATGCACAATCCACAGTTAGAGGGTAATATTAATAAAAATTAGCAATAAATGCACAACATCTTTCTTTTGTAAGCCTGTGAAGATATGTTTCAACACAAGTAAATGTTGATGGTCTATATAATGGCTGTGCAGTCAAGTGTGACATGGATAAATCCACTTGACCATGCCAAATTGTTAAAAATGTATCTCATCTCTTTGTGTCATTTCTACAGCTTTGGTTTTTACAGTCAATGCAATTACATTTTGTTCATTGTAATTTTCTGGTGATTTTACAATGATTTAGTATTTATATTGGTATACCTTTGGTATACATATTTTTTAAAGTTTCATTGAAATCCCAGGGAAATGTTAAGTAACAAATGTAATAATAATAATAAATGTAAATTTGTACTGAACAAAATTTGTTTACAATTTATAAAATTAGTGCATTTGTGCTGTTTTTCTTTCAGCTAAAATAGATTTCAATTGGTTTTGTCATCCAGAAACCTAAATCTTTGCTTGAGCACTTGAAGCAGATTCATCTTCGCTTTATCCCAGCTGTCTTCCCAGTCTAGAAGTCAAACAATTCACTTTAATATTTAATATTATACACAAATATTTGGAACTTATTTAAGTATCAGTACACACTCTACAATTGTAATTTACTTAATTTACCGAAAAAAAGTTTACTCTGGTTATTCATATTATTAAAAATCATTAAACAATCATTTATAAATATATTTAAAATTAATTATTTAATAATTAATAAAAATACTCTACCATTCAAAAGTTTGGAGTCAGTAGGTTTTTTTTAATAACACTTTTAGGTAACACTTTATTTTACAGTGTCCATGTAGTTAAAAACTATAAATTACATAACATGCAACTAACCCTAAACCTAACCCTATAGTAAGTCTAGTTACTGGTGCTTCACTTCATAGCATCACTATTTTTATCTCTCATACTACTAATTAATTTTTGTTCTGGACAAAATTTCGGTGCGTAATTCATCCAGCACCGCTTGTCGTAGACCCATGAATGATGTGCAGCTTAATAAGAAGAGGTGTGCTATGACTTTTATAAGCGATCGGGCGTACGAAGTTCACCTGTTGGGCAGAAAACTGGGTGAAAAAGTCCCACAGACTTAACATCGGCACAGAATTTGTGAGATGATATCTCAGGATTAGAATGACAGAGACTTGTGGGTGGGCTCATATGACTGCCCAGCAAGCACCTGGGACACTGAAGACTAGAGTAATGATATAATTGTAATAATATTTCACAATATTACTGGTTTTATTGTTTTTTTTTATCAAATAAATGCAGCCTTTGGCAAGCATAAGACTTCTTTAAAAATATATATATATTTTAAAAAATCTCACCGACCCCAAACTTTTGAATGGTACTGTATTTATAATTAATATAAAATTAATATTTTATAATTGTTTATAAATGACATTAAATATTTACTGAACATGTGACAACCTACCTGAACTGTTGCAGGTGAACTGGACAGAGAAAGTAGCCTTCGCTCCAAGCACTTCTTCTGTGTCCTCAAACACTGGCGGTGGCAGATTCTGCTGTTTGAACCATTCATCTAAACGGTTTCTCATAGATACATCATTTGCTTCTGTAAGAGGTTGAGAACTGAATGAAAATCATTAAATAATCATTTTTATGTAGTGTTTAGACAAGCTGGTTGATGTTCAGTTGCTCTGACCTGTCTTTACCCCCAGAAGGCCCAGTATTCGTTCACTCAGATGATTCCGAGCTAATTTCTTGGATTTCTGGCATAAGCACTTCAGCGTATAGTCACAGAACGACAGCTGGATATTGGACTGGATATCAACAGGCTTCATGGAAATGACGGGGTCTTTCTGACCGGCCCCCTTCAGCATAGTGCTCAGCTGATTCTGCACCTCTTCAACACTATCAGCTCCAGTTAGTGATTCGTAACCAAAGAGAGGTGATAGTGAACGCAAGGCATTCTGGAGAGCAACTAACTTGGCTTCAGCCTCTGAGGACCCTAGAAAAAGACCACATCATATTTGAATAAAATGGCATTCATTCACGTATTTAATACATGATATATATATATATATAGAGAGAGAGAGAGAGAGAATGTTTGGGGTTGGTAAGATTTTTAATGTTTTTAAAAGAAGTCTCTTATGCTCAACAAAAGGCTGCATTTATTCGGTCAACAATACAGTAAAAACAGTAATATAGTGAAATATTACAATTTAAGCCTGTGCGTTAATCCATCACTGACAGTATAATATACCTTTCAAAATATGTTTTCATTTTCTTTCTCTTGGACGCACTTATTTGTCATTGACCCTGAAAATGAAGTTCTTCTTGATTCTGTTGAGTACAAACTCTTGTTTCTACAGTCCGTTTAACATCAAATAAGACACTCATACTAACCTTGTCCTGTATAGATAACTTTATAACTTATGTTCTTTAGTGTGCAGTAAAATGGCTTTACAGATCCTTCAAAATCTTCTTGTGGAAGAGGAAGAGATTTCTGAGAAAAAGCCTGCTTCACCTTCGCACTGGATGTCTTTTCATCTTAAGTTTGAGGTAAGAAAGATATAAGCATTAGTTAGGGGACATGCATATATATATGCACACACATTATGAGCAATACACAAAAGTAAATACACAAAAGTACCTGTACTAGAATCGAAAATTGACACTGCACAGCCAAACAACAGGTAGGCTTTTCGAATGGCTTCTTTCTTGCTGTCGTAGCCTTGTTTGTTAGCACAAGTATATTTTTCCAGGTTGATTTCCACACTACATTTGAAATTCTCATTACACGTCATGTTCTCCATCTTCACATGTGGGGGCTTGAGATTATATACATTAAAAAGCTCATTGATTTCTGTAAATACACAAAGATGTACAAGCAGATGAGAGCATTTTTACACTGTACCACTAGCACTCTCTACTGGTGTCCCATTCAATAGCATACTATCTTCACCTGGACAATCAATCCTGGGCTTTTTCCTCTGTGGAGAACTGGATTCTTGAGGGTCCAGCAACGCAGGAACAGGAACACGGACTGGCTCTTGTCCTGATGGGAGTTGTGCTGTTGTGGAGATGCTTTTAGACTTCAGCTCTGAATAATCTTTCTCTGCTGCCTGACTGATAGAGACTGCAGTAGCCAGACCAAAAAAAAACTTACTTTCTAAAATTCAATGTCATAGAGTTGATGCAAGAATTTGAATTGTTTTCTTTCAAGACAAACTCACAGTTTAAAAGGTCTTCGCTGATCTCTTCTTTATCTTTAGTTTCATAGACGGGATTTTTGAGACGCAGCTTATCTAGAAGCTCCTTCAGTTTACCTTTAAAGTTCTTCTCAGTGTCTGATATTGGAGCACCGTTGAGGATTCCTGACAGATGCTGCAGAGCAACTTTAGCTGCCTGCTGCTCCGCCTGTTTCCTATTGGTGGAGCCATCTGAGCAATGTAAGACATGAAAACTAAAGATAAGCAAACAATAGCTTGTAAATCAAAACACAGATTTTAGTAAACAGAAAATAAATAGGCCCATCTCACAGTTTAATCTGGGTCATATTTCATCTGAAAATTTATATATATATATGCAAACTGGAGCCTAGAAACCCAGATTGGTGACCTCAGTGGAAATTCTTGGAAAGTTTATCTCTGCCTTAACCAATCAGAATGATTCAACCCGACATGATGTACAACGTAGCGATTGTGTGAGAGTATAATTGCTGCTGTAATGTGTGTGTACGCAGAGATGCCTACAAACTCCTTGCTGAGTGTGAAGCTGACTTCTGCTGGTGAAACTGCAAACTATTCTTCAGTAAACATTTCTTCAATTAATTGCATTTTATTGACTCCTGGTCTTCATTCATCGTATCTGGTCCTTGGGTCTTTAACTGTAAAATCCCCTACAGTGCACTTTGATCTTTGAAACTGCAGTCATTTTACAATCACAAACAGCTGTATATTACACACTGCATGAAAGATAATATCTGACAAAGCGTAATAGGGGCACTTTAAAATGGTCTTAATATACTACATTTCCTTAGAAAAAAAAAATGTCTTTGTTTTTGGGGTGAAATATGACTTAGAAATTCACCCAAATAGTGTTCAAACAATCAATAAAAGTAGAAATCACCTTTGTCATAAAAAGTGAACGGTCCATTGAATTTGAGTATGCAGATAGCTGTGTTGTCATCATCAGTAAACTCTTCTGTTGGCTTTTGTAAATCATTGGTGTCGAAATGATCCATGATCACTGACCTGTACGTCTGACCTGTTGCAACACAAACTAAATCTGTTATGCTCTTTTGAAAATCATTTTAACATATTCTAACATATTTGGCTCACAATAACACCAAAAAACTACATTAGCAAACTCACAACGTATTTTATTTTAAAGGCACACTATGCAGTTTCCGTTTTTCTCAAACAGTGACCCCTAGAGTCGCTGTGGAGTACTTGTATAACGTTACTGTCGTAAATACCACTCACGCCCAGCCGTCTCTGCACTCTTCTGACCGCGTTTTCTTCGTTGACTCTGCCATGATTCATGTCTGAAATGCATGCTAGTGTCTTCCATAGAGGCTGCTTCATATGCTCTTGATGTATGTGACGTCGTGCCGTAAAGCAAGTCATGATTCTCATGAGATTTGGCGGGGCACACCTCTCAAACTTGCATTGCTGGTTTTGCCAGTGGTGCTCCCCCCTGCTTTGCTATTGGGATGATTCGCCCTACTACGTGTTTGTTTACCATCAAAATGATTTCAAAGCTGTTATATTAAGGTACAAATCTTGCATAGTGTGCCTATAAGTTAAGCCTCAAGTAAGAGTGAAACACTTTAAATATGAAAATACTAGTGTATGACTTAAAGGGATAGTTCACCCAAAAATGAAAATTCTGTCATCATTTACTCTCCCTCAAGTTGTTCCAAACCTGTATGATTTCCTTTCTTCTGTTAAACACAAAAGAAGATATTTTAAAGAAGGTTGGTAATTAAACAGTTGCTGGTCCCCATTGACATCCATAGTATTTTTTTTTCCTACTATGGAAGTCAATGGGGTCCATCAGTCGTTTGGTTACCGACTTTCTTCAAAATATCTTCTTTTGTGTTCAGCAGAAGAAAGAAAGTCATACAGGTTTGGAACAACTTGAGAGAGAGTAAATGATGACAGAATTTTCATTTTTGGGTGAACTATCCCTTTAATGTTTGGCTTTATTGTCGATATTGATAATAAATTTGAAATCAAATCTACACTTTTTACTTTACCTTCTGCTGGAGCACTGATGCGAAATCTTTCCCATAAAACCTTATAAGCGGCTTCAGTTGCTTCTTCCTTTGAAGAGCATCTATCAGACGCAACTTCTTGATCAAGATCCACAGTCACTTTACAAAAGAAAGTGTTTCCTGAAATGTCAAAACAAAAGATATTTTTTACATGGTATATCCCAATGAAACGGCTTCTGAATCAAGAAAGAAA
Organism: Squalius cephalus; assembly: GCF_949319135.1. Lineage (NCBI taxonomy): Eukaryota > Metazoa > Chordata > Actinopteri > Cypriniformes > Leuciscidae > Squalius > Squalius cephalus. The sequence continues at coordinate 14,775,533 of NC_137144.1, forward strand.
CGTAGGGCAGGACTTGATTTCATCTATTGGAAATGGATTGGATGGTTGTGATTTGCTATTGGTCGATCTCATGTGAGTGACAGGTTGTACCGCCCTCGTGCCAGTAAACACATCATCATAGAAGACAAGAGACAACACAATCTCATGGAAACTTATTTTACGTTTTGGCGAATTGGTGGTTAATTCATATTAATTCTTGTGATCAACGATTTTGTACAATTTGCTTACTCCTCAGTGGCGGGTAAGTTTAAAGGTCCTTGCACACTTAAATTTTTGTATGCTTTTTTTGGTATTCGTTATTCGGTGGTTCTGAATTGTCAATACACTTCTCAAAATGCTCGCTACGGATGCGAAAAACACAGAAAATCGAACCCGATACAAATTTTTTATGACGGACAAAAGTTGCGGAGGCAGTGTGTAAACATGATCGACACAATGTGAGGTCATATTTATTTTTTAATGTGCAATTTCGGACTCAGTGTGCAAGGACTTTAAGGGTGAGGTTAGGGGAGGACCTTCATGCTTACGGTTTTCCAAAAAAATAATTTGTACAGTTCACAGCAGACAATTTCATATGAAATAGCCACCTCGTAAAATAGTTTTCATGTTTTCCCCAGAGAATGGGTTGGAAGAGAAGCTTGAAGCATGAATTTTACTTATACAAACCCATAGGAAAATCTAAAGGAAACCTCTGACGAATTAGTTTTCCAGATTTTGACATCATCCCTGCACCACTCTTTAGCACTAATAACTTATTTCTTATAAGCTGCTCCGTTACCTGGACAATCAATCCTGGGCTTTTTCGTCTGTGCGTTTGAAGAACTGGATTCTTGAGGGTCCGGCAGCGCAGGAACAGGAACACGGACTGGCTCTTGTCCTGATGGGAGTTGTGCTGTTGTGGAGATGCTTTTAGACTTCAGCTCTGAATGATCTTTCTCTGCTGCCTGACTGATAGAGACTGCAGAAGTAGCCAGGTCCGAGCTGATGCCGCTGGTCACATGCTTATCACCGATCTCTGTTTTTTTCTCTGTGTCATAGACGGGATTTTTGAGACGCAGCTTATCTAGACGCTCCTTCAGTTCACCTTTAAAGTTCTTCTCAGTGTCTGATATTGGAGCACCGTTGAGGATTCCTGACAGATGCTGCAGAGCAACTTTAGCTGCCTGCTGCTCCGCCTGTTTCCTATTGGTGGAGCCATCTGAGCAATGTAAGAAATGAAAACTAAAGGTTAGCAAACAATAGCTTGTGAATCGACACAAACCCAAAAATATTTAACCCATGACTAACAGTAGAAGTGCAAGTTACCTTTGTCATAAAAAGTAAAAGGGCCGATGAGTTTGAGCTTGCAAATGGTTGTGTCGTCATCATTTTGAACAAAGTGTTCTGTCGGATTTTGGAAATGCCATGTGTGGAAATATTCCATGATCAACAACCTGTATGTCTGACCTGTTGCAACAGGAATAAAAAGCAACTTAAGTGTGCTATTCAGAAAATCATTTAAACCCTAAAATGCCAAAGAACTTCAGAGAATATGTGTTCAAAATTAGGTCTGGGCATGTTAAAATATTGTGAAAATAGGTTAAAATCTTTGAACAAAATGTAAAATTGAAAACAGAAGTAATATGTTATTTGGTGAATATATGTTATTGGAGTTCAAATGTGTTGGGAAATACAGATAAACTAATTTTCAGAGTTATTTTAGAGGCAATCTTACCCATTAAAGGGTTAAAAAACTGTACATATATTGCACAAACCTTAAATGGATTTATTTCCAAAAATGTTACATGTTTGGTTAACTATGAAGTATTTAATACAGAGATTTTGCTTATAAAGTACTTTATTAGTGTTAAATAAAGTAGTATTTTAGGGCTCAAAAAACAGTGAAACACTTTAGATGCAAACTTTTTGTTTTTTTCATTGTATCTTAAGCTTAATCTTTGTTCTTTACCTTCTGCTGGAGCACTGATGCGAAATTTTTCCCATAAAACCTTATAAGCGGCTTCAGTTGCTTCTTCCTCTGAAGAACATCTATCAGACGCAACTTCTTGATCAAGATCCAGAGTCACTTTACTGAAGTAAGTGATTCCTGAAATGTCAAAAGACTAAATTACATTGTGATCATAGTTTCATATCAATGCAGGACTGTGCATCATTTTTCAATACTACAGTACAATATCTGTTTTACCTGAGGAAGATGAACAGGAGGCCTCAGGCTGTGTGACTGAGCTTGATGGTTCATCTGTGCTTTCGTCCTGTAATTTCAGCTGCACAAGTGCAATGTATGCCACCTCCTGGTGGGCGCTCTTTTTGTCGTTATACACCTTTGTGCCAATGAAAGTTTGCCCATTTACCCTCACTTCAGCCCTATAACCTGTACAGAGGATATGAACTGTATGATTACTGTTGAATCTAACCTGAATGAAAGAGTTTCCATTTGTGCATTACCACTTTTCCTGTACAGTATCTAAACATATACATGTTTTATTTGTTTCAAAGGATTATTATGCATTTAATGTTGCATGGACTGATGAATTTGTTACCCTGTGCTTCCTGAACCTCTGTAAAAACAGGCCATATGTCCTCTGGCCATTTCTTTGCCTGACAATATTCATAAAGATGATTCTTGAATTTAAGTGGGTTGACAGGAAGAACAGGATCTGTGGATGGAGAAGCACGAAAGAATGAGACGAACTGAAATATAGTAGGACTCTTACATGTGAACAAATTCAAAATGATTTAAGGTGTGTTAAACGTGTGTGATTTGGTTTATTCATTTGTTCTGGGTATTAAAAGCATGACATCCCCTGAAAAAGAAGTGCACTTAATAGTACTTCATGTGCACATGCAGTGTCCTTCAAATCTCAAAAGTATGTTTTTCAAAATCTGTTGCACACTTTCATGAATGTTTTTAACACACTTAAGCCGGCTTTTAAAAAGTGCGCTTTGTAATGATGTCAAATTAAAAGTACTTTTTAAATATTTTTTTTATATGCTGAGATTATTAAAAAAACACATAAAGCACTTAGTAAAATTTTTAATTAAAATGGCATTAAAGTATATTTGAGTTTACCGTAAATGCTTATCGGTACGTTCAGCAGTACACTTTAACCATATTTTAAGGACAATAAAAGTAAATAGGAAATTACATATTAGACCTACTTAAGTTGGTCAAAAAACACTTTAAAGTTCAGATAATTGCATGTTTATATTGCTAAATTACCAAATCAAAGATAAATATGAATGGTCTTATTTTCCTCTCACCATTTGTCCCCTTCTCCAGGTTCCCCACTCTATCTACCAGGTTGTGGATTTGCTTATCATGTTGATCTACTTTTGCCTGCATCTCTTTAAGTTTGTCCACTTCAGGGCCCAGGTTCACCAGGAGATCTTTGTTTTGGTCCAGGAAGTCCAGGAGACTCTTCATGTCCTGTGGTTTTTCCTTAACATAAAGTCATGTTTTTAGAACATGAACATGATGCAGTTCACGCTTAACTACTTAATTTTTACTACTTTACTTACTTCAACGTTTTCGTCTTGGTTCCCCTCAAAGCGTGAGATAAAGTCTTCAATCATGTCTTTCAATGCTTGATGCTCGCATGCTTTCATGGTCTGAAGATCGACCTGTTGGCCGTCTACTTCACATGGGGCTTCATTGAAATTCCTGTCCAAGATGTTATTAAACTACACAGAAAAAAAATGATACTGGTAAAGAGTAACATTTATCCTAACCATTATTATTATTAAATATTAATAATGGTAATACTATTTTAATAATAGAATTGATTAAAATATTATTCATTATTTTCCATCCACCTGTGTTATCTCCTTTTCCAAGCCTTTCAGTTTTGGGATAAGAGGTTCGAGCGTCTTGGCCAGCTGCAGGACTGTATTACGATGACTTATCATGTCCTCATTATTCATTTTCAAGTCAGGGGAGTGCATCGCATTGTTCCGTACTTGTATGACCTTAGTTATGACCTTAATTGTTGAAAAGAAATAAGTGTAAAATGTGTAATCCAGCACACAGTGAGATCTACATTATTTGAATATCCGAACTGATACTACATAGCATTTGAGAAGTTTAAAACGGATATAGAGGTTCAGAGTGACATAATGCTGAAAATGATCATTTGAAGGGAAAAACAGGATATTTGCATTTCAGAATACTTACATTTTTCCCTGGGATGTTTTTGAAATGTTTACAGAAAGTCATTAAGTTCAGGATGGCAGAGACATCAAACTGGGAAAACTGGCAATGTTTGTGGTGCCCACGTGGCATATACGCCTGTCATGCGAAACATGCAATCAACAAAGATAAAAATGTAATGGACATTGATTTTTGTTCACTGACACTTCCCCATATGCATCAAGTCAATGCACTCAGTTGCAACACTATAATAATACAATGGTTATTAATGATGAAGAGTAACTTACCTTGGCAACTTCCCACTTTTCTGCGGACCAGAGATGTGGCCGGCAGTTGTCCCAGTGTATACTGTTTCTCCCCCCATTATAGTTGGCCTCAATTTCTTTCTTCCAGCATTTACACAATTCGCAGAGAGACTATGGGTAGCAGCAAAGCACAGTTTGAGAGACAGGTACAGACATTCCCAGAATCTTTGATTCTTATTGACATTTTTTTAGGCTTTATGGATGGCTGGATGGATGGATGGCTATTTGTAGTATTCCTATTTGTGTTAATCCACTTTTTTATATAAGATGGATGGATGGATGGACCGGACAGACAGAGATTAGCTACTTTTTCATCATTAGACCAAAACAGATTTTATTTTGCAAGCAGCCTAGTAACGTTAAAGCATTTACGACACAGTACTAAGATAGATAGATATATTTTTGGAAGCATGGCTGAAATGTGTTCAAAATGTTTGACAGCTCTTAATACCTCATGGATGTAAGTTGTATAGCCTAAATAAATGTATAGTCAGTAAGTTAACTGTTAAAATGAATTCAATTGTTAATTTTATATGAATTGCATTTCTACATTGTATTTCTGCATTGTCTAACTTTATAGAGCAGCAGCCCAATTGGGTGATTATTTGTATTTTATTTAACACATACAGTGAAACGATAAATAAAGAAGGCTATTTCGATTGTTTAACGTTACATTGACTTTGCATTTACAGTTTACCTTCTTAACATCGCAGGTTTTCTTCTTACAGGTGTGTCCATTGAGCTCCGGTTTGTTTTGAAGAGAGTTGTGATAAGTTTCGGTTTCCTTTTCAATGAAGTCCTTAATGCAGTTCCTCAGTAAGGAAAGACTCTCCGTTGTTTTCAACCAGTTTTTGTATTTTTCGTCCCCGAAGCGTGTGTAAGATTGTGTGCTGCTCATGGTTGCTGATTAAAACCCCACAGATAGCGAGAAATGACTCGTTACAGGAGAGCAGCGAAGCGATGAGCCTCGACTGTCATCTTCAGCCGGTCAGCTGACTCAGTCCTGAGGTTGCCAGATCATCGAGAAATCAACGTTGTGCTTTACTGTTGCACATCCTAGACCTAGGATATACTGCTGTTTAACGTCTTTGTTTATGTTCGTCATGAATACTGTGGTAAACGTGGAAGCTTTCAGAAACTTCTGAAGGTATTTGGGTGTTTCTGCAACCACGGACATTTTTGTATCAACTTAAGCAATTTGTATGTCTATTTGGTTTACCCTTGTCCCATACTCTAAATAAATAATAAAATATGAAAACGTATATTATTCCATTTTGATCTAAACAGAGATGAAACCTTGCACTTGCAAGCGAACACATGTGAACAGAACTGTATGCAAAACATAGGCTAAATTTAAATATTTTATTTAAAGGAGCAGCTGTTAAATAAGCAACATAAAAGAGCTGTTAGTTAATATCGCCATCTAGTGGAGATCAGAATCAGAGTGAGCTTTTATTGCCAATGAATTTGTCTTGGTGACAGCTTCCAGAACACAGAATACAAGAATATAAATACATAAAATAATATATATATATATATATTAGATAGAATACTATATAGATATCCAATACTATATTAGATATCCAATTATATTAGATAGATAGATAGATAGATAGATAGATAGATAGATAGATAGATAGATAGATAGATAGATAGAAAGAGACAGACAGACAGACAGACAGACAGACAAACAGATAGATAGATAGATAGACAGACAGACAGACAGACAGACAGACAGACAGACAGATAGATAGATAGATAGATAGATAGAGACAGACAGACAGACAGACAGACAGACAGACAGACAGACAGATAGATAGATAGATAGATAGATAGATAGATAGATAGATAGATAGATAGATAGATAGACAGACAGACAGACAGACAGATAGAAAGAGACAGACAGACAGACAGATAGATAGATAGATAGATAGATAGATAGATAGATAGATAGAAAGAGACAGACAGACAGATAGATAGATAGATAGATAGATAGATATAGATAGACAGACAGATAGACAGATAGATAGATAGATAGATAGATAGATAGATAGATAGATAGATAGATAGATAGATAGACAGATAGATAGAAAGAGACAGACAGACAGACAGACAGACAGATAGATAGATAGATAGATAGATAGATAGATAGATAGATAGATAGATAGATAGATAGATAGATAGACAGACAGACAGATAAAGACAGACAGATAGACAGATAGATAGATAGATAGATAGATAGATAGATAGATAGATAGATAGATAGAAAGAGACAGACAGACAGACAGACAGACAGACAGACAGACAGACAGATAGACAGATAGATAGATAGATAGATAGATAGATAGATAGATAGATAGAGACAGACAGACAGATAGATAGATAGATAGATAGATAGACAGACAGACAGATAGATAGATAGATAGATAGATAGATAGATAGATAGATAGATAGATAGATAGATAGAAAGAGACAGACAGACAGACAGACAGACAGACAGACAGATAGACAGACAGATAGATAGATAGATAGATAGATAGATAGATAGATAGATAGATAGATAGAGACAGACAGACAGATAGATAGATAGATAGATAGACAGACAGACAGACAGATAGATAGATAGATAGATAGATAGATAGATAGATAGATAGATAGATAGATAGATAGATAGATAGATAGAAAGAGACAGACAGACAGACAGATAGATAGATAGATAGATAGATAGATAGATAGATAGAAAGAGACAGACAGACAGATAGATAGATAGATAGATAGATAGATAGATAGATAGATAGATAGATAGATAGATAGATAGAGACAGACAGACAGACAGACAGACAGACAGATAGATAGATAGACAGACAGATAGATAGATAGATAGATAGATAGATAGATAGATAGATAGATAGATAGATAGAAAGAGACAGACAGACAGACAGACAGATAGATAGATAGACAGACAGATAGATAGATAGATAGATAGATAGATAGATAGATAGATAGATAGATAGATAGATAGAAAGAGACAGACAGACAGACAGATAGATAGATAGATAGATAGATAGATAGATAGATAGATAGATAGATAGAGACAGACAGACAGACAGACAGATAGATAGATAGACAGACAGATAGATAGATAGATAGATAGATAGATAGATAGATAGATAGATAGAAAGAGACAGACAGATAGATAGATAGATAGATAGATAGATAGATAGATAGATAGATAGATAGATAGATAGATAGATAGAAAGAGACAGACAGACAGACAGACAGACAGATAGATAGATAGATAGACAGACAGATAGATAGATAGATAGATAGATAGATAGATAGATAGATAGATAGATAGATAGATAGATAGATAGATAGAAAGAGACAGACAGACAGATAGATAGATAGATAGATAGATAGATAGAGACAGACAGACAGACAGATAGACAGATAGATAGATAGATAGATAGATAGATAGATAGACAGATAGATAGAAAGAGACAGACAGACAGACAGACAGACAGATAGATAGATAGATAGATAGATAGATAGATAGATAGATAGATAGATAGATAGATAGACAGACAGACAGATAAAGACAGACAGATAGACAGATAGATAGATAGATAGATAGATAGATAGATAGATAGATAGATAGATAGATAGAAAGAGACAGACAGACAGACAGACAGACAGACAGACAGACAGACAGACAGATAGACAGATAGATAGATAGATAGATAGATAGATAGATAGATAGAGACAGACAGACAGATAGATAGATAGATAGATAGATAGACAGACAGACAGATAGATAGATAGATAGATAGATAGATAGATAGATAGATAGATAGATAGATAGATAGAAAGAGACAGACAGACAGACAGACAGACAGACAGACAGATAGACAGACAGATAGATAGATAGATAGATAGATAGATAGATAGATAGATAGATAGATAGATAGAGACAGACAGACAGATAGATAGATAGATAGATAGACAGACAGACAGACAGATAGATAGATAGATAGATAGATAGATAGATAGATAGATAGATAGATAGATAGATAGATAGATAGATAGAAAGAGACAGACAGACAGACAGATAGATAGATAGATAGATAGATAGATAGATAGATAGATAGAAAGAGACAGACAGACAGATAGATAGATAGATAGATAGATAGATAGATAGATAGATAGATAGATAGAGACAGACAGACAGACAGACAGACAGACAGATAGATAGATAGATAGACAGACAGATAGATAGATAGATAGATAGATAGATAGATAGATAGATAGATAGATAGATAGAAAGAGACAGACAGACAGACAGACAGATAGATAGATAGACAGACAGATAGATAGATAGATAGATAGATAGATAGATAGATAGATAGATAGATAGATAGATAGATAGAAAGAGACAGACAGACAGACAGATAGATAGATAGATAGATAGATAGATAGATAGATAGATAGATAGATAGATAGATAGATAGATAGATAGAGACAGACAGACAGACAGACAGACAGATAGATAGATAGACAGACAGATAGATAGATAGATAGATAGATAGATAGATAGATAGATAGAAAGAGACAGACAGATAGATAGATAGATAGATAGATAGATAGATAGATAGATAGATAGATAGATAGATAGATAGATAGAAAGAGACAGACAGACAGACAGACAGACAGATAGATAGATAGATAGACAGACAGATAGATAGATAGATAGATAGATAGATAGATAGATAGATAGATAGATAGATAGATAGATAGATAGATAGATAGATAGATAGAAAGAGACAGACAGACAGATAGATAGATAGATAGATAGATAGATAGATAGAGACAGACAGACAGACAGACAGACAGATAGATGATAGATAGATAGATAGATAGATAGATAGATAGATAGATAGATAGATAGATAGATAGATAGATAGATAGATAGATAGAGTTTAACAGAAGGACAGGTGGCCCCTGGCAGGGCTCCGCTTACAAACAAGATCCTCCATCTGTCTCCTTTTTTCCTCTCCTTTCTCCATTTGTTTATCGGTAGGGGAGAACAAGGTGAACTCTGTCCCTGATGGCTGTTACATAAGACTGGACGACCATTAAACAGGCATTTGAATTAATGAATAAAAGTATAGCTGTGAAAAGCAATAATAATTTTGTTGTGTGATGCTACAAGAGTGGGGATTTAGTTTCTGGCTCCAGAAGTTTTTGGTCACATGGGTTAAAGTGATAGCTCTTTATCTCGCCTTCTTAGTAATTACACCGAAATTACTAGTCTATGTCGACGTGAAGTTTCTACTCTGTAATAACAGTGTAGAATGTGCTGAATCTCCATGGAAAACTGAGGTCATCATTATCTCATAAGAAAAGACTGTCTAAACACGCAGCAGCCACACAATTGTGTGTTATCCTCCAAATAGAATGGTTTTGATTAGTGACAAAAAAATTCAAATTATAGTTTATGGTCTGGACTGGGGAAAGCCAGACTTTCACCTTATAAAACATATCACGTTGGCTCAACTTCCAGGATTTTGTGCTGGGTTTTATTTAAATGGTCAAGAATTCAAAAGAATACAAAAAGAAAAGATTAAAAGTTACCAATTAATGATATGAAACATCCTATAAATTATTAATAATTGTTAAACTACTATAGGCTACTATAAAGTTTAATATTATATTTTTTACATATTCTTTTTTTATATTCATATTTTAATATATTTGATATATTAAAATTTTTACTTTAGATTTTGCAATCTTTTTTCCTAATAATTTTAATGTGTCGATAAAATTGCTTCGTACTTTCTGCAAAGACAGCAATGTTTCTTAAAGTTCAACAAATTAAAAACACACATTTTCATTATAAAGCCATTTACTATAAGCAAAATTCATTACGTGGAATCCTTCCAATAGAAAATTAATGTTGCTGTAACAATAATAATCCGCTAAAGGAGCAGCGTAGGGATTTTGTGTTGTTTATCGTGATACCTCGGCTCTGATTATATTATGGATTTTACGATGTAGTATATTAATCTTTCAGAGGCCAGAATAGGGATCATCCGCTTTATAAAACATAAATATTATAGTCATCCTATCTTTAAAACACAGCATCACCTTCTATCAATGACGGCGCTGTGCTCCACCCTCTGCCTCAGAAACTCCGCCTAGTGATGGGGAGTCGAGTCGACTCCAAAAGAGTCGATTCCTCAACTCTTAATAGCCCTAGCGTCGGAGTCGACTCCAGCATAGGAATCGACTCTCGTTGTCGACTCCGTTGCTGTGTCTGAAATCGCAAGAGAGCTGTCACTCACTGTTGCAGAAACAACCTCACAGTCACAGAGTTTTACAATACATATAGCTCATTTACAATTAAATAACGGCCAATTACGTTAATTATACCTCCGTCCCGACTCCCCAGCTTTTACACTCCTACGGTGGGAGTTGGGAATCGGAGTCGACTCCGAAAAACAAGGAATCAAACACTCCGCCTCATCCCGTCCGCATTCTGCAGGAGGCACGGGAAAACAGGGACAGATCATTCTGATAAACAGAGGGGTTTGGTTTCTACGTATCACTGTTTTTATTCATATTCACTCATGTTTAGACACTAAACAGACTTTTTAGTCATTTAAATGTATTTATTTGTATAACTAAATAATAACTAAAGTGTATGTTTCTACAAATGAAGCTTATACCTAGCGCAACCAAATTTAATTCCGCCCTTTCCCGAAGTGCGCCTTGAACTCGACCGTCCTGCTGCCATGTTGGATTGAAGGATCGTTTTGCTTTGGGACTGAGTTCGGGATGAAAGTTTATATTATGCAGTCTGTCAAAAGTGGAAGAATTAAAGAATAAATAACCCGTAGGAGTTAACGAGTCGCATCTGCACCGCCCGCGCATTGAGGGCAACACCGCATCGGGTCGACTTGCAAGCGGAATTCCTTACGGGATGAACCGAGCGCAGGCCATGTTGATCTGTGATTGCACATAAAATAATCTAATACGAGACAAACGCTCGAGTTCATCCGCCTCATCCTTCAACATGAGCGGCCACCCGCCCCAGAGGAGGGTGGCTAATGTGGGCTCTCTGCTTCTGACCCCGCAGGAGAACGACTGTCTGTTCAACTACCTGGGCAGAAAATGCATCGTAAGTTGTGTTTACTCTCTCACGGCCGATCCGTAGTCCTTTAACCGCAAGTGCAAATGCAAATCATCCTGCTTTTAAAATATCCCGAGATGAGATGCAAATGAAAGGCTGTGAGCTCTGGCAAGGGCAGTTGTCTTTTAACGCGCTTGTGATGTCCATAGGGCGCACTGGGAATATTCTCCTCCTCACTGTCAAGGGTATGAGACTCTTGTGAGTGAAATTGGGTGTTGTATACGATATTAGTGTGGTTGAGAGCTTGTAATAATACATTGTGATATCAGAGTAGATGGTAATAGGCCTTTTGCTTGAGTAAAGCAGTAAATCGTCGAAAAACCTAGTGAGCTGCCTACGTAGACAGCATCATAAGTGCATTCTGAGTCAGCTAAATGATGCAAATGATGCACGTGCCTGTGATGCTCAAATGTGCTGTTTATGTAGGCAGCTTACCAGTCACAGTTATGTAGACTACAGTGTCAGATGACCCGTAAACTCCAACAAATGTGCCCTCTATCTATCTATCTATCTATCTATCTATCTATCTATCTATCTATCTATCTATCTATCTATCTATCTATCTATCACTGGGTTTAGTTGCAGTACAAATAACAGCAAGACTCTTTTGGCTGTGTTCAGTCTCAAGTGGTTATTCATTTCTTCTCCAAGAGTTTTAGTAAGTTTAATGATTTTCAGTGATGTGTAGTAGTCGATGACCCCACTATCAGCAACTACTTCATCAATTAGCAAAAGTTTGTGTTTGTAATATTATCTTTTAGCTTTAAATAATTGAAAGTGGAGATATTTAGTCTAGTCAGGCTATTTTTTTTTTTTTATATGTCCTACTTGAGGACCCATAGTTACAGTGGTCCCAAGAAGTAGCCTATTTGGACACTTAAATGGATAGTTCACCTAAACATGAAAATGTCATCATTTACACACCCTCAAGTTGTTCCAACCCTGTATGAGTTTCTTTCTTCTGTTGAACACAAAATAAGATATTTTGAAGAATATGGGTAATCAATCAAACATTTGACGGTAGCCATTGAGTTCCAGGAAAAAAATAGCTAGCCAAAAAATAGCTAGCCAAAGTCAATGGCTAACGTCAACTGTCACCAACTTTCTTTAAAATATCTTCTTTTGTGTTCAACTGAAGAATGAAACTCATACAGGTTTGGAACAACGTGAGGATGAGTACATGATGACAGTATTTACATTTTTTAATCTTTAAGCCACACTTACTAGAGTTTGTTCGTTTTTATCTGCATTGTATAACAAAATATCAAACACGCTTTTTGATCAAAACATTTTGCAAAGAGAAGTTTCAAGAGTGAAAAAAAAAATGAATCAAAATGAAGATACATTTTCTTTCTGGTTATCAAATGTAGTACATTTGTAGTATGGTACAAATGTAGTAGTACATGTTTATAGTTAATGTGATGAACTACACACTCTTAGATGGAAAGGTTCTATAAAACCATAAAGAGTTTTGTCAGGCACTTCATATGGGGGGGGGCCACTTTCAAGGGGGTCCAATCATGGGATCATTTTATGGATTTTGTTTTAATTCATTTTTCATTTTTGATAAAATGTTATGTAGAGATGTATAAAAATGTTGTATGCATGGCATTTTTGTTTTTTGGCTGAAAGAGAAAAACGGCTCGGAATATGTCGCCCCGCTCCTCAGTGTATGTCCAATTTTAGTGTTACTTTCAATAAAAGTGTGGTTATTTTATTTTATTGGCTTTTATTTTTTAAATTCAGTATCATTTAAATGATTGAATTTCATAAAAAAAAGTCTAATATTAATACAATTATAAAAATAAAAAAAGCTAATTTAAAATAATTAAAAAAAAATCTGTTTCGGTTTTTGGCCAAGTTCATCCAGAGTTTTCATTTCGGTGCATCCCTAATTTTAATAATTAAGCAGCTCTCAAATAGGGATGGGTATCGTTTACATTTTAGCAGTTCGAATTCTGCTAATCAATTCAGATTCTTAGCGATTCCCAGTTTCGATTCCAATGAGGTTTACAAATCTGTTTAGAGTCCTATTCAAATATCGCATTCCTGGAAATCCAGAAATTTCAGTCTGACTGCTCTGATGGGAATTTCACATGGTTTATGTGACTTTCTCATGCCATGTAAAATGTAAACGTCAGATGTTGTTATAGGAAACGTGCTGAAAGTTGCTGCAGAAACAAGGTTGTGTTGTTGCAAAGAACCGAACGGGCTGAAAATGACAATATAACAGAGACCAGTTATGAAACCGGAGGAGTTTCTAACTAATATACATTTCAAACATTATTAAAACAATACAGTCAGTAATACAATAAGAACAAAAAGCATATTAGCAGCAATAACACAAATAAATACAACTGAACAAAGTTCAGAAATTGAAATCAAATGGAAAATAGTTTTCTTTTTATACATAAACTGTAGATTAATCCTTATTAAAGTTACAACAGTTATTCAGTCAATATCAGTGAGTGATTTTCTGTCTTTTGTTGTTTGATTAACATTAATGACACAGACTGCCGCAGGTTTATTAGGCTGCTGTCACTTTAAGACCGAATGCACGTATCCAATATACTGTTACACATGCGTTTTCTTTCTCAACTGTTATTGATAACACATAAACGACTGTGCTAACAGTTACAAGGATACCTTAATGTAGGGGTGTAATGATGCCCTCATGTCACGATTTGATACATATCACAATACTGAACTCCCGATACGATATTATTGCGATACTCCAAGACATATGATAAAAGGTTAACAAAAAATGTACTGTTGATTAAAATGCAAAATTTAATAGGCTATTACATTGTGGGTGTAAATGAATAGGTTTGGACTTGGTGCTGGTAACCCAATGCACAGGAGAATAGTGACACCAGAATAAAAATATTCATGATTCTGAAGCTGAAAATACAGAATTATTTTAGATGAATATGCTTGCGTTCTGTCACTGACTAGATATATTTAAAATAATGCTTAGGCATTAACAGGACCCAAAAATATTCACCATTTGCATTATTATACATTATATTCTCTTTCGCGTCTTCTTGTGCTTGAATGGTTTAAAACTACATTAAAATGCGCACACAGTGAACACATTTTAATTTTAGAACATTTATCTGTTTCCTGACCTTAAGTATCTGATATGGAATCGATTTTCGATTCCCAACCTTACTCGTAAACATACTTGATCACTGGAAAAAAATGTAATAATCCGTTTAAAATGAAAGTAGTAAGACATTTATCCTTGTTTAGAACCTTTCTGGTTTAAAGGGTTCTTTAATATTGAGTCAAGAACCCTAGGGGTTCTATAGTGAACCTTTTTTTCCCCCTATACCTGTGGTTATTCTGTGTGAGCTTGAGAAACTAGAAATCACCTTGACAAAAGTTAGCGTAAAATCATTGCTCAGTACATGGCTTAAAACCGTTAGCCAAGTGGTTAAATATCCAAATACCTTTCACTGTGTGCTTTGAGTGAAAAAAATGTACCCTGTTGCTCTTGTTAGAAATTTCCTGTCCCTTGCCCTACAAGGAAGCATGTTTTAGTAATGTTTCCGTATTTTTCCAAAATTCCTCTTGCAGCAGAGACAGGAGACAAGTCACATTTTAAGCACGTCACAAATTTGGCTCTTAGGATATGCTTACATGACAACAAAGTCATGTTGTCCATGTTTTTCCGTTGCGTTTTTCGCATTCAGACGACAACTATGTCAAAATGATCCCTATTCACAAGGATCTGCGAAAAACGTCTAAAAACACTATATTATCATGCCACGCCAGTAGTTGGCGACGTCACTTTGCAAAGAGACACTATGCTCGTATGGACTGAACATGTAATACGCATGACGTCACCTTTTCACAAATTCATATTTAGGTAGTTTATAAAGAGATAATAATGGTATCGTTCTCAACTTGCACTTCAAAACCTGTTTTCAAAAGTTTTCAGCCCCCCAAAACGCCATTGTCGTGTAAATGAATGGCTAAAACGCTTATAAGCTTTCTGTTTTCAGTTAAAAACGATGTCTTGTAAACGGTTCTTTAGTAGAGATATGTTGGATATATCAACAAGATGGTCTTTTTGATAGTAATATACTTGGATTGCTCAAAGAAAAGGTGATTTTGCCTAATTAAATTGGGTTAAAATGGTTTTAAAATTAGAGTCTGCGGACTGTAGAAATGGAAATTAGCTTGGCAAAGAAACAAGTGTTTCTTTTACGTATTTCGCATGAAATCTGATGGCATTCTTTCCCATCAGACCTACTTAAGTTGCTCGTCCATGTCTAGGTGGAAGCGAAGAGCGTCCGTAAGCGAGCAGTGTCAATCCAGGAAAGGCAGCCAAGAGCCAGGCCATAAAGTGGGCTTTCACAGGGAATGACTAAATATGAGACACGTTGTTTGGGGCCAAGATCCAGCAGTCATGGGTTCATTCATCACTGTGTCCCGAACCGGCACCGAAAACCAAGGGCAGAGGGTGGATGGTGTCCAAATCGCACAATAGTGAGAGAAGGAAAAAGATAGGGGTTGGGGGTGGGTTGTGCGTGATCAGCAGTCTTTGAGGACAGGAAGTGAACTGATCTGCCTCCTTTCCATGGAGATTTGAGCTTTAATGAATAGGGCTGCTGAGCCAGTACTGATCCAGAATCAGGTTTCCAAGCAGACCAAACCAAATTCTGACATAAAGACGCTGATCCCTGTGAAAGTAGGGGAAACATGTCTTAAATGCGTATTTATGTTCTTGGCAAAGACTTTTGCGCGCAGGAATGCCGTACGGATGCAGTTAACATGGAAAAGCCTGGCGTGTATCCTTCATTCCCCCTGTTCAGTGTTATTGCGTGCGATTAAACCCAGCTGATCGATCAAGCATATAGGATTGCATATCAGTATGAGCGTGTTTGGTGGCTTTGAATGCAAAGAACCTTCATTGTTCATGTCATATGGAAACTCGACTCTTTCTTGAACTTGATGAACTCTGAATACGGCAGTTGTACGGTGTCTTTGATTCGCTCGGCCCACCGAGACGGAATGAGTGCTTGAATTTAAATGCTGAATGTTCAGTTCTGAGCATGAGGAAGCAGTTTTTCATCAGAAGAAATGAAGGGAAGTCTTGTTTCATCAATGCTGCCGTTATTGACGTGGCAGGATCACAATGAGTCGACTGGTTACCCAGCGTTCTCTTTTTCTGCCGGTCTCTGAATAAATGTAATTGTAGATTTACAGTTATTTGTTTATTTATGAAATATTTGCATGTGCGGTTGTTACTGGTAGATGTTTCAGACTTTCAGATGAATGATTTAATGGAAAAAACGATTGATTATCAAGAGTTATGTCAAGTTCACAACAATACACTTAGAACTGATTAACTGATTGTTTATTCTTTCTTTGGTTGGTTGCTTTTGATAATTGATTAAGTGGAGAAATAATCGGCAGATTAATTGATTAAAAGTCAAAGATTATGAAATTTGTAGAATTTTGAGAATCTTATTTCATAAATTGATTTATCAGTTTATAATCAATTTAACATTTCAGTCAATGAATCATATTACTTTCAGAAATATTTGTTTAGTTGATAATCCAGTTACTTTTAATAATTAGTTAAACTTATTTCAGTTAATCAGATTACTTTTGACAATTGATTAATTAGAATCAGCAGATTAACAAATCAAATTTTTTGATAAATTTTGCCTTTATAATCTATTAATCTGTTAATTATTTTTTAATCTGATTGTTACTTTTGAGAACCTATCAATCAGTTTATTTCTTAATCCAATCCAATTATATTAATCCAACAGGATTAATCCAATTAAATTGCTTTAATCCTATTAATTTTTTTTTTTTTGATTAGTTAATCTGTTTATTTCTTCAGCTGATTAATTCCAATTAAAATACTTTAATACTGTTAATTACTTTTAATATTTAGTTAATTTCAGTTAATTGATCATATTACTTTTGTATCTCTTTATTATTTTTTCTATTAGTTGATCAGAGTACTTTTGATTATTGAATATATTGATTATTTATTTATTTGATGTGTTTATTTGATTTATGTGTTTATGTGTTTATTTGATGTGTTTAAAGTTTCTTAATTTGTACTTTGCAGGTCCATATTGATCAGAGATTTAATTCAAATGTTTTTAGGTTTTGTTCAATGATCTGTGGTGGTGTTGCACGCTTTCATCAGAAATGTTGTTAAAGTGCAGGACAAGGTTGTTGTTTTTTGTGTCGTCTTCTATAATTACTCAGCATATGCCTGTATGTGTGTGTGTGAATGTGTGTGTTACTTGTCCATGGAAAATATTTCATCTTCTGTGAGATCTTGGCTGTCCTCCCTATGACAGTATTGCCAAGATTCTGGCCTATTTTTCTCTTTGGTAAGTTAACCCATGTCCTGAAAAGGGGTGTTTGAAATGCTGCTTTGGGTCATGTGCATGGAACGCAGACACTCTTAAAGTAAGAGTCCCTGTGGAGAGAGAATAAAATGCCCCATCAAGTGCTTGACTGCAGTTTAAATTACAGCAGTACTTGATATCTGCAGTGGCCAGTGTGTGCAGCAAAGAACATCATGCAGTATTCATACACTGATTTCTGTGCAATATTTTTTTTTTTGGTACAGTTTCACTAGAATATGAACATAGGATATTTTTGGTTTGTTTAATTTGTGTCTAGTATACATGCACACATTTATTTATTTATGAATGAATGATGTTTTATGGAATAGTTGAGAAGTGACATAATATTTATATGTATTGATTTATAATACGTATGCTTTTTTTGAAAGACTTATTAAAAAAATCCATTTATTTTAGGATGCTTCTAAAGTAATTGTGTAGTTTTACTAATTACGTAATTATTTACTCATGTCATCACAAAACAAAAGTTTATTGTTTATTGTTTTTAGTATTTTTTTACAATGAATATTGACTTCTGATATAGCAATAAATAAAAAAGAACTAATAAATATAATAAATAAATACTTTTTCACCATAAATACAGCCTTTTATTTTGATATAGCGATAAATAAAAAAACAAATAGAAACAAATAAATAAACAAATGTTCTTATTGTTTTACCATTAATAACGTCTTTTATTGCTATATCTGAATGAATCAAAGGAACAAACTAATAATACATTTCTGTATTCCAAAGCAATGTAGAATTTACGAATATCCAGTCACATTATTATTCCTTCCTTCCTTCCTTCCTTCCTTCCTTCCTTCCTTCCTTCCTTCCTTCCTTCCTTCCTTCCTTCCTTCCTTCCTTCCTTCCTTCCTTCCTTCCTTCCTTCCTTCCTTCCTTCCTTCCGAACTTCCTTCCTTCCTTCCTTCCGAACTTCCTTCCTTCCTTCCTTCCTTCCGAACTTCCTTCCTTCCTTCCTTCCTTCCTTCCTTCCTTCCAAACTTCCAAACTTCCAAACTTCCTTCCAAACTTCCTTCCAAACTTCCTTCCTTCCAACCTTCCTTCCTTCCAAACTTCCTTCCAACCTTCCTTCCAACCTTCCTTCCAAACTTCCTTCCAAACTTCCTTCCAAACTTCCTTCCAAACTTCCTTCCAACCTTCCTTCCAACCTTCCTTCCAACCTTCCTTCCAACCTTCCTTCCAACCTTCCTTCCAAACTTCCTTCCAAACTTCCTTCCAAACTTCCTTCCAAACTTCCTTCCAAACTTCCTTCCAAACTTCCTTCCAAACTTCCTTCCAAACTTCCAAACCTTTAGGATTGGAGAATCTTGGATGTTTTAAGGATTACTTGAGAATTTCCATCATATTTCTATTTATTTATAAGTACATGTGTGTTTTAGGGCTTCATATGTGTTTGGTTGCTTTGAAAAAAAGTGTCTCGTAATTGTGTAGCTTTCTTTTTCACGAAGTTCGTGATTGTTGATCTTTTTGCAGACATTGTGCTCAGCGGTGGTCCAGGTGTATGGGGCGGACAGGGGCTCGTCCTGGGCCAAGAGGTGCTGTGGCGTGGCCTGTTTGGTGAAAGACAACCCTCAGAGGTCTTATTATATCCGTGTCTTTGATAACAAGGTGAGCTCTCGGAGATGATCAAATAAATAGTAAAAATAACAGATCTGTGACCTATCAGTTAGTGCATGTGCTCCAACAAACTGAGCTGTGGTGCAACACAATTTCCTTGACACTTTTTGCTAAAGGGATACTTCACCCTAAAATGAAAATGAAGTCGTTATTTACTCACCCTGGTGGTGTTGTACTAGAATTTAAATAAAGCCAGTGCAAACAGTTGAAATTGCATAGGTTTACAATATCTTGTTTCTAATTTTTGCAGGATGGAAAAACAAAGTTTGAGCAGGAGCTCTACAATAATTTCACGATCAATAGTTCGAGATCATACTTCATTACCTTCGCAGGAGATGTAAGCCCTTTTTCTTCATTTTTTTCACATTGTTGACCATTAGCAAGAAAGCAAACGGAGAACTAGCCAGAGATGTTCTGTGGAAAAATGTTTGTTTGGCTAGTCGCTTCTTGTCATTCTTGTAAAACTGCTTTTAGCATTAGTGAGAATATGATCCGTCTTTTTTGGTCATATGGTGTGTTTTGCTCTTTAGTCTTGTCAGATGGGCCTCAACTTTGCCAGCGAAGAGGAAGCCAAACGATTTCGGAGTGCACTCAACGAACTGCTCAACAGACGACAGAGGAAAACCGGTAAATGTGCTGCTTTTAATTTCTTTCTTTTCATTTGAAGAGGTGATAGTTCACCAAAAATGAAAATCATGCCATTATTCACATACTGTTTCAAATCCAATCATTATGACTTAATTTTTTTGATTTGGGTGAAATATCGCACTCTTAAAAACTAACAAGCTTCACATTCAATAGCAATCAAATGTATGATTTAGAAGTGCCTAAAACATTTTTCTTTCTCCCAAAACTGTTTTACTTAATAGTTCACCCATAAATGAGTTCTATAATAATTTACTCATTCTCACGTCATTACAAAAGAAAACTGTGGACAGTTGTTTTATTATATTTTTACGATGAATATAGACTTTGATTTTGATATAGCATCAAAGGAACAAATGAATAAACAAATTTTATTTATTTTTAAATCATGATTATAGCCTTTGATTCTGATATAGCAATAAAGTATAAAACAAACAAATAAATAATTTGTATTTTGTTCATTTTTATAATTAAAAATAGTCTTCGGTTCTAATATGGCGATTAATAAAAACAAACAAACTAATACTATTAATGTTTTTACCATGAATATAGTCTTTGATTCTGATATAGCAATAAAAGAAACAAACAAATGAATAAACAAATTTTATTTATTTAATGTTTACCATGAATATAGCCTTTGATTCTGATGTAGCAATAAATACAAAAAAAACAAGCAAATAAATAATTTGTAATTATTTACAAATTATTTTATAGTTTTTTTTTTGTTGTTGTCCTTTTTGAAGCTTGAAAGCTCTAGTCGTCATTGGAATGACATAAGGATGAGTTTTCATTTTTGGGTGAACTCTTCCTTCAACAAGCTCATTAATGGCTCATCATTTCTTGTTAACTTGTTGTTTCCTGTTGCCGGTTGCTCATACGCAGTTCTGTTCATCTCTCCCCATCTTTCCTCCTGTTCTTCTCAGTCTGTAGTGTTGTAGTCGTAGCAAGTGTGTTGGTCTCCTCTCCGTAGGGTGTGTCGTAAACCTTCACAGTGGGCCTTTTCTCCTCATGTCCCTCTTGTAAACGCAGCAGGCTCTCTCTCCTCACTTCCTGGCTGGGTTCCAGCACTTCCTGCTCTGTTTTGCATGCCGGGCTTTGAAGTGTTGGCTTCTCTTTGCACTAACTGGTTTTTAAAGAGGCCCTGGTGCCTTATACGCCTCTCTTATGTCTGCCTTGTCTGCCCTCTCTTTACGTTTCATGTGGTCGAATTATGAACAATGTTGGATCACTTGTGCAGTTTCATTTCATTCACGTACAGTGAATTATTCAGTTATCTTCTGGTTGTTAAAGGTGAAGTGTGGAAATTGTTGCTATTAGTGGCACCAAATGGAATTTAAAACATTTAATTAAGAGAAAAAAAATGATTCATAGATATGTATATGTACATTACCATAAAGAAATTAATACTTTTATTCAGCAAGAATATATTAGTTTGATCCGAAAGTCACAGTAAAGACATTTTGTTACAAATTATTTTTGATTTATTTTATTTTATTTTGTTCATTAAGTCATTACGATTTCCACAAAAATATTAAGCTGCACAACTGTTTTCAACATTAATAATAATAAATGTTTCCTGAAAAGCAAATCAGCATATTAGAATAATTTCTGAAGGGTCATGTGACACTGAAGACTGGAGTAATGATGCTGAATATTCAGCTTTAATATAGAATAGAAAAGTTATTTTATAATAATATTTCACAATATTTAAATGATATCATGTAGTATTTATTTATATTTTAGTTATTTTAATTATATTTATAATAATTATGATGATGATAATTGTAATTTTGTTTTATTTTACAAATATATATTATTATTTTATATATATTTTTTAATTATATAGGCAGTTGTTTGGAAAGTCACTGTTATGAGCCCTCAAAAATGTAAAATATAAGTTCTATATTGTATTATATATTAAATTCTAAATTAGTAATGAATTGTTTGCTTGAGAGCTTTTAAAAATCCGAAATTGCTGAGCAACTGCCATTCAGATGAAAATAAGAGCGTTTTAACGTAGAATAGAAAAAACACACTTCACCTTTAAGATCAAGGTTATAAGAAAATGTTCCGTTTGCACATGAATGAACCACAAATGTTGGAGCTAAAAATATGTACCTTTAAATAGGACTGTCAATTGATTTAAAAAAAGAAAGACCTTTAATTGAATTCCTAGATGTTAGTGTCTTGAGAACGGGCACCGGAGCTCAGGGCACCTCTTTACCATCTTCTTCCCTAACCTTTCCAAAACTAACGTAATTAAATATTTCCCTCTTCTATTGGTGACCTACCGGCTCTTTTCCTCTGTTACTGACTTCACTAGTCATTTAATTCGCCCTCCACATTTTAACAATGTTAATTTTGTTTTTGCAGAGAAAAGGCGTGACCCACCAAATGGTATGTGTCCTGGTCCTTACATTCACATGAATTTACTCCTAATGTTGACAGTGCTAATCAATTTGCTTCTGCTGTTGATGTTTTTTACTCCCATTTTTGATAGAATTATGTTCAAATGTACACACGCACACATCGCATCTTCCACAGAAATCAAAACATGTTCTTGTGTTAGCGTCGTCAAGCATGAGCGGGATTTGCACAAACACACATCCGCATTGTACATGACCTAGATGAGTAGCGTGAACCCCTGACAGGAAGCCTCGGGTCAGTGTGTGTGTGTGTGCTGGGAGCCATATGTGTGCCACATGGATCCTTCCATGCCACTGCACTACCGCGGCCCTCTCCCGTTCAATTACATCAAAGAGACCGCGGTTCCTCACTTAGCTTAAAGATTTTCTCATGGACGTTTATCATGGTTATGGCGCTGGTTTTACATAATCACTTGGAAATGTGGTTGCTAGTTACTAATGATCTTACAGTAGCCTGTAGCAGTACACGTGTGATGCAAGTTACAGGCATATTAATGTTCTTGTGTTTTAAGAATGTTATAGAAAATGTATTTATTTATAAACATTTATTAGAGGATCAACCCCATGAGATGAAGCATCTCGTTTTCATGGGGGTCCTCAGGATCATGTCCAAACAACATAGAACAGCAGAACAACAGAGTAGATACAATCAAATAAAACGAAAAAAATCATAATAATAATAAAATAATAATACAAAAAAACACACTCACACACATTCACACGCACGCACGCACACACAAGCTCTCACTATCCCCACCCATCACAGATGGAGTAAAGTAAGCCACAGTGGTTCCCAAACTGTGGTATATATACCACTAAACACATTTTATTTTATACCCCTTTTAAGTAAAACCTTTTTAATCTAGGACTCAGCATGAAGGTGCTTTGGAAGTCAAGCGTTTTAAGAGGGGTATTTGGTGTAAGATGTTTGAGAACAACTGATGTAACATATTGCATATAACACAATAATCCCAACTATAACTGACAAAGTTAACATCACATATATATAGATATATATACATAAGCACATTCATATATACACACATACATAACATGACACATATCGATGCTAAATCTGAAATGCTAGAAACATAGACAAGTATTCTGAAGATGTATTATACAGTGAGGAAAATAAGTATTTGAACACCCTGCTATTTTGCAAGTTCTCCCACTTAGAAATCGAGCGATAATTTTTTAAAAATGAATTAAAGGGATAGTTCACCCAAAAATGAAGATTCTGTCAGTAATCACTCACCCTCATGTTGTTCCAACCCCGTAAGGCGTTCGTTCATCTTCATTCATTATAATAAATAGATTAATTATATACATATACACACACACACACACACACACACACACACACACACACACACACACACACACACATATATATATATATTTATTATAATGAATAAATATATAATAAATACAAAGTAATAAAAAACATGCATAATTAATAAAAATTGTGTAAAATCTGTAACGTACCATGAAAGAACTGAATATCTGATGTGAAATTATGAATGTTAGCGCACCCTAAGACAAACCATTGAGCTGGGATTTACTATTGCGGTTCAGAGGCTGGTGTTGTTTTTAAATTATATTTAAATTAATTTATAATATTATGTTCAAAAAAAAAAAAAAAAAAAAATATATATATATATATATATATATATATATATATATATATATATATATATATATATATATATATATATATATATATATATATATATATATATATATTATTTTTTGATATTTATATAATTATTTAAAAAAAATATATAATTATTGATTTATTATAAAAAATACAAAACATAATACAAAATTAGTGCTGCACGATTAATCGCAATTAACATGAAATCGAGCTTAAACCAATTTGGCTTATTGCGATTATGAAATATTTTGTGTGCGCAGCTTGAAAGTCACGTACGGCTCTGTGATCAGTAGTAAATGCTGCTCCATCTCTGCATAGATGCCTTTGCCAAATCGCTTATGGTTTAATTTCGATTAACCCTGCAGCCCTATACAAAATGTATAATTCATTCATTTCAATTTTGTTCACCCGTGCTTAAATGAGCCATAAAAGTTTTGGTCAGTTTTCCTGAAAGAGAAATAATGTACATATAAATGCGTTTATAAGTTTGATTTCATGTGGTAATTAAAGGTGAATTGTAATTTTTCGCCATAAACGTCACCGAAGTGCTAAAATATGCCTAAACCGATAGTCCCGCCCCCAAACTCACTCTATTGGCTGAGCCGCTGTTGCTGGCAGGTCAAGAGCCTCAAACAAACAGAGCAGTGTTTTTTAGCATTGCCAGCCACTCAGAATAATTTCTAGTCTGAAATATTATCATCTTTGACATTAAATCAACATATTTGCCCTAGATTTGCTACAGCAGCACTGGAGGCCAGTTTCATATATTTTTTTTCTCCCCTTTCTACAATCTGCTCACATTTCAAATTCACCTTCATAATTTATAGCTGTTGTTCCAACCATATTGTGCCCCTGCTTGACAGCTCTATGAAGAATGCAGTCGTTCAAATTCGATTTATGTGACACGTCCCACTGTTCACTCAAAGAAGAAAATCCGTGTTTGTGTTGTATAAGGTGTTCACCTGCATAAAAAGAAAAGCCAGTGTAATCTTTCTCCAGCACATTTCCTTCTCCTCCGCTTCCTCGTTGTGTAACTAGACTGGTGGTCGATATCAGACTGAGCATGCTCAGTGCGAGCGTTTTATCTGTCATATAAAGGTGCTTTCATTTCAGCGTTGATGAGTAGAGAAGCCAATCAGGAATTCGTTGCAATTCTGCACTGAAACACTGTCAAACA
This sequence comes from Squalius cephalus, assembly GCF_949319135.1. Classification (NCBI taxonomy): domain Eukaryota; kingdom Metazoa; phylum Chordata; class Actinopteri; order Cypriniformes; family Leuciscidae; genus Squalius; species Squalius cephalus. The sequence goes on from NC_137144.1 coordinate 14,801,103, forward strand.
CACTTGAGGATCTTAAATAGCGTGACGTTGCCTGCAGTTGAAGACTTGTAATGCTTACAGCAAATTTCAGAGATTAAACTGGATTAGCAGTTACTTACGTAATATTCTGCATTTGTAATTTTTCAGGATTTGACTAGCATGAGTGGGATTGGTTTAGTGGGCGGCCTGATCACAAACCGTCTCAATTGGTTTAAAGAGAGTCTTTTGGGGACAACGCAGGCTGGTTTGTGGTTTGCTAGCCTCTTGCTACGGTAAAATTAGCTAGCTAGTCCGGTAGCTTCACACCTCAATGCTGGGATGAGATGATGTTCTGCACGACCTTTCTGTCTGCCCCATGCGAGGAGATTTTAGACAGCATTTCGAGGCCAGATGCTGGTTTGGCTCCTCTGCAATGCCTGGTGTTGTCACGGGACGAACTGAACGAGGCTTTACCTCGACCTTGTCTTAATATGCTGCTGAAATTCAGGGGGGACAGACCCTCCACCTCTACAGAGGACGTCCTGTCAGGAGGGGTTCGGGGTCACGGTAGAGGTCACAGGAAGCTCGCGGCTCTCACCCGAGGTAGGCGGATATGATGGCTCCTGTCTCACCATTACAAAAGGAGTGCTCTAAAACTGGGAGTAAAGCATCTCTTGGGCATTTTCAGAAAAACTGACATTGAAGAAGTATCTTCTTTTAACTACTTTTTCTCTTTTTTTAGTTTTCTCAACATTGCAAATTTCTTGTAAGGGTCTTGGATCATGTGTTTTGCGGATATAAAACAGGGGCAGTTTGTTTTTAACTGTAAAAATAATGTATTATAGTATGATATTCGGGCAATTCCACGCAAAAATGTCACATCCATAACGCCAACTAAATACCATGGCATTGTGTTGGTGTTATGGATGTGACAGTTTTGCGCGGAATTGCCCATTCCTGGTTTTGTCATACAGTATTATATTATATTATATTGCTATATTATATAATTTATTTGACATTTATTAGACTACATTAATTTTATTATTATTATTTTTATTTTTATTGTTGCAGTGTTTGACATGGTGTGGTTTGAAGCTTTTGAGATATGATTAGATGTGTCAAAGCTGTTGCAATTATTATTATTTTTTTAATGATATAATATTTCTGATTTTGGCACAAAGAATTATTAGACTACATAATATTAGTATTAGTATTATTATTAGTAGAAGTTAGTTACTAATAATATATTATTTGACAATTGTTAAACTACTTAGACTAAAAGCTGCTTATTACTTTTAAAGTTTATTTTTTTAACAATTTGAGAACTTGGGCAGGATTTTTTAATTACATAATATAATATTACTGCTTTTGGCACAACTAATTATAAGATTACATTTATTATAATTATTTAGTAATAACTATATCCATTTGATGCATACTTTTTTGGGACGTTATATGTATTTAATATATACATTTTTTATAAACTGTCTTTTTTTTGTTATTATTGCTATTAATAATTATTTATACATTTTATTTATGCCATGATACATAAACAGAATTATTATTATTATTATTTATTAATAACTATGCATTTAATGCATTTGATACATAAGTGTTTATATTTTAAATGCATTTAATATATATTTTTGAAAAACTATTTGTTTCTTTTATTATTATTGTTTAATAATTATTATTTCTACATTTTATGTATGAATTGATTCATTAACAGAATTATTATTACCAGTATTTATTTTTATTATGCCATTGTTAAAAAAAAACAAAAAAAAAAACATAAATATGATCTAAAATTTTAAGTAAATGGCTGTTTGGCAAAAGGTGAATAATTGGTCAGGACTTTTTGAAGGCATTATAGTAATAATTTATTATTAATTTATTTACTTGTTTTCAATCTATAGAATTAAAGCACATCATATGTCGTCTATGAACTCTGGTTATCTTGAAAGTGATAATGCTCGTCGTGGTTTTAGGGAAAGTTTTACACAAAGCCTGTTTTTCCAGCGCGTTCCTTTCTATGAAAGCTGCTTTTTATCACCCACATGTTGCTATGAGAATCATGGTATGTGTCACGATTCAAAGTATCAGTGTCGGTCACTGCTATATATTTGCGTGATGTGGTCATATATATTTAGATTGAAATGAAGATGTTCTTTTTTTTTTTTTTCTTCTTCTTCTAATGAAGTTTTATTTCTATTTTTTGTTTTATTCTTGCTTTTTGACACTATGATTATTGTTTCAACCACTCCAGCATCATCTGGACTTTGAATACATAAACCTCCAGGAATGTGTGTGTGATTCATTCATGAAGCACATCTTTCTGAGACGCCCCCTCTGCTCTTACGCACGGACCGAATCGGCTGTTGTTGGCAACACAAACTCTCAGAGCTCGGCCAGAGGCGACTCCTGTCACTTTCACAGGGAAATGTGTGCAACAGGTTGGAGATTGTTAGACGGTAGCTGATAACTTTTGTCATGTGCCCAGGACCCACTCTCCCGATGGCGACGGTGGACATCAAGAATCCGGAGATAAACAACATGCGCTTCCACAACAATTCCCACATGAATAACATGGTTCACAGTAGCATTAACAAGAAGGAAAAGAAAGTCAAGGGCAAGAGGAAGAAGTTGACAAAGGCTGACATTGGGACACCAAGCAACTTCCAGTGAGTGATTCAGTACTTCCTGTGTAGGCAGGAAGTGACACTAGTAATGCATATCAAATGCTGATTTTCCGTTTCTAATGAGTCTTTATTTTTATTATTTAGTCGTTTTCTGTCCATGTGCTCAAAAACAGCCGTTCTGACTGTGCCTAACGTAATGTTTTCCAGGCACATCGGTCATGTAGGATGGGATCCGAACACAGGCTTCGATGTGAGTACACAACAATGACTTGCTCTGTCACCCCCACCGACACACTCACACGCTCTCAATGGCGTACACGCTCTCACATGCATATTGAAGAATCACTCATAGGAAAACAATGCTGACCTGTGTAATAATGGCATGATGAAATGCCTCAATAGCCTTGTGTTCATGCAGGCTGAAGCATCTGACGCTTGAATATGCAGCCTGTCGCCCACAAAACAACCCAGATTGCGTTTGTACACATACTTGCACTGTGTTTGGGATTTTACATTATTTTTATGGCTAACCGTTTGTACTGGAAATAATGAAGATTGCCCATTTATGACGCATTCAGAAATTCAGGCCACTTAGTCCAGTAAAATGGGATGGTGATACTGAAGTCATTGGAAAAATGTGCAGATTCTCTGAAGGTTTTGCGTTTTAAGTTTTGCATTATGCATGCTCCTGGAATGTTGTGCATGTCATAATCGATGGGTTTTCCAGAAATGTTTACCGTTAGCAGTTTCCCCCACAAGGTGGCAGGATTGTGCTGTATTTGAGAACGGCATGAACGCTGGGTTATGATAGTGCTTGCAAGGTAGAATTGCATTGAAATTTCTCTTAGAACTTGTTGTATCTTAATAATTTGTCTTAATGCAAATTCTAATAATTCTAACATATAATTATTTATTTATTTTTACATTTATTTTAGCCTTGATGCATTTTAAGTTTCTTTAAATGTTCTAATTAACTTCCACTTAAAAAGGTTATCTTTAAGAAACTCAAGTGTACTCACTTTTGTTGCCAGCGGTTTAGACATTAATGGTTGTGTGTCGAGTTATTTTGAGGGGACAGAAAATGTACACTGTTATACAAGCTGTACACTCACTACTTTACATTGTAGCAAAGTGTCATTTCTTCAGTGTTGTCCCATTGTTTACTAAAAAGGAGGGGTGTACTCACTTTTGATGAGATACTATATGAGGAGTTCAGATGCAAAAGCCTCTAAGTGCCATCTGAAATTTCCTTCTAGAATGATCATTTTTATCAAGCTTGTATGTTTATGTTCATTTATTGCACTTTGATGGCAATGAAAATTACCTATTAATTGTCATTAAAGTGAAATGACTGAAATTATATATATGAGCTTGATAAAAATACTCATTTTAGAAGAAAATTTCAGATGGCACTTAGAGGCTTTTGCATCTGAACTCCTCATATATATATATATATATATATATATATATATATATATATATATATATATATATATATATATATATATATATATATATATATATATATATATATATATATATTAGCTGTAATGCTATTTTCAGTTTCTAAAAACGTTTTCCATTAAAGAACTTAAGATTAAAGAAACTCCCTTGAAAGTGTTAATATCTATAAGAAATATTTAATAATATAAATTTATTTCATTTTTTTGTTTTTACCTCATTGATTATTTTTTCTATAGTTTCTATAGACTTTAAAGATATTTAAGATTAAAGTTTGATAATGCCTTTAACTTACACTTGAAAATGTAATCTTTAAAAATATATATTTATTCATTTTATTTTTTACATGTTATTTTGCTCGTTTTCATTTTCTACCTAAAGAGATTGAAGTTGAATTGAAGCCATTAACTTACAGTTCAGCATTTAAAAAAACTAACCTGCAGTGATGGTGGTATTTGCAGACTGAGTTACGATTGGCTGTCTTCCATCTGTTTGCATACTGGAATGTGATTGGGCCTTCTGCTTTTGCATCCATTTATTCATCGTTTTGGCATATTATCATTAATATCTCTCTTTTTCTCCCTCTATCTATATTTAGTTGTGCTTACTAAGGCAAGCATCACTAATACTATTGCTCATACTTAAGGTTGGTGATCTAAACAAACCCCTAACTCTAAATATAAAGTTATTACTTCAAACTATTCGGCTTATAGAGGAGAGGAGCGCTAATAGTTTTACCTAGCAGACAGAATTCAAGGGTAAAAAAAATAATAATCCATTTTACTTACATTTTTGAGTTGGACCAATAAGAAAGCACCCAGAACACCCAACCAATCCATCCGGAACACTTTAGCAACTGCTTAGCAACACCCTGGCAACCACTCACAACACCTTAGTGTTGTAGTATGACGTTCGCACAGATTTTCTTCAAAAAACTTCTAGTTTTACCTAAAATGTTATGCTTTTGCTGCCTTGCAAGCATTAGTATTTCATTTATGAAATCTAGTAAACTTCAGTGTTGGTTGAATATGTGTACTATAAACTATTGTATATGAAGAAAAAAAGAAAGGTAAACCTTTGTAATAATTTGCACTTATAAATCATTAACAGACATTGTATAACGCTTAACAGATCATGAGTTAATATATACTCAAATAGCTAGAAATATAAGATAATTTGCTTGTTAATATGTATCAACTAATGATTTTAACAGATGTTGTACAATGATTAATAGCTTATTTGTTGAATGCTAACATTAATTTAAAGGGTTAATGAACTGCATTGTTTATTTTATAATGTTCTCTGAGGTCCAATTATAATGTTATCAAGATTTTGATATCAAAAAACATCCTAATTCAGAAGTAATAAGCTATTTTCTATCCTGTTTTTGACGGTTTGAAAGTGATTGCTACTGTGATTGGGTAACAGTTTTGCATATTAAAATCATTTTCAACGTCCCCGCCAATAAACATGTGGAATTGTTTTGAAAACTTCCGATGCTGAAAAACATTTTGAAACATTTGCCAATAATGTGAAACATGTGCTTTATAAGTCTTGGTTGTGGCAATTTTAGTTTAAGTACTTATAGTTGACAGTTATGACAGTCAAAACAATAACAAAAGCATCGTTCTCTACAAGTGTTTTTCCGTATCCGATAATTCAATGCATGCCGAAGCAAATCACAACTATCACATTATTCAATATGACTGCGGGGCCACAGTATAAATGCTCAGTACATATAAAGCAATCTAGTAATAGTGACACATGGTAAACACTGTTACTCACACTTGTGTGTTGCGACATTACTGTCAAATCCAATGAAGTTGCACAGCATCTTTTATTTTAATCTCAGAGTCTAACTGTGTCTTGTTTAAAAACGAATCCGCAGTAAAATGAAGCGAACAAACCAACAGTGTCTTTCTGACTGGAACTTCAGGAAGTTTGTCTACGTTTTCGTATTGTCAGGATCAGAAGGAAGGCAATGCAAAGACTGTTTTTCCACAACCTGGCACTTTAAAATTTCTTGTAATCCTCTATCGTATTGTTGCTGGCGTCTGTCTCGTATTTACTTCTACAATGACGTGCGAGAAGGCTAAAGAGGCAATGATGGAGAAGTAGGCGTTGATGTTCTTCTGCAGATGCGCGGTCTCTTATCGCACTTTGACGTAATAATGTGACAAAATGCGAAATGAGAGGTTTTTTGAGATTGGTTTCAGTAAAAGCTGTTTTTCTGATTTCTCAATTCATGACCTTTTTAATGTCATTCGATTTCAGTTCATATAATGCACTTATTTATATTTACAAATGTACAAATGCAGAAAGGTGTTTGGTAGCTATGATCCGGATGTTCAACTGAAAATTGAACAATGTAAGAATTAGGGATACACCGAAATGAAAATTATGGGCCGAAACTGAAAATTCTGAATCTATTTTTATTTTTTTAAATAATTATTAGTTTCTTATTTTATAGTGGAGTGGCTAAGTGCTTATGTTTGGCAGAATCGTTCAGTTTATGATACAAGCGTGAAAATTGGCATGAGCAGTCTCCATGGGTCACTTGACAAGAAAATTGTCCGAGCCACTTGAAATTTCAAGATGGCGGCAATTTTTCAAGATGGCCGACACCTTAGTGGAGCTGTTAAGTGATATAGTGGTTTATTTGGTGATACAAGCATGAAAATTGGCATGAGCAGTCTCTGTGGGTCACTTGACAATAAGCCACCTACAGCTACTTGAAATTTCAAGATGGCGGCCATTTTTCAAGATGGCCACCACCTTAGTGGAGCAATTAGGCTTAAGAAATCATTTAGTTGGTGATACAAGCATGAAAATTGCCATGAACCTAATTGCTCCATCTTGAAGTTTCAAGTAGCTGTGGGTGGCTTATTGTCTAGTGACCATCAGAGATTGCTCATGCCAATTTTCATGCTTGTATCACCAAATAAACCACTATATCACTTAACTGCTCCCCTAAGGTGTCGGCCATCTTGAAAAATGAAAAATCTTGAAATTTCAAGTGGCTCGGACAATTTTCTTGTCAAGTGACCCTGAACACTGAACGATTATATCACTTAGCTGCTCCACTATAAATGAGTTTTATAATTATAAATAAATACATTTTTTTATAATTGTATTATTATTATTATTAGACTTTTTAATTAAATTCAATAACTTTACTGAGTCTGAATTTAAAAAATACAAGCCAATAAAATGAAATAACCACACTTTTATTGAAAGTAACACACCAAAATTGGACAGAAAATATATTAAAATAATATTGAATATCAATGTATTATTCTTCATTCAGTTCCGTGCAAGAGAATGAGATTTAACTAGGGATGCCCCCAACTAAAGATTTTTCTAGTCGACCAGTAGTCGTTCATTTAAGCCATGAGTCGACCAATCGCACGTTTATGTTAATTATATAATTCTTGCCGGAAAGCACGTGCAAAAGTAATGATTATGAATATTTCGGAAAAAATAGCAAGGAGACATTTTAATAGTTTGTTAAACATTCAAATGTACATTTACAAATAAGCTTTTAATCATTGAATAACATTCTGTTTAAATCATTGGTAGATTATTAAAAAGTGCTTGATCATATGAATTGAAATTTGAATGACATTTAAATTGACATTAATGATCTGTTGATCATTATGTAATGTTTGATAAGTTCATTTAAACATTAACAAGCATGTTATATAATAGCTATTTGAATATATATATTAACTAATGATCTTTTAAGCATTACATAATGTTTGTAGATTAAGAAGTGTATGATCATCCATTAAGCATTATGAAATGTTTAATGATTTATTAATTAGAGGTGTTATTAAAAGGAATGTCTAAACTGCTTTACCTTTGTTTTGCAGTTGAATAATTTGGACCCAGAGCTGAAGAACCTGTTTGACATGTGTGGCATCTCTGAGGCCCAGCTGAAAGACAAGGAGACGTCTAAGGTCATCTACGACTTCATTGAGAAGAAGGGTGGTGTAGAGGCTGTGAAGAATGAGCTGAGGAGACAAGGTGAGACACTCGCCGCACTGAACACCTGCGATTTGTGGCCGTCTCACACTGACATGTCTGACTATCAACCATACGCTGTCAGAAAGTCTGGCCTGAATCTACAAAAATAGTTTTCCCAAGGCAACTTCATTCTAACTACATGCAAAAACAATTTTCTCTCCAAATTAATCTTAAAATTCACAAGTAATTACAAAGGCCAATTCATCCTTTTATGATATTAAAGTAATGTAGCTGGCCTGTAACATGTTCCTCCAAGGTTTTTACACAGAAGTTGGGTGCATATATGAGCATTTCTATATTTGATCAATACATGTGGTGTTCCTTCAGGTCCTCCCAGGTGGAGCGGTAGGTAGAACGTGTGTTTCATGCTCAGATTTGCATGTATAAGAGCTGAATTTTTGCAGATTGGCATGAGTTGTTATGAAAGATTTTTTTTTAACACTGAAGTGCATCATAAGTGTAACCAAGTTCCGTTTAACCTACATTTAATGCAACTTTATGGGAGAATATTTGTGTATATGTGGATACGTTTCATGATTCTTCATGAGGCATTTGCGTTGATCTCTTAATAATATGCCTTGAGAAAGTAAAGTGTGAAGTGCCATTTGTTGCTGATTGGTGTGATTTTTGTGGTGCAAAACTTTGGTAGGATTCTTCCTCTAGAATAAAAGTCTTGCTCCAGCTTTAAAGACCCCATGAAATGGGTACACTGTTTTCTGGTCAAAGTGTCTGTAAGTGGTCCATTGGCTAATATCACATCCTACTAAAACAAATGCGGGTGGGACAGCAATGGCGAGCTTTTCGGGTTAGAAATCCAGTAATTTCAGTAGGAATCCACGCAATCTAAAAAATTTCACGTGAGGGTCGAAACATTTCATATCTTGAGCAAAATAAGCAAGCTGACATTCAGTACAATCTGTCTTTTATTTAGAATACATACAAATGTAATTTACGTCTTTTAGATTGTCAAGAGATTTAAAGCACTGTTTTTGAAGAGTGCGCATGTGCCAACGTGCTCTACTATGTAAGAACGAGCCTATGATTGAATCTGGAAATAAAGCAAAATAACTGAGAAAAATGAGAAATAGTCCTCAGATGCCATGTCTGTAATTTATAGCAAAACATCTAGCGTTAATTCGATCTCAAACAGATTCATTAAAAGAAGTTGTTACTCCACCACGTGCGTGACGTCATAAACCAACGTTGTTGAACGACCACTTTGCGACAGTACGGTTTCGGGAAACAGTCGTGACTAGCTAGTGGATTTCTTCAGCGATGCATCGTACTATGGTAGTTAAGCAGCGAGTTACGTCGTTGTTCAGGAAACACCCCTGACCAACAGAAAGCTGCTTGGCTTGAAGGACTTCTGTGTAAGTTTTGCTTCATACATACTGTTAAAAATATACTAAAATACTAAAAATATTACTATAATACTATAATATATCTGCTAGTTTATTTTCTCAACTTTTAAGAGTACACTATTGTACTGATGCTTCAAAACTAATAGACATGGATTAAAAATTCCAATTTTCGTTTCATGGGGTCTCTAAGCTATACTAATACATGAGGTATCTATGTATTTATTTTTATGCTAACAAATCTTTTTCAGCACCACCGCCTCCTCCCTCGCGGGGCGGCCCGCCTCCCCCACCCCCTCCTCATACTTCCGGGCCACCACCTCCCCCACCCCCATTGCGGGGGCGAGGAGCCCCACCACCCCCTCCACCTTCAAGAGCACCCACCAGCGCTCCCCCTCCGCCTCCTCCATCCCGGCCAAGTATGGGAGCGCCTCCACCACCACCTCCCAGCAGAGGGCATCCACCTCCCCCTCCACCTGCCCCCAGCTCTATGCCACCTCCCCCGCCACCACCACCTTCATCAGGAGGAGCCGCCCCTTCTCCACCGCCTCCTCCACCACCTCCTCCTGGACCTCCTCCACCTACTGATGTGGATGGAGGCCACGGCGAATCGACGCCCTCGCCCATGGGCGGGAAGTCAGCTTTGCTGGATCAAATCAGGGAGGGCACTCAGCTAAAGAAAGTGGAGCAAAACAACAGGCCCTTGTCGTCCACAGGACGTGACGCGCTGCTCGACCAGATTCGACAGGGCATCCAGCTCAAAACGGTGAGGAGTGTAAACGCTTACCCATCCTGATGCGTCTCAGAAAATGGTGAAAGATCGCCTGCTTCCTGTCATTTAGCTTTAAAGGGTTTTAAAGGGGAACTATGCAGTTTTTTTAGCTTAATTTGGAAGAGTCGCCAATGAGTTTTTACGACAGTGTTATCAAATATCTATTCCGAAGCTGTAGGGGGAGCTCTATAGAGAAACCTGCGAGCAAAAAGCGAGAAAACAGCGAAGAAATTGCCAAAACTGCATAGCGCACTTTAAACAACTGGTTACCTGTGATGATTAAAGTTCAAAACGGCACACAGAATTTGAATTTAATTTGTCTCTATATAATTGTTTATATATATTTTATTGTAAGAAATTATTACTTTTATTCAGCAATGCATTCAATTTATCAAAAGTGACAGTAAAGACATGTATAATTAGTGGTTCAGTGGATCACAAAACGGTTCGGATTATATTATGGTTTTTGATTCACAGATCAGATCATTTTTCAGATCAGCAAAAAAAAAAAAAAAAAATTGAGGGGGAGGCGGCAAATATAAACACTTTAAGTACTTCTATACCACAGCAAAAACTACTAGCCTAACTAATAAAGTTCAAACATTATTAAAGGCAAGTGAACGGTCAGTAAAAACAAAGAATTTTAAATTCACTAATTACAAGCATAGATAAATACATTATAACAAAGTTAAAAAAATAAAGTCTAACTGTAGTGTACTCAGATCCAGATATGGAATGATTAGGCTTAAAATGTAAAATATCACTATAGTGTTCACTGTATAAATTTAATATAGATTAATCTTTGTTAAAGCTGTGTTTTGCTGTTTGATTAGCATTAATGACATAAACAGCAGCAGGTATTTATAGGCTGCTGTCACTTTAAGACCGAATGCACTGATCCAATACAATGATACGCATCCAATTTTTTTCTCAACTGTTATAACAGCATGCGAGGATCACATTGATGGTGAAACTTGTATGTATAAAATAGAAAAGGATAGAAAAGTTAAGTAAGTTCTGAGGAAAGATCTATTATAATTTGCTTGTAGACTGATTGCATTAGATTCAAAATAACAAATCAGACACTTTAAGTGTAACTCAAGTCTCCATATACGTTTTTATAATGTCAATCATTATATAATCTTCTAGGGACAGTTATTTTTCTGATTGCTATATTCTTGAATGTTCAGGTATCAGATAATGACTCAGGACCACCCACCCCTGCTCAGTCAGCGGGCATTGTTGGAGCTCTGATGGAGGTGATGCAGAAGAGGAGCAAAGCCATCCACTCCTCAGGTAAGTGCCTGTGTCACTCTCTCAAAGGTTTGTCCTAAACATGCCACTCAACGGCTGCAAATTTCTTTGTTTTTTTCCCCCCTCGGTTTGACGGTTCCAGTATGATTACTTGAGCTTAGAAATGCTCTAGCGTTGCTTTTTATGATGGCATGTCAAGTTAAAAGTAGTCCAATTTAAGATTATTTTGGTCAAATGACAGATTATCACTTTTTCCTCTTCATTCTTAAAACACAACATCTACATTTAAAGGGTTAGTTCACCCAAAAATGAAAATTATCCCATATTTTACTCACCCTAAAGCCATTCTAGGTGTATATGACTTTCTTTTTCAGCCAAACACAATCATTGAAAAATATCCTGGCTTTAAAATGGGAGTGGATAGAAACTGAGATTTTAAAGCCCCAAAAAAGCGCATCCATACGGCTCCAGAGGGTTAAAAAAGGCCTTCTGAAGCGAAGCGATGCGTTTTTGAAAGAAAAATATCCTATAGTCATATACACCTAGGATGGCTTGAGGGTGAGTAAATTATGGGATCATTTTCATTTTTGGTTGAACTAACCCTTTAAAGTCCATTGAGGCCCTTTTTCATTTGGGACACTTGAATATGAGCATGAGCTCCATTGTCAGTAAGTAATGAGATATTTACGGTGGTTATGCATCTTTTTTGGGCCCCCAGATGAAGATGAGGATGATGAGGATGAGGAAGACTTTGAGGATGATGACGAATGGGATGATTGATCCCGCAACACTAACCCCACCCAGTAGAGTAAATGATACTAAATTCTCACTTCCCCAAATTTTACTCTCATTCTTTTTTTCTTTTCTTTTTTTCAGAATCGCTGTATATTTTTGTTGCCTTTTTGCTTCTTTTTTTAATAATCTGTGCAATACCTCATGTAATCTGTAAAGTATTGTCATTTATCCTCTGTAAAATAATGTCCTGGAATAACCATGTGAAGTTTTATGCCAGGATTCATGATTTGTTGACCTGAATGTTTTTGTTTCCCTGTGAGTGGGGAAAGGGAGATGGACGGGACGCTTGATGTCCTTATTAATTGTTGATTAATGATTTAGATAACACTATTTTCATACCCTACTTTTCTGTACCTTCGATTTTCTTATTCAAATCCTAGTTTAGCATTCTTAGATTTGGTAAGAGGTTCTCCTATCAGAATATGTATGTCCCCTGTATTGTTTCCCTTGTAAATGTACACCAGGCTGATATATTGAGGCTATATATATTTTTGCACGAATAACAAAAGGAAATTCACTGCAGGATGAGAACACATTGGCTGAACACTAAATATGATTTCTGTGGTAATCACGATCAGCGTTACACAACATTGCACATCACAAAGTAGACAGTTTGGAGTTTTTGATTTCACTTTATTAACAAGAAAATAATATACGGTGAATTCAAACCGGCAAAAGTCATGGGTACAGCTTGCTCCTGAACGTGAAAAGCCATCAATTCACAAATATAGAATTTCCAGTCATATCAAGAAAAAAGAAAAAAGAAAAAAAAAAAAACTTCACAAAGTACATTTGTTAGAAGCTTTTACAGGTCAATGCTTGACTGACAACTACATTTAAGGTCATGGAGAAAACTACAAAACTTTGTGTACAATTAATGCTGGTTTAACAGTATTGTCTGTCTGAACTGAATTTTCTGTCCTTGTCTGTTAAGGATAGTGCTGAAAGATTTGTACAATTGACATCAAATCTTACAAAAGGGTTGGAATGTGGAATGAAAACACTAAATTCTATACTTAAATAAATGGTAATATTTACAAACCTGAGATATGGGGCTTTTTTTTTTTTTTTTTTTTAATCTACATTTTCGTAGTGCATGTAGATTTTAACTTTTAACGTTGTCATCTTATATATACTTGTGTATATCTGTACATCTTTTTTCTTTGGCTAAATTTATTTGATCAAATCAAACAGAATGAACCAACTATTTGCATGACTGATCCGTTGGAATCCAAATCATGGGAATGAGCTTTCAACTATTCAAAGCTATTGAAATGTCAACTATTTTCTTTTTAGATTTTTACCATATGATGTAAGTTATAAAGAAGCTATCCAAACTGTACTTATTGACCATAATATTTATTATTAAATATGTATGTATGTATATATAAAAAAACCTAGGTCAATTTCAAAACTGGAAAAGAGAACAAAAGTTTTAATTTGTGTTATATTTATTATATAGATTAATTTTATCAGAGCTGTTTCATACCTCAGGAACAATGATGATTGGTCACCTGCAGGAAAAAAAAAGAAAATGCTGGTCATTTTAATGTTACAACTACCAAATATATTACAGAAAACAGTCCATATCTGTCAGAAACAGAACCAGGAATAGTTCTCCCAAAAATAAACTCTGTTCATTTACTCATCCTCACATTGTTCCAAACTTGTGTTTTTCTTTTGTGGAACACACTATAGACACCTTTGACTTTTTTTGTGAAGTCATACAGGTATGAAATGTTAAATAGATGACAGAATTTTCATTTTTGCATAAAATATCCTTTAATTTACTTTAATTGAAAATTTGAAATAAGCACTTGATTTGAAACCCTCAAATAGCAAGTTTTCAAACAGATTGGCATGTGCATTACAACGGAAAAATGTCCATCTTTTAAATTTGAACTATAATTTACATGCTGATAGAAGTGTTTTCCACTGCCTGGCTAATAATTTCATAGTAACTTAAATTATCTCAGCCAGGACAAACAATGAATGAATCATTCAGGTCTTGGTATAAAATGTAATTATTGCTTACATTTTTGCAATCAATTTCTAAGATACCTGACTTGGCAGGGTTGGTGTTCACCACACCCTTAGTTTGAAAGTTTTTATTCTGTCCAGCTATATTGCAATATGTTTGGGTACTGTGTTTCTAAGGCTTGGCTTCTCCAAGTCCTGGACAAATGTTAAACATCTTACCCTTCGTAGTGTACCAATGCTGCTGCCACGAATGGCTGCCAGTAGATCATCACGTGTTGCCCCTTGGGCGCCTCCCAGATTATTTCTGTCATCTTTTCTTCTCAAAGGTAATTTTTTTTCATCTTGAATGTTCTTGCTATGTTTGTCCCCTGTGAGTTTGTGTCCTTTATTTGCATTAGCCTGGTTTCGACCTACACTATCCATTGCTGTCTCTTCTTGTTGCTTGACCATTTCAGCAATTTTCCTAGTCGGCACATTCTTCACACTATTTGGCTGACTGTGAGGTTGTTGTGGTATATGAGAAGAAACCAAGTTCTGCTTCACTAGCTTAGTGTCCTTGTCTGTCGAAATATGGAATTGAAAAGACTGCGTGTTGTCCATAGTGTCCCATGTCTTTGATCGTTCTTCACTTCTTTCCAAATTGTCTTGCTCTTTCCTTTGCTGTAGCCGCTTTTGCCTCTGGCTGTCCTGGTTGTGAGTTAAAATGCCAGTTGCGCTCATCCTTGGGCCAGGTAAGTCAAAGTGGTAGCCTAGTTTCAACAGGGTGGTGTTTTTCCTCAGCAATTTCACCATCTCCATCTCCACTTGGCCTCCACAGATATGCCGCTGGTTGTGGAATCGGAGCTCCACCAGTGTGGTGTTGTACTGAAGTGACCCAATCAAAGCCAGGATACCTTTGCCTGAAATGAAGTTAGACTCAACATTAAGGTTGGTGATGCTGCAGTTTTTCTTCAGCATTTTGGCCAAGGCCAAAGCTACTTGGTCATCCGCATGGGTGTTGGCAATGCTGAAAACCTCAACGTGAGTGTTTGAGATCAAGGCATTTGCAAAACTCACTAAAACCCCCTGGGATATGTTCTCGATGTTGTTTAGGTTGACTTCACTCAAGGAGGTGTCATTACTCAAGATGTTCTCCAAGGTCTTATCAATATCAGTGGGATTACTACTTGGCCTATCTGGAGAAATGTGATGGTGGAGGGCACCTTTATTGATGCCATTAGGTTTTCGACCGCTAATGCCATTCCCCTTGCAATCCAAGTCCACAAAGTTCCAATTGCTTGACGTAACTTTTTTCTCCCCATCACCCCCCTTTCTAAACCCCTTATTTTGTTGCTCTCCCTCCTCTTCATTATCTTCAGGCTCTTCACTGCCACATTCCTGTTCGCTCTTATCTGTCTGGCACTCATCCATGCTGTCCTGTGTCACCATAGAAAGGAAAACAAGGTTGAGCACTGGCATACCTCAAGCAATGAGTCTTAATTAAGAAAGACTATTAACAGCTGAGACAACTGCACAAGCAATAGCTATGTTTTATGGAGGCAATGTTGCACTTACACCGTTTTTGGTACTCTCATTAAAGAAACTGAAATTTGGTTGTTTTATGGCAGTTATTTCTATATTTCAAATTATGAACTGCTCATTGAGTTCCACTGTTCTTAAAGTAAGCTAATCCTAATTATCCCACAAATCACCCCTTATAACAAGGGGTGAGCTACACCCAGGAGCTAAGTTTGACAGTCCTGACTTAACTGTAACACTAATACAGTGATGTCCAATCCTGCTCTTTGAAGGGATCTCAAAAAAAGTTTTCTAACCTTTATTAAATACACCTGAACCAGGTATTTAATGTCTTCAGGAGTACCCTTCAGGAGCAGAATTGAGGACACGCCTGGCCTCAGTGGACAACTCAAAGATACTTAGACTTAATTCATAAAGGGAAAAAACTCATTCTTAATCCTTTAATGAAGCTGCAGATTTTTTCATCCCCAAGCTGGGACCCTGCTTGTGGAGACCTCCCAATTAAACTGGGGACTTGGCACACCCATGGGACTTCTTGAGTTCCCATTAAGAAAGTCTATTTTGACTCCTACACAAATATAGCCATCATTTTATGTTGTTTTGTGGATGCGGATACTCTCTCAGAATACCTCAAATAGTACCTTTAGGGGTGTGCAACTAGTCACTTGGTGACATTAAAAAATGTAATTTAACTGGTACCTCAAAGTTTAAACATTATTCAATTGCTGCATTCAGACCCTACCTCTAGCAATCTGTGAGTCTCGTCCTCCCAGTACTTCAGCAGAGCCTCTCGGCAAAAAGTGCCCGTTGGCCGCTTGGCCGTCTGGTCCTCCTGCCTTAGCCCAGTGGGTATGTTCTCATCCGGTTCCATTTCAGCCATAACCTTCTCCAGCTCCTGGAGCTCCTCGCTGGTCAGGGAGGCCAGAAGTTCATCTTCATCTATGTCCTCATACTTTCCAAGCTCTTTTCGGTACCCAAAGTTGCTCATTCTTGTAACCCTATGTCTCTGTTGTGTGCATGAACTCTTACTCTGACTTGTATCTGGGATTAGTGTGAGTTTGTGTGTGGGTTAGATGCACTGTTTGTCTAATCTGGGAAGCTGGTGGAGGAACTTAAGGGGAGGAGGGTGCAGAACAGAGTATCTGCATATGATGGTGCCTATCCATGGGGACACCAAGATTAGTTTACATGAAGAATGTGAGTTCATTTTGTAGTGGCGAGACATGTCAGCAACTGTTGGCCAAAAACAACATAGGAGCTGCCCCTTTAAGGAGACCTCTAAAAGTAATCTAATTTGTGTTAAGTACCCATTAATGCCAATGCTTTCGAAGTTAAATGCTAGATAAGCACATATAGGTGTGGTGTCCAAATACTTTTGTCTCTATATTATATATGCGTTTAATGTTTGACATTTTTGTTTTGTTCTAGCCTGGGGCATTTTCATATGTACAAATAAAATGGAAACATATCTGATTTTTACAGTTTTGTTTTTCTTATGTCAGCGGCAGCCCAACTTGTCTTTCACCCCGATTGCACATTCGATTTTAACCAATAATCATACATTTTAATTGTGAATATATTGCTTTACATAGTCTCCCAAATGCTGACTTTTTTTTTTCAACAGTGATAGAATTTAAAGCCAAGTCCAAAGGTCTGATTCCATGAAATAATAATAATTTTGCAATATTGAGACTTTTTGATAACCATTCATGGCATAGTAAGCTAGACAGTTCGGAACCAAAGAACCAACATACATTGCACTGTCATGATTTGGTTGCACTTTTCAAAAGTTATCACAACCATCTTTATCAGATGAAATTATCAGATGTACTTGAACAGGCACAGATAAGTACACCATAAACAACAAATATGCCTAATGTTTCTGATAGTTTATCACAAGGTTGGGTGATGCGATTGTGATAATACGTAAGTCAAAGGTTTCACTTTGACAGGTTGCCGAACATGCTTGTTGATGTTAAGTGCATAAAGCTATAAATAGATATGTGACCTGCTTTAGTTACTTCAATTGTGATTTATGCAGGTCATTCTAGAACCACAGTTTAGCAGTGCTAATGCATGTAATCACATGATCAATGTCATTGACACAATGAACACCACTTGTACACTTGTATGTGGCACCAATTAGAAAGCAGCTTGAATTCATAGAACAGGCATCAACCCTTTTATTTTTATCTGATAAAAACATGTTTTTGTCAACAGTTAGAACATTATTTTATTGCACAAACAGCACCAAGACATTCCTTTGGAGGCAAAGTCATTTTGAAGTGATGCAAAATTCACGTTGTAGTGTGAAGTGTTAAAAACGCTTAACACTCACACTTTTAAGTGTGTTTGATCTCATGATGGACAACTAGCGAAACATCTGGTCATGTCAACCTTGTTAATTTCTGAATAAAATTCAAAGTGCTTCCTCCTTAACGTTTACTTTGAGAGACCATCACTACTGACATATGATTCTTCCATACAAATCATATTCTTTGTACATCAAGTAGCTTTTCAGTCCTGGTGGGAAAGGACCCGAGTTTATGAACTTTGGGTCGCCCAGCCTTCGTGGGGTCATCTCTCTCCTGATGACTAGTCTGCATAGGTGTTGCAGTGAACGAGGACTCCCTGGGAATGCATCCATGAGAAAACATTGTTTTAATTATTGTAAGTTTGAATTTTGTTATCTAATACTATACATTCATATTTTTGTAAGTGTAGTTTAAGTGTCCATGCTAGAACTACTTATTCTACTCACCCAAAATGTCTGTAATTTCAGCCCACTCTTTGTGCTTCTTTAGAACCATTTTCAGCTTGGAGCAAATGGGAACATGATTGACATAGTCGAGGAGAACCCGCACAGCTCTTGCAGAGAGCTGTACTAGCCAAGAGACGCTGATGAAATCACATAACTACATGCGACAGAAGATAGAGACAGAAGTAAAGATACATACATGTAGGCCACATACACAGGTGAAAACAAATTTCCATCAGAGGTAAGTTAGCTTAAAATACATCAGCTCTGTTCCAAAACCTAGTGAATTACCTTGTTACTCTACTGCTTGTTGTTAATTTCCCAAATAATCTGTAGTAGTATAAAAATAAAAATATTGGAAAATATTTGGAATGCTTTATAGAAATCAGCTCGTAAAAGTGTGCAGGAGATTTAACTCACAATTGATTTCAATAGTTTGCAATTAGCATGTTGCTAAGCTAATGTCACAATCTTAAGTAGCATATATTGTGTGAAATAGTTGAATTCGATTTTTAAGTATTCAATGATTATACACTTACAAAAAACACTTTTTGTCCACCGTCTTGGGTTGATTTGAACTTTTTACTTTTGGAACAAACGTTTGGAGTGCGCATACACTGGCAACTTGCTAGGTTTTTGAACATTAGTGGTGAACTTACTGGAATCTTCTCACTGGTGTGTTCTGAGGAGTGACCCCATGTTGTATCATGAGGACAACAGAAGCATTTTTCTGCATCATAACCAGCATTCAACAGCATTCGCATCATCATCTCATCCCTCAGGCAGTATTGTAAGGCAGTTGGAAACACTGTGTCATTGATCTCTGTGAAGTAACAGTTCACATCTGCTTGGCTGGCTAGGAGAATCCTGACAATCTCGTACCTCCCAGCTCTTACCGCCACTAGGAGGCAGCGCAGAGGATCTAGGTCCGTTTTGGCTCCAGCATTTAACAGCAACTGGGTGCCGGTCACATCTCCATTGGAGACCGCAAAGTACAAGGCGGTCTTTCGCATGTCCCCATAGTTATCAGAAATATGCGTGTCTAGAAGAGCATTGACGTCGAAACCTTTGTCCACCAGGAGCTCCAGACATCGGACATAGCCTCCATCTGCAGCTGCATGAATTGGGCTCTGGCCTGAGAGATGGAGTGCTCTCTTTGTGGTTACTGGGATTAACATTCTCAAGGCACTGGAAAGAGATTGTACAACTAGATTTTAACATTTTTCTGGAAAATTAGAATGGTGGGACAGTTACTCATCAACATTTAATACATAGGGTTAGCGCAGTGGTTCTCAATTCTGGCCCTTGAGATCCACTTTCTTGCAGAGCTTAACCCAACCCTAATCGAACACACCTGAACAAGCTAATCAAGGTCTTCAGGATTACTAGAAAGATACTGGCAGGTGAGTTTGATCAGGGTTGGAGCTAAACTCTACATGAAAGTAGACCTCGAGGGCCAGAGTTGAGAACCACTGGGTTAGGGGTTTGTTTAAAACCTCTAGTGGTAAGCAGTAGTGTATACAGTAATTGAACTCTGATTAGATTTGCTGTCTCCAGACATATCAGTCAATGCTAGACCTATCTCTAGACGGCTTCCAGTTCCAAAGTTCAATGTAACCTTAGCTAGATATCAAGGGTGACAAAATTAGCAAAGGAGTGGCATATTTCTTTGAACTTACAGGTAATGCCCTTTGTATGCTGCACGGTGGATGGGAAGCTGCAAGGAAAGACTAGCGACATTAGGATCGGCCCCATGTTGAAGTAAAAGCTCAATGCAGTCAGGATTCCCAGAACCAGCAGCGTCAAATAGCACACTGTCTCCATTTGGTGCCTGAACATTTACATCTCCACCTGGTGGTGTGGAGGACATCATTCTGTTAGTTTACTGGTTTGTTATATGTATAATGTTGTAACTGCATTCTTCCTTTGTGAATGTCTAGTAACATCCTCTGTTTTTTTCTTAGAAATACCAGTATTACCGTAGTGAATAAGGATGTCCAGCGCTTCGGCTTGTGCGTACTCTGCAGCAATTCCCATGGGCGTCACTCCATTCTCGTCTGTCTCCGAGACGTTTCCTCCATGTTGCAGCAGGAGTGCAAGTATGTCGGTACAGCCCACCTTGGCTGCCTCATGAATGGCCGTCCACTTTTTAGGGCAGGCTTGGTTCACCAATGCTCCTCGTGATATAAGTGTAAAGGCGATTTCAAATGAGTCTGTTCTTACAGCTCCAAAACAAAACAGCAACTTATTACAAATGCACTAAAGATACTATAGAAATTGCGAATAAGAACCTACCCAATAATAAAGGAGATTCATTTTTGCTGTTGATCCTATTAGGTGAAGCTCCATGCTCAAGCAGAGTCCTAACAATCTCCACCAGCCCAGCTTGAATCGCCAAAATCAATGGTGTCTCTCCATCTGTGGTTTCTTCCTCTAAACTCAACCTGTAAGAAGCTTTTCAACCAGACCATTGAGTATATGAATATATCTGAATTAAAACTTGAACTTGAAAGTCTTTTTTGTTAATTCAGTAACGCCAATATCATTGTCAATGAGTTGCTGAATCATTCACTTAATTGATTTGTTCAAAAAATATTATTTATTCAGGAACGAAACAAGTGACTTATGAGTGAGTCATTGAATCATTTACTCAACCAATTCAGGCTACGCCAAAACTAACACATCTTTTACTTCTAGGTTTTGCCTTCCATCCACACTGAGTCAGCATTTTTGGCCTGCTAAAACTGAGCTTTTTGTAGATGCTCTTCCAAGTGTATAAATTTGACAAAGCTGTTTTTGGCCACATTTACATTGCATGGTTCAAGTGACCCAATTCCAATTCTAATGCAGCACAGATCGGATATGACCTGTGAACATGTAAGCAGTAAAAAAGCACATGGATTCCAAAATTCTCATTTATATGTGGAAAAAAATCTGATATGAATCAGATACGTGCTTTTACGTCTGCCATGTAAGCGGACAGATCGGATATTCCCATGTCAATGCGAGTTAGAAAAAGCCACGGTGGCGAATGACGTAAACTCAAGTTGTATATAAATCACATTTTATTAGGATATAACATTCAGAATGTATAGGCTACAGGTAAATAAATCAAAATGTTTACAAACACTATAGCTATATGCTTTTTTAGTTTTAATTTTAAATTTAACGGTATTTAGAACAGAACAAGAATGGAAAATAAAAGTAGCCTAGCTATTTTAACGTCAAGCCAAAACGAATTCATTTAAGGTTAAACTGAAACAGAAACCAGCCTTGGGCTCATGTAGCCTACCTCATTCTGCACAAATCCAAATGTTTCCATATTTGCAATAGTCTATGTTTAGATTCTAAACTATTCATTATTGTGTAAACTATAGGCTTTGTACTTCACTCTCGTTCGATTATCCACATAAAAAAATTATCCTTTACTTGCGCAAAACTGTGTTTGCCATAACACCACAGTGGGATCGCACTTAAAGCCACAGATTGTACTTACGGACTATTTAGTAAATTGAGCAGTGTAATTTTTATATATATCTGTCTGGTTGGCTGCATTTTTATTTTGATAATGAACAGGCTGCGATATCCAGTTAGCAATGCTGGAATTTGTGTGTGGGTGTGAGACGCCGGCGCGATCACTTGCCTACTTATAACAGCTACAATTTAAAATACTCATCATTTATGGTCATACTAATAATTGGAAACTCTAAAGAATTTACTTTCATTTGTGTAAATAATAATTTCTAATTCTATTTTAACATGGCATTTAACATCTTGTCGGTTCCCAGTTAATGATCGGTTAACGGGCGTCGGTTAGGAAAAAAAAAAAAGAACATCTACCTTGGGTTGTTTCACCAAGTGTAGTGTAAATTCAGATATTAGATTTATGGGTCACTTTTAAAAGACGTAAGCTGGTAGCCAAAAAAATTAGATATAGTCAGCAAATCGGAATTGGGCATCAAGACCTGGAGTGTAAATGTGGCCTTAGTGTGAACTGTGAAAATGGAGGTATCTGAAAACGATAATGCATGTTTAGTCATATGACACAAATTGAACCAATAGAAAGCCATGTTCATACCGGTATGTTCCTGCTATGTGTTGTTCACTTTCACAGTGTTCCTAAAGATAAATATTACTTTGTATGAATCTTCATATTATGTTCCTGCAAAGATGAATTTACTCGCAAAATTTACTTTACTTCCTGTAAACATTTATTGAGGTGTTTTAGACTGTACATGGAATGGCGATTACGTGCAACCTGGAAGCACAAGTAAATGGTGATATATTTTACAAATAAAATTGTGATAGAAGAATAACGTGATAACTTTATTATGCCTGGTCTCTCGGTATCATCTCATTGAGCTTTTATTCCGTCGTATGCTTAAACGCCAGTGTGGACCGAAAGCATTTTAAAAAGAAAAAAACATTTTTATTTATCCGAATTAATGTAGACGTATCCTACTCTATGTTGCTCCGAAACATGTAACTGTTGATTCTGTGGCTTTGTTTGGAAATATTTTCACTGGCCAGAGTGACTTGCGATATTGTGTCTAAAATTTACTTCAAGTTTTTTTTTCTTGTTTATTGAAATGTATAAAAGTTGAAAACTACAGGAGTGGACTTTCTACTCTAGCTCACCATAAAGTACCATCTCCAGCACCTGCACAGACTGCTGGACTGCAGCCCTATGAATTGGGTACCACCCCTTGGTATCCATCTCAGTGAATGCAGCAGGATAATCGGACAGCTCCTGCAGAGCAAAGAGATCTCCTGTGGGGCCAGACGAAATTATCTTGCACTTAGCAACGTAGCTAATTATAATTCACCCAAATAAAATGTACTTTTTGATGTGTATTTTCCATTCAACCTAATTGAATTACAGCAAGCATAAATTCTGGAGGGCAATTTCACCTCGGAATATTGCATCCAAGATCTTTTGATGTTCCACACTGGATTTGTGTGCAGGATAGAAAAAGTAGTTTGTAATAACATTTTCTAAGATATTTGCTTTTATTTCAAGATTCCAAAAGGCAACTTCTTATGTGAACATCACACCTTCCGAGGGAGGCAATGTCTTTCCATGATTCCTGAATGCTCAGTTGGATTGCAGCGTTGAGAAGCTCATCTTCCTCATCTGATCCATCCATTGTCCTGGAGGTAAATAAAAGCTTTTATGCAAACACGTGCAGAGTTATATAATGTTTTTACATGTATTGCTCTGGTTATTTGTTAAAAGTCATCTTTTATGTCAAGTATATTGTTTTAACCAAAAAGAAATTCTCAGAATGCTTTCATATGACACTTTAGCCATATAATAGAAAGGTTGAAGTGACCAGTCAGTTTCCAGAAAGACGCTTCTGCTGTAGTTCAAAGGAATTCGATTCGTCCGCCTTTTTCAA
This sequence comes from Squalius cephalus, assembly GCF_949319135.1. Taxonomy (NCBI): domain Eukaryota; kingdom Metazoa; phylum Chordata; class Actinopteri; order Cypriniformes; family Leuciscidae; genus Squalius; species Squalius cephalus. The sequence continues at coordinate 14,825,021 of NC_137144.1, forward strand.
GGGAGTTGATTTCACAGAAACATTTACATTTTTACTTCTCACAGGAGGACTTCAACATTTATACACGGCTAGAAACGAACTTTGCGTTCGTTTCAAAGAAATGCTGAACTAGGGCATGCACAACCGACACTTCGTCCACCACTTCCAATCAATCATTCACGCTTCACCGAACAGTAAACAAAGGCTCTAATCTCACCTTATGAAATACAGTTCCTGTGAAATCACGCGTCTCGCACTGCTGTGCCAGTACTTCAGCAGCACCCAATCTGAACTTGAGAGCCCCCCTTTCCAGGCCCAAAACAGCAACAGACATGCATCTAAATTTGGCGTTCACCTGCTCTGGTCTTTGCCATGCACACAGTTAAAGTCAAATGACAAATGACCACATGGTCACTTGATTTTTTTTATATTTTTTTATATGTGCATTAAAATATTTTTTAAAAACAGCTGCAAATAAGCACCTGTAATTTGATATAATGGCTGAAATTAATAATTTACGAATTACCTTTTTTTATTTTAATACACCAAATACCAATTATGGCAATTCAACTACTTTTCAACTTCTGCATACAGTCTTCAGGCAATTTTTACAGCCTTCTGTAAATGTAATTAACCTGTACAGAGTGCAGCTACTGATACAGTATATTGTATACAGTGCAGGCATAACTTTGCAGCTGGGGAAATCCCAGAGTCACTGCATTGTAACCACCATGTGTTCAATGAATAACTAGAGAAGGAATCTTGGAAAGTCTTGTACAGTGGCTCGAAGAAACCTTAAAAAAAAAATTCTTCAAATTGTCTTAATGTTTAATCTTTTACAGGCCTTGGGAAATGTTTTAGTTTTCGGTGTACATGCTCAAAAGGAATGAATATGAGGTTATATTATGAAAGAATAACTACGAATGTGAACATAAATATAAATGAGAGTTTACAAATTAACAGCATAAAGATGTTTATAAACAGATAGCCTCATGAAATTAGAAGATTGGTGATTATGACTGTATGGTCTATGGAAAATTGAGGGTTTAAAGAAAAATTAGAGGATAAAAATGGAAAGAGTAGGATGATGGATAATGATAATGGATTGAAAACAAAAATAGAGTTTTGTTCTGCCTCAAAAGCCTCTGAGTTTAGCTGCTCAAACAAAGAATAAACACACTGGCACTGACGTATGAGTGAAAATACATTTTATTTAATATCCCAGACAGTTGCAAGATCAATCACAAGATATGTAGCATGAATACAATTAACATTATAAAATACTATTTGTGTTTTAAAACCTACTCCATAAATTACTCTCTATGGAAAAGAGAAACTTGATATTCAAATAGTTATTGTGGGAAAAAAAGGTTTTTTATATGAATGAATAATTTATATAACTGACAATGTCAGTTCAGATTCCTTGTACAGCAGGTAATTTCTAATCGGAGGTGGAAAGGAATCCATTATAACGGTATTACGGAGTCTTTTAACGGTCAATGTTTTTCTGATTTCCAGACGACAGAGGTGCTTCAGGGATCGTGGGTTGTCTGAAACAAATTCAAAAGCTATTAGTCTGCATTCCCCGAGACTAGAAAACCATTGACCTGTTTCTAGAAAAGTGATATACCAGGTGCTATCGTCTAACATGCATTTTTTCATTTTGGGACTATGTGCTGTAAGTTTAAGTTTCTTCATATGACCCAGAATGCGACTTCAGTATGTCAAGAAAGACCGGCTAAACTAATAAATGATTAAATGCGAACCCAGTGAACTCACTCAAGATGGTGCATATCTCTACCCACTCCTTTTGTTTCTCCAGGATACATCTAAGATGTGAGCAGATGGGGACGTGGTTGACGTAGTCCAGCAGGATCAGTACCACTCGTCCAGACAGATCAACCAGGCAGCACAAACTTATGAAGTCACAGAACTGTGATGTAAAGGCAACATAAGCAAGTTAAGTTTTGTCTCCCATGAAGCACTGTAAAAGTAATATTAACAATTTAGTATTATACAATAAATGGAACCACTTTACAATAAGGTTCAGTTAGTTAACGAATTGGGCATCATAAACTAAAACTGAACAACAAAAATAATGAACAGAACAAAATCATGTTCCAAAACCTAATGATCTGCAGCCAGAGATTGGTATATTTGACGGAAAGACACCGAGAGAGCTACAGCCAGCTGACGTGAGAAAAAGTAACGCTAAAGTAATGTAATGCATTGCTTTCCATAAAAAATAACCAAGTAACATAATTAGTTACTTTAAGGCCCCAATATACTTTAAGTGAAATCAAAAACGAACTGGTGAAGCATCATAACGAACAAAATCAGACCAAAATGAAGTTCGTTTTGGGAGATTGAAATGGCTCGCCAAATCGAAATTTCTGGAAAACTTAATTCCGGCTGGTAAACACCTTCAAACAACCGTAATGAGAAGGTGTGTTATGGGGCTCCACCTTTTTTTGACGTGAAATTCTTTTCACCCCTAAGCGAATAACGGGAAAAGAACTTCACAGTGAGTATTTCGGGGCCTTTAGGGAGTAACGCAGTATTGTAACGGATTACTTTCAAAAGTAACTTTTCCCAAAACTGGCGATTAGATACCAAGTGAAATTTGTTTATTTTCAATGAGAGGCGGTGTTTGAGGAAACTTGAGTGCTCATGGGAGAAAGGACATTGGAGCTTATTTTGATATTAGCATGTTAGAGATAATGTAAGATAATGCCGTAATACACTAATAAGCACACAAAATATGTAGCATCTTGGTCCATTGCATTCCATTGGGATTTCCCTCATGATGCTTTCTAAGGATTTGGCCAAATCAAAGTATCTTAGAAGGTATCATAATTATGCTGCTATTTGGAAAAATTTGGGAGCGCGCTTAGTGTTGTCTGTGTAGGCTTTGGAACAGAACTTTTTCCCAAAATGCTGTTATGTAAGATTTTTAGTCTATGATCAGACCCAAAACTCACAGATATTTTGTCTTCTCCATCACATATGACACAACGTGGTCTATGTGCATGTATGTCCATCCAAGGACACCCCATGTTGAAATGGTAATCATGGTGACAATGGAAACATTTGTCTACATTATATCCATTATTAAGAAGTAATCGCATCATCTTCTCATCCTTCAGGCAGTACTGTAGAGATGTGGGAAATATTGTGTCACTGATCACTGTGAAGTAACAGTTCACATCCGCCTGCTTAGCCAGGAGCATCTCGACAATCTCATACCTCCCAGCTCTCACCGCCACTAGGAGGCAGTGCAGGGGATCCAGGTCAGGTTTGGCTCCTTTATTCAACAGCATCTCGACGCAAGTCAAATCTCCATTTGAGACGGCAAAGTAAAGGGCGCTCCTACGCATGTCATTGTAGTTGTCGGAGATGGTTCGGTCGTGTAGAGCGTTCACATCAAAACCTCTGTCAATCAGGAGCTGCAGGCACTGCACATGACCTCCATCTGCAGCTGAGTGTACTGGACTCTGGCCACATTCAATAATAGCTTTCTTGCTTGTCACTGATAGCAGTATTTTTAACACACTGTAAATAGAATTGGTATGATGCAGGTAAGCAAGTTCACAACCACAAAGTTGTTTTGATCACTTTTATTTTGACTGTTAATGGGGGTTTCTTCAATTTCAGGAACTTTTTTCATATCCCTGGGGTTGATTTTAATTAAAACAATACATTAGTTTTATGTTGTCTTTAAATGAAGACCCCCCCCCCCCCCATGCCATTTTATTTAGATTTTCTTTACCCTTCAATCTTAAACTATGAAAATCCAGCATTAAAATTTTGATTATATATAAATCTTAAAAATATTTCCAAAGACACAAATGTACTTTTTTTTTTTTTTTTTTTTTTTTTACGTATATTTTGAAAAAATTACAGCATTATTTTTCCTACGGAGCCCCTAAAGTGACATGATGATGGTACAAAGATGAGAGTAAAAATTATATTTCAATTCTCTCTCAAAAGTATTGCATTTCCCCGCAAAACATTTGCGTTCCCCGAGAAACTGCAATCACTCAAAACATTTATGGAAATAAAATGAAGTGGGAGGAAAAACTATATTTCAGTTGAAATATAAGTTTACCTCCCATCTCATATTTTTTCATCACCATGTCCCTTTAGGGGCTCTGAGTTTCAAACCACAGCTATAATTTCTTTTCCTAATAAAGTTTTTTTCTTTTTCTTGCTCATTTACCAAAGCTGGCAGTGAAATATGGGAAATGATGTGCAGAAGAAAAATAAAAAGGAAAATAAGATGAAAAACAAGGTAAATATCACAAAGGAATAGTTTTGTGCATTATTTCCAATCAAACTGTAATTTTGTACATTTTTGTGAAAATATCTAATTGTGTGTATTTATAATACATAAAATGCTAGCTGTAAAATTAGCCTCAAGACAAATATATCCAAACATAAAACTAAAAATTGCTAATTAAACGGTACATAATCTGAGATGAGGTGGAAACGACACTGTGGTGAGAATTTTCATTAATTCATAAAAATGAATAAAATTTCAAAAAGAATTCTCGAGTGATGTTAGACATTGTAAGTGTACAAATTAAATAAACTAGTGTTAAAAAGCTAACTAATGTTAAATAAACTAGAGTGAAAAAGTGTTTAACTAATTCAAATGATTGTAGACTTACAGGTAGTGGCCCTCGAAGGCCGCACGATGTATAGGAAGATGCTTGGTAAAACTGACCCGGTTCGGTGAGGCTCCATTTTCAAGCAGAAGGTTCACACAGTAAGGGTTTCCAGAACCAGCTGCATCCATCAACACACTTTCACCCTTAAAGGACTGTGCATTCACGTCAGCTCCTTGTCATGATGGATGGATTAAAACTGATTAAACAAGACCGTGGTTAATCTTGATCTCATTTGTGAGATGAAAGTTTCTCACCTAATTCAATGAGCACTTGAATGACTTCTAGATTGGCGTACTCTGCTGCTACACCCAGTGGAGTCACTCCATTAACATCCCTCACTGACACTTGGCCACCTTGTCTCACCAGCAACATTAAGATGTCAATGCAGCCCACTCGTGCTGCTTCATGCAGTGCCGTCCACCTCTTCGAACAAACCTGGTCCACTACAGCTCCATGTGTGGTGAGAGCATACACCATTTGATAAGATCGGACTCTTACCGCTAGGACAAAATAAAGAAGATTAATATAGTTGTTATGGAAAGTACAAGCAGGTACCATCAACAGGGCAACTAAATCAACAGTGAAGTTGTGCTTCACCCAGCAGAAGTGGAGACTCCTTTTTGCTGTTGAGGTTGTGTGGCAGTGCCCCATGTTCAAGAAGGATCCTGACGTTCTCCTCCAGTCCAGATTGAACGGCTAAAGTCAAGGCGGTCTCTCCATTCCAACCTTTTTCCTCCATGTCAGGCTGGCTGGAGACTGTGGATTGAATGATCATCAAAACCAAATCTAGAGTATATGGCCATTTTCACACAGCAACAGAATACGGTTGTCAGTTTTGTATTTAAGTCCTTAAAGGAATAGTTCACCCAAACATGTAAATTAGCCAATAATTTACTCACCCTCAAGCCATCCTAGGTGTATGTGACATTCTTATTTCAGCCAAACACAAAGTTGTATTAAAAAGATATCCCAAGCTTTATAATGGGAGTGACTAGTTAACTGAGATTTTGAAGCCCAAATAAGCGCATCCATCCATCATAAAAATAATCCATACGGCTCCAGGGGGTTTATAAAGGCCTTTTGAAGCAATGTGTTTTTGTAAGAAAAATATCCATATTCATAACTTTATAAACTGTAATCACTAGCATCCGGTAACAGCTGTACACGAGTCTAGTTATGGCGGAAGAGTGACCTCTATCCAGAATTTTTAAAGAGAAATGTCAGAGGAGGTTGAGTTTGTTGCCCAGCCCTATTTGTTTGAACCGCAAGAGGCGTCTACTCTCGCCTAAGATTACGCTACACTTGCGTCCTATTGTCATATGCCAGAACTCGACTCTCGCATGAACGCGTGGACGGCTATTACCGCAAGCTAGTGATTACAGTAAATAAAGATATAACTATGGATATTCTTTTAACAAAGAAGGCCTTTATTAACCCTCTGGAACCGTATGGATTACTTTTATAATGGATGGATCTGTTTTTTGGGCTTAAAAATTGGTACAATTCACTCCCATTATAAAGCTTGGAAGAGCCAGGATATGTTTTAATATTACTTAGATTGTGTTTGGCTGAAAGAAGAAAGTCATATACACCTAGGATGGCTTGAGATAATTAGAATTTTTGGGTGAACTAACAGTTCACACAGTTAATTACGGGAGTGACAACCAAATTCTAGAACCGAATTCACACCTGAACAGAACTCACAAACGCATTCTTGGAAAACCCTTGCTTGTGTGAACGGAACCGGTCTGGACTAGTTGTCTGTTGCGTCCTACAGTGCGAGAGAGCCATTCTGCGCTGCACAAACATGTCTACCCTGTGTTACGGGTTTTCATGAGTGGTTTTGGTAACTTAAAGCGATGGAGATATGAGCTGTGTCATCTGAAGTTTTTAGATTCAGTCACTGTTCTCCACCAGACCTGCTCCCGTCAGTTTTGTGTTCTACGCGCAACTCTCCACCCATGATATAAAAGCTGTTGTCAGTTAATAAAGCTTTGACGGATGAACTCATGGCTCGATTGGACTTCTTGAGTCAAAAGTGATAAGACTTTTCAGTTTTCTGGACGTCACCATCTTTGATTATTACTTTGGTCACTTTCACTATGGTTACTAGTAAGAGAATACAGGCTTGACTCCAGTTGCACGTTCACACAGACAGTATTCGAGACGCCACTGTTAGTTGCTGTCTGAACTGGGTATTTCGAGACTCATACCTGTAAGTTAATGCGGTTGTCAATCCCAAAAACTGACAGTGTGAAGATAGCCTATATGTTAGACACAGTCTCGTTTTCCAGCAACTTATCCAACCCTTCTATTTCTACCAGAATTGTCAGAATTGTCCATCCAGGTCCAGGACTCACCAAGAACTGACTCTAGTACTTTCGCTGATGGTTGCATGCTGGCCCTGTGGAGTGGAAGAAGTCCACTACTGTCCACTTCCCTAAAGGCTGAAGGAAATTGCCTGAGCTCATGGATGACTGCAGTATCACCTTATGATCAGGATAGAAGAAAATATTATAGACATATTGGCCTTGTTCCACACCAAGGTTTCCTTTATCACATGTAGAGTATCAGCTTGATCAATCAACATTTCTGTATATCAATGTGGAAAAATCTCATTGTAGAAATGGAAATGTACCCCCATTTTAGGGATTGGCGATTGGTGAAACTCTCTTGAGAACCTCTAGACCCCCTTTCAAAAAGGGCAGTTCTATGAGGACCTTATAAGAACTCACAAATACCTGTAAGATCTCTAAGGAATCATAACACCATCTTATGGGAGAGACTTGAATACACAATAGGACAGGGGTGAGCATTCCTGGAGGGCTGCTGTCCTGCAGTTTTGCTCCAGGCCTGATTAAACACATTTGAACCAAGGTCATCCAGGGCTGCATCCGAATCCTTAGGCAGCTGACTTGTTGCCTCTCTGCCCTTGGTCTAATAAACTACAACAAAAAAGAGAGCTCTGCTGATAACTAAGTGGATATTTAATTACTGCAGAATTTTCTAGACAGGAACGTTGGGACAAGTTTTAGCTAAACTCCGTCCAGGGGTGCGTTTCCCAAAAGCATTGATGGCCAACTATGGTTGTAAGTTCCATTGAACTCTATTGGTAATGACAGAACTTGTGATCATAGTTGGCTTTGGGAAACGCACCCCAGGACCAGGATTTGATACCCCTGGATTAGGATATCTAATGCACCTTCAGAAGGGTCCTGAGGTCCTCAAGTTGGTTTTGCAAGTGTTGCAATCTGAGGAAACTCAAGTATCTTTTAATTTTGATGGTGATGGAACAGAAATAAAATATTTCAAGGCATTAATACATTACCTGTTTCGATTGCTGCCAGCAGTTTAATATTCTCATCACTGGCTGAGCTTTAAGAAAACAATAATAAGGATCTGAGAGGAAGTATTTTGCTATACTTTTTGCTATTTTAACTATTCAGTTTCCTTCAAAGCATGTTGTACATAAAATATATATTACATACCTGTATTCATCTTCATTCATCTTGTCCAACAAAATATATCAAGAAAAGGTGTCCCATGAATCAGAGGCTGTAACATTAGAGCATCAGTGACTGTTGGAGCTAATCAGAGCTGAATACAACTAAATTAATTATATTTGCAAACACGAACCTTTCATTAAACATAGCTGCAGGCTTACCTTTGTGACTTTCTTGTTCCTAGTGACATGAGCTTTTATATTCAAGCATGACCTGCTTTCATTGCCAAAGTTATGCCATGCAACAAATGTCATGCCATTAGGGACAGTCTGTTTCTATTGTAGTCACTTAGGTAACACACACCTGGATAAAATATTTTCTAGGAAATGACACATGAGATGATTCACTTTTATTTTTTCCCCCTCTATTACTTTTTCAATTAAATCCCCCAAAATAACATAATCCTAATCTAATCTGCACGCTGAAGACTGTTTTTCATGATTTCAGAGGCATATCACAGGCACGCCAGGGGGCAGGATCATGTCATGTGACATTAAGCATGATTCACTTCAGTGAAACGATTCATTCGGGCGGTAATTCGGTTCAATGAACTGTTTCCAAAACGAGTTACTAATATGTTTGTCCCCCACAGGCATCTTGTTTTTCATGTTTGTAGTAAAGTTGGTACATTATCACTGTTTTATTAGGTTATACATCGTGTCAAGTGTCATTGTGTTAACATACACTAACAAAAAAAATGTTAGTTACCATGTTACCATGTTTTTGAACATGTATATTGCAGCAAAATCTTTGAAATGCTCAGTAAATGGCATGGTACATGCACTAACAAGTACATATGTAGAATATATTAAAGTATGATGGTATTATCAAGGCTCTGTAAGGGAAATCCACAATTCTTCCCAGTTTTTGTTAATTAATAAAGTTAATCCTCTAAATAAATGAATGATTTATACCGTAATAATGTTAATAAAGCTGTAACCATTTCACAGTTTTACGCCTAAATAAGGTAATTCCGTTCAATTACACACGCTTTGCGAATCGGTTAAACCGCCTCGTTAAAAAGAGTCGGCTCAAGAGATTGAACCAGTGACACTATGGTTACCATAGCAGCGGCCAAACACTGTCCAGACTCAAGTCATTGTAAACCTAAGCTCTGCTCTTTTATTTTAAACGTTAATAAAGACTTTTCCGTCAAATTGCTTTCAATAATATCAGAGGAGAACGTGCTTTTATTGAACTTTTAGGTTTGACCGTTTAGGTGTGAGAAATTTGTCATGTTAGAGCAGGAGAGTGAAACTGAACCCGCGGAGCAAAGAATGTCACAAGAAGTCATTCAGACAGAGACTGACCTTCATGAGGAAGAGGAAGATGATGATGCTGAAGACCAGAGACGTCAAAACGACAGAAACCAACAAGGAGGCGAAACCAATCAGATCACTTCCTCCAGTGATGTTGGAAACTCAACAGCAACGGGTGAAATATAATTCTGCATTTTACCCCAGTATTATACACTTAGAAAAATACTATGGTATTACTACGGTGAGCATGTTCGGTGTGGGCAAAGTATCTTGGTAATACTGTGGTTTTTCTTTGACATATTGCTCCATAAAATGGATGTCAATGTAATACCCCGGTATTCTTTGTATCAGGGAGCTTGGTAACTTAGCTTGGATTAGGGTTCTTATCATTAGTCATCAAAAACATTTTGTTAATTAATGCAGAAATAAAACTATAGATGAAAAAAAGTCTAAATGAAAATTAAAAATGTTGCCTTGTCAACTTACTGAAATACATTTGTTGGTCACACTTTTGTTTGAGGAACACATATTCACTATTAACTATGACTTTTGCCTCAATAAACTCCTAATCTACTGCTTATTGTTAATAGTTAAGGTAGTTGTTGTTGGGGTTAAGTTTAGGCTTGGTATGGTGTAGGATTAAAGGAATAGTTCACCCAAATATGAAAATTCTATGGAAGTCAATAGGGCCCCATCAACTGTTTGGTTACCAACGTTCTTCAAAATATATTCTTTTGTGTTCAACAGAAGAAAGAAATTCTTACATGTTTGGAACAACTTGAGGGTCCTAATAAACAGCCAATATAGTAATATGCAAGCATAAGCAACTAGTTATTAGTGAGAATTGGTCCCTAAAGTGTTACCAGTTTGTTTTGAACATAAAGTGAAATGATTTTTAAAAAATCCAAAATAGAAGTTGAAATAGAATAGAAAATAAAATAAAAATCCAAATTTGAATAAAAACTGTAATAGCCTAATATATAAATAATACCAAAATGCCATGGTATTGAAATGTGGTAATCATTCAGTACTATGGTAAAAAAGAAAGAAAGTGGTATTACCATACAATACCATTACTGTTCCATAGTACCACCACAATTTTTTGTGTATTCATTTTAATATTTATAACTCTAATGCAATTGTTCTTCCAGTTAAGATCTTGCTGATGCCAGAGAGGCACATGATAACGGTGGCCTTCACTATTGGCCTCTCAATCCTGGATCTGAAAAAACACTTCAGCTTCAAGCTGAGGGTCCCTTTAGACATCATACAAATCACTCTAGACGGTAAGACACAAAAGATCGTCATAGGAGAAATCGTGGAAAATTCTGACATTTCTGAAATTAAAAGAACGCATTGACTGTACAATGATGTAAAGGACACATTAAAAGTCTCTCGGATCTTTTTAATTTAGTTTTACTTTTTGTCTAGAAAAAAGTGTAGATGATGACCAGACGCTGATGGATATTGGCGTACAGCCACATGGGATGGTCCAATTTGAGATGAGCTCGCTAGACCCGGAGAATTACCCCATGAGACCAGACAAACCACAGCAGGAGTACAACATGCCGGATGTCATCACTGTCAGAGTGCAAACAGGTACAGTCAAACTTATAGCTGACTCAGGCATTATTAAGGATAGACAAGTTTTTATGACAAGTTTCTGGCTTTAAGACACAGAGACATATCAGGACGTAGTGGTAGAGATAGAGAGAGCCACTCGCGGGAAGGCATTTCTGGGAGGATTCCGCCATACGGTGACCAAAACTGAGTATCATCATGCTGCCGTACAGACGATGCCTAAGAAGAGGCCTGCCAGGAGCATTGAGTCCTTCAGCAGGGACACACAGGTGCACGCATACATACACACTACACAATGGAGCGAAGGACTTCTTGTGCAGTAATAAAACCCATTAAATGGACAGAACTTTCATCTCTTTGCCTCATTTTTTATTTATGTTAAATTAAAGGAACTGTATAATTTAGCAGAAGGATGGCACATAATTTGCTAAAAAAAATAAAGAAAAATTAATAAACATAAATTTGTATATAAAATATATAATGTAGGCTTTATGTAAAAATAATTTGTATTATAATATTATTGTAAAATATAAAAATATATTGTATTGTAATGTTGTTTATAAAAATATTGATGACAATTTTTTGTGTAAAAAATTTACCTTTTTTATATTTTGTTATATGACCTTTTATACTTTTTATATAATGATATAGCGATTGATTGTTTATTGTTTGTAACACACACACAAACATAGACACACAAGGAGTTAATCTTCAGTAAAGATTTTTAGAAATGACGTAATTGTTGAGAAAGTTGTTACCCATACATTTTAATGATTTATCACTTTGAAATGTCAAGACAATTGCATTTTTAGAGAATTTTATTTATTTAATATTTTGCCAAAATCACAGTATTATTGACAAATTCTAATTGGGGTAAAAACATATGTAACAAATACATATTGCAATGATTCTGTCTTTTTCACAAAATAAATATAAGCAATAAAACACTTGTGGTCACGTTATATTCATGCTTCATAACCCCAATTAACTGTGACACTACCATTCAAGCATTTGTAGTCAGTACATTTTTTTGTGGAGAAATTAATGTTTTCAACCTTGATATTAATATGAAATATTTCTTGAGCAGTAAATCAGCATATTATGATTTCTGAAGGATCATGTGACACTGAAGACAGGAGTGATTATGATGAAAATTCAGCTTTGAATCACAGGAATAAATTACATTTTAAAATATAGCCTATTAAAATACAAAACAGTTCTTTTAAATGGTAATACCATTTCACGATATTACTGTTTTTAAATGCAGCCTTGGTGAGCATAAGAGACTTCTTCTAAAAACATGAATAAATCTTACCGACCCCAAACTTTTGAACGGTAGTGTAGATTCAAATCTTAGACCAATTTGGGTTGCCGTTTGGACTGCACACCCCTAATTTTCTTTGCCATTTAAACAGACGGTGGAGTTGAAACACCAGGATCAGCAGTGCTATAGGAACGCCTCGACTCAGATGACCAAAATCGGCTGTTATGTGTCCAACATGGAGGACAAGCTCATCGCCCCAGGGACTTACATCACTGCAGAAGAGTATCACAGCAAGAGACTGAGAGCTGTACGTGTGTTTGAAGGGGTTGAGAGAGAATTGCATTCATTCTGTGCATTCGCTGTTCAGGACAAATGCTTATATGTAAATGTTTTTCCTTAGGTCATTACACTACAGTCACATGTCAGGCGCTGGCTAGCCAAGTGTTTCACAGACAAATTGAGACAGTCTAAAGAGCAGCACCTGGCGTGGATGGAAAATGAAAAGAGAAGGAAGAAAGAGGAAAAAGAGCTGCAGATCAGAGATGAGTATCACCGCAGGATGAACCCGGAGTCGAAGAGAGACTTTGATCTGCTTTATAATGCCTTGAAAAGTGAGTGTGTGAGTGTTTGTTGCTTACTACAAGCAGCAATGCTACTAGCTTAAAGGTGAAGAGTTTTCTGCACCACTAGAATCAACAAATGGAAGTGCAAAAATAATGACTTTATTTTAGTCTCAAGTCTCTCTGAAAACCATGATCACACAGATAGTCCAAAAACTCGCCATTGGTTGACACAGTGTTGCTATATCAGGCTAGTCAGGATGCTCAAACAAACAGAGCAATTTTCAGTTTAAACTTTTCAGGAACCTATAAATGACTTATATTGGACTCATAATAAACTCTTTTTTTTAACCTTTTTGCTACATTATATTGCATGTGCAACTTTGGTGAGTTCAGCCGGTTCATGCAAATTAACTGGTTAAAATAAATGCTTCAGTGATTCACCTCAGTTCCTTCACAGATGTCCCTGTGTCTTCGTTTTTTAGTGAAATATTTTTAAATCACTGTTGTTGTTTTTTAACTCTGTTACACTACCGTTCATTCAAAAGATTTTTTTAAAAGAAAGAAATGGATATATTTATGATAAAGGATGCATTCAATTGATCAAAAGTGACTGTAAAGACATTTATCATTTTTCTAAAAGATTTCTATTTCAAATAAATGAATTCAACAAAGAATCTAAAAAAATATATACTGTATATAAAAATATAGAGTAGCACTACTTTTTTCAACATTGATAATAATAATAAATATTTCTTGAGCACAATACTTACAGACCCCAAACTTTTGAACAGTAGAGTATATAAATTAGTATTGTATTGGTTGATTTTTCATTCATTTTTGAGTTTATCTGTTAAATTTAGCACTGTCACTGTGATTCAGATCATTGTTGTTTCATAAATACTGCAGTGATGGAAAAATTAGTTAAATAATATCAGCTGATATTTATGGTTTAAAACGTTTAAAAATACATAAAGCATTTTTAAAGCTTCATTGAAGTTGACTACATCGTAGTTGGTATGATATATGTGTGGATATGGAGGTATGTGTTGTAATGTGTGCAGTGATTTGGATATAAGTCAGTGTGATGGTCCTTATTCTTCGTCTCTGTATGTCAGAATGGAGGATAGAGGAAGTGGAACGCATCAATGTCACCTTATCTGGTGCGGAGAGAAAGGCAGCGCTGTGCGCTCTACTGGAGCAAGAGACCCAGTTCATCTCCTCCATAGAACAGCACAGAATGGCTGCCGGCACGAGGAACCAGGATAAGGCCATACAAGCTTTCCTCAACAAGGTGCCAATCTTTTGCCTAATAGGCTGTTTCATCATGAACATGCTGTATTGTTTTAGAGCAAAACCTTTGTTTGGTTACAGTGCAAGAATGATTGAATATGTCTATTTGATTTGGAACCAAATAGAGCACACAATAATTGTTATAATATTACTTTCAGTAAATCTGGGTGGCAGAAGATTAATTTGGTTTAGTATTTTGAACATTGTTGTTTCATAACTTTGTGTGCATTGAACTTAATTTTGGTCCATTAGAAATATCAGTGTAATAAAATTATTTTAATGCCTCTTTGCAAGTGGGTAATGATAACTAACCGATAATAAGTTAGATATAAAGTCAGAACAGACACACATACAGGCCTGTAGTGTTTCATATACTGTACCTCCTTTATACTATAGCAGTGGTTCTAAACTGTTTTTGCTTCATGACCCAGACTTTACATTGGCCATAAATAAAGAAAGCTGTCCTCTAAAGCAAACATTCATTTATTTTAATATTTAGTTAATTAATAATTATTAAATATGAATTTATAAAAATAACTGCATATGAGCAGCAATCTCTACGAGAGAGAGAGAGAGAGAGAGAGAGAGAGAGAGAGAACATTTTCTTTAATCTAATGTCCTAGCATCCTCCTAAATGCAAAACACAAATGTCAAAATTTTAAAGACGTTTGTTTTTGACTTCTCTTCAGTCTACAGAGCCAAAGAGATGGCGTGCATTTGACGGGAAGGTGACAAAAATGGACACTCAGTTCACCATCAGAGCTAAGGAGCTGCGAGACCTGTACAGTAGCGTCACACAGGCTCAATTCACAAAAGACGAACGTCTGGATGTGCTTCTCACTCTCAAACACACTGTGAAGGCCAGTTCCAGATCTGTAGTCCAAAATATGGACAAAATATAAACACGTATATTTGCTCATCTAATTTTTAAAATGTACTTGTGAACAGGAACATAAATGCAAGCTAACACAGGACATAGTGGACTTGATTGACAGGGAGATGGACCTGTTGATGAGGGGTGTGAAAAAGAGCAACCTGGATGGGTTGAGAAAGAGGATATCAACCCTCTTCCTCCAGTACATCAAAACCCCTCCGTTCAACCCTCAGGTGTCCAAACTTCTACGGGTATGTGGCTAAAACTGTGTTGTTGTCGAGACTAACTCATTCGAGTCTGAGTCAAGACCATGTCCACATGCTCCCATGTCTATGACAACATCAAGACCATATTTTCATGTGTCATGGTCATCCATAATATTTTGTATGGTGTTGGTCTTGGTCTAGGTCCTCGAGTCCAGGTCTGCGATAATATTTTCATAGTCTTGGTCCTCAGACCATATTTTCATGGTCACCCTTTTCTAGTCTTGGTCTAAACTTGGATTCGAATAAGCTGGTTTCGACTACAACCCTCGGCTAAAGTTCGCCATGTACTTCAAAGTTAATATGAGATTAGCTGTAACATCACTTCCAGTTCTCAAGATACTGAAATACAACTTGAGTTTTAGTTGGTTTTCTCACTCTTTGAAACAACTCTAATATTTACCCTGTTCTCCACAGGTGCCTCAGGATCCTGCCGACCTGAAAAATAACATCTATTTGTGTCGTGGCTGTAATGAGTATCAGTCATGCACTGACTTCGCTCTGAATACTAACGCATCTGCAGTCGGCCTCTGTCACCGTTGTATGGAGTTAGACAATAAAGCCCGTCAAAGAAAAGACTTCTCTCTTTACAAGAACATTCTCAGATGCTTGCGTGACACTGAGGCCGAGTACAGCCCAGATGCCAAAATCACTTACCTGCTGCAGGTAAGTTTATGCATGTGTTGGTGATTCATTTTGAGGGCATGGAAAGAGCTGGTTGTTTTCCGTAAAACCTGCACCAGTGAAATCAGTAGTTTTAAAGGTAGTTTCACATTTATGTTTTGCGCACTGAAATTAGTCTACATAAACAAATAATACATGACTTGACTCCTACTAGTGTGGATGTGTGACGTTTTTGCTTATTAACTTGTCAAAAAACCCTGTTGGGCATGTGATTTCAACATGGCCACCAGCAGGAAGGACCACCCTTATGTAGAATAAAACAGATTTTTTTAGGTTAACTTTCTAGAATTGATTAAAAGCCTGTTCACACCAAGAACGATAACTATAAAGATAACTACTGTGTATTGATAATTATATTAGCCTCCACACCAGTGGATGATATTGTTCCATTTATTCTAAGTGCATGTTTGTCTGTTACTTAAAATGCTCGGGCTCGTTACAGCTGGATGTATTCTGATTGGCTGTCAATATTTTTATAGTTCATCAGCTGGATTAAATCGTTCTGAAAGTGATTCAGTTTCTCTGTGCGATTATCGTTATAGCTGTGGTGTGGACTCTCCTATTCTCTAATGTTGAGAACGATTTTTAGAACTTTATCGTTATCTTTATAGTTATCTTCCTTGGTGTGAACTGGCCTTTAAGTGCATTTCATGTGAGTCTGCATGAATTTTTTAAAATATCTGTAGAATGTAAATTTTTTAGTGGAAAATGTGAGAAACAATTGCTTAGTCCACATTTAATAATATAGATTAAAATGAATGGAACACCAAGTTAATGCTTTGCTCAAGACATTTACTGTCCTCATTAGGAGCAGGACCTTCAGTACCTGGTGGATGTACTTTGGGGAGCTCAGTCCGCTTTGAGCGGCTGGAAAGACCTTCATGATTTAATGCTGGTGCGCTGGGAGAAGCATTTGGACTGGAGCCCATGGAACTGCATCCTCCTCACGAAGGAAGAGGCCGCTGCACATCTGAAACTGGAGAACATAGAGAAGGTACTGTGGCTACAACTGCTTTTGAATGTCTTTCACACTTAGAATGATTAAACGTCAAACCGCAACTCAGTAAATAATATAATAGCAGATATTTAAAGGGTTAGTTCACCCAAAAATGAAAAATCTGTCCTTATTAAGTCACCCTCATGTCGTTCCAAACCCGTAAGCCTTTCGTTCATCTTCAGAACACAAATGAATATATTTTTTATGAAATTTGAGAGCTTTCTGTCTCTCCATAGACAGCTACATAACTACCACTTTGACACTTCAAAAAGTTCATAAAGAGATCGTAAAACTAATCCATATGAATTGAGCGGTTTAGTCCACATTTTCTGAAGAGACACGATCGCTTTATATGATGAACAGATTTAATTTAGGTTTTTAGATTTAGATTTAAATTTGATTTAATTCACATGTGAATTGTGTCTTGACGTATGAGATCCAATGAGGTTCATTCTCGTGTTACGCAGCACATTTGAGCTTCAGCAAGAACCAATGAGGTTCATTCTTGTGTTACGCAGCACGTTTGAGCTTCAGCAAGAACCAATGAGGTTCATTCTTCTGTTACGCAGCACGTTTGAGCTTCAGCAAGAACCAATGAGGTTCATTCTCGTGTTACGCAGCACGTTTGAGTTTCAGCAAGAACCAATGAGGTTCATTCTTCTGTTACGCAGCACGTTTGAGCTTCAGCAAGAACCAATGAGGTTCATTCTCCTGTTACGCAGCACATTTGAGCTTCAGCAAGAACCAATGAGGTTCATTCTCGCGATACGCAGCACGTTTGAGTTTCAGCAAGAACCAATGAGGTTCATTCTCCTGTTACGCAGCACGTTTGAGCTTCATCAAGAACCAATGAGGTTCATTCTTGCGTTACGCAGCACGTTTGAGCTTCAGCAAGAACCAATGAGGTTCATTCTCGTGTTACGCAGCACGTTTGAGCTTCAGCAAGAACCAATGAGGTTCATTCTCGCGTTACGCAGCACGTTTGAGCTTCAGCAAGAACAATGAGGTTCATTCTCGTGTTACGCAGCACGTTTGAGCTTCAACAAGAACCAATGAGGTTCATTCTCGTGTTACGCAGCACGTTTGAGCTTCAACAAGAACCAATGAGGTTCATTCTCGTGTTATGCAGCACGTTTGAGCTTCAGCAAGAACCATTGAGGTTCATTCTCGTGTTACGCAGCACGTTTGAGCTTCAACAAGAACCAATGAGGTTCATTCTCGTGTTATGCAGCACGTTTGAGCTTCAGCAAGAACCAATGAGGTTCATTCTCGTGTTACGCAGCACGTTTGAGCTTCAGCAAGAACCAATGAGGTTCATTCTCGTGTTACGCAGCACGTTTGAGCTTCATCAAGAACCAATGAGGTTCATTCTCGTGTTACGCAGCACGTTTGAGCTTCAGCAAGAACCAATGAGGTTCATTCTCGCGTTACGCAGCACGTTTGAGCTTCAACAAGAACCAATGAGGTTCATTCTCGTGTTACGCAGCACGTTTGAGCTTCAACAAGAACCAATGAGGTTCATTCTCGTGTTATGCAGCACGTTTGAGCTTCAGCAAGAACCATTGAGGTTCATTCTCGTGTTACGCAGCACGTTTGAGCTTCAACAAGAACCAATGAGGTTCATTCTCGTGTTATGCAGCACGTTTGAGCTTCAGCAAGAACCAATGAGGTTCATTCTCGTGTTACGCAGCACGTTTGAGCTTCAGCAAGAACCAATGAGGTTCATTCTCGCGTTACACAGCACGTTTGAGCTTCAACAAGAACCAATGAGGTTCATTCTCGTGTTACGCAGCACGTTTGAGCTTCAGCAAGAACCAATGAGGTTCATTCTCGTGTTACGCAGCACGTTTGAGCTTCAGCAAGAACCAATGAGGTTCATTCTCGCGTTACACAGCACGTTTGAGCTTCAGCAAGAACCATTGAGGTTCATTCTCGCGTTACGCAGCACGTTTGAGCTTCAGCAAGAACCAATGAGGTTCATTCTCGTATTTTACGCAGCACGTTTGAGCTTTTGTAAGAACGAGGTTCTATGAGGTTTGCTCTGGCGTGTCAAGCAGGTTCAGTTGAGCTTTTGTATATGTTTGCTGATCAATGCTTCTATGAGAATAAAAGACTAAATTAAATCTGTTCATCATACAAAGCGATCAAGTGTCTTGGAATAAACCGCTCAATTCGTATAGATTAGTTTTATGAACTTTTTGAAATGGTAGTTGCGTAGTAGTTGCGTATCAACAAAGGGACAGAAAGCTCTCATCAAAAATATCCTAATTTGTATGGAACGACATGATGGTGAGTAATCAACCATCATAGATAGTAGGGGTGAACTATCACTTCAAGAACTATTAGACTAATCGAAGTATTGAAACTAAGTGGAGTAAAACATTTTTAGAGGTGACCAGAGTGAAAACCTGTTCAGAATATTGTAATATAAATTAAAACTTTAAACTTTATCTGCCAAAACTTTATAATCATGACTATTCACTGTACAATAGTCAAAGCTCCATTTTAGAGATGGTGTTTACATGTAATGCATATATAGAACACATTTGTCTCTGCCACCACTTGAACACAAACCTATTTGTCCCACCATACAAATGCCCGCTGTTTTTACTTGCAGGCATACGATGTGGTAGTTATCCGTAATGTCAAGCAGAAACACACACTGGCCAGGAAGTACTTCTCTCAGATACCTGCGATGGCCGAATGTCTGCACAATGCCGAGATTCAGCCTGGTGCCCTCGGCAAACTGCTGGTCTCCAAGCCCATCACCAAGGCCACCAAGTAGAATCGCTAAGAGGCTACCCACAATCCTGTGGGGTGCTCAGGGACATCTGCAGCTTTATTGTTTCTCTACTTCAGACAGTTTAAGCGTTCTTCCTCAAGATCATTTATCTTATATGGTAATTAAAACAGGGAGTTGCTGGGCCATTTGCCATTTGGGCCTCTCTCCATTTTGTTTTCCATTCATTAGGATCATTCATTAATGTTAATTAGTTATCATTTGGCAGTACTTGAGCAAGGAGTTTTATGATTTTTGATCACTTTGGTATTTTGTAAAATACTAATTGGTAAAACAATCCTGTGTGGTAGTGTGTTTTAGTGTGGTAAAACAATCCACACTACAATCCTGTGAAAAATGCAGCATTAGCACAAAAGCTACAAAAGTACAAAAGCTGCATATAAAAGGGAGATCAGACAGATAAAAAAAGTAAAATCCCTCCATGATTACTCCATAATGCCACACAAGAATGAATCGAAACATTATTTCCAGGAACACTTTGAAAGCCTAAAAAGCTCAAGTTCAAAAGGTTTTAATTAGGCCTTTGCAAATGATATATAGCCTAGATCTAATCAAGAGGTGAGCAATCTAAGATCTGCAATTATAGGAAAAGGTCAAGAACCTCCTCCTGCGTTTCCTTTTGAACAAATGGGTATGAGACCACCAGCACCACAGGACTAACGGCTAAAAAGAACGACTAGTGATGAAAGGTTTGAGTTATATTTCTGTCCCTCCATGACGTGAGTTTATTAGATGAGCTTAATAAAACTGTTTTTATTAGACTTTTGGCTTATCATGTTCTTTGGCAACTGGCACAAAGTCACAAACCATATCTCTGTCATTCTGTGATCCTGTAAGGAACAATACTTAATCAAACTTCATAACTAGACAGAACTGATAACAAAAAAACAAATTGGCAAATAGGACTAAAAGATGCATTTGTTGTTGATCGTTTGTAGTGATGCAGATGAAAGAACATCAAAGATCAAATAACTTTTTTTGTTATTGAATAAGAAGAATATCAGCATTTTTCTTTTTGCAGGTTCATGCGTCTTTAAAAACTGTAATGCTTACTGTTATCCTGCTTTAAAAAAGAAAACACTTTTGTTTGCTGAAATGAAGGTATTATGAAAAACTGGGCAGGCTCTCGAGCAACATGAGGTTGTTAGGTTATTGTTCGATCTTTTCGCTTAAGTTGTCTGTGTATGAATAAAGTAAGTCAAAGGTAAGTCAAGATTTTCTACATTATTTTTCACACCAGTATTGTGCAATCTTTTGTAATCTTTGGACAGTGGAAAAGGCTTTTGATCTTTATAATGCTCATATTGATAACTAATTAGTGGAGTTTTATGTAATCTCTGATAGAGCTGTTTTGTTTGTTCCTTGAGAAAGCTTGAGGGTTGCGAATGCGATTAATGTGTAATAGTACAAGGGATGAAGAGAGTGTTCTGTAAAACCACTGAGCCCAAGTTATCCAATGATGTTTCAAGGAAACACCATTTTGCATTTCAGATCCTTGGTAATCCTGACTGTGAAATGACAATAAGGGAGGTCATGAAGTCATAACTTCAACAAGCATCAACTAACCTCGACACCTTCAGACAGATTTGACATTACAGATGGTCATAGGCCAGCTCCTTGTGACTTTTTCCACTGGATTTTCAAGTTTTCCATTGGCACATTTTACATTATATGATTCACAAAGTTATGGAAACCTTTTTCTGCCTCAGTTAAAAATAAAAAGACAATTGTGAGATAAAGATTAAAGTAAGAATTAAATCTGTAAGAAACAAAGTTGCAATTTTGAGATGTAAATTTGCAATTACGAGAAATAAAGTTTCTCTAAATTGTGAGATAAAACTTTTGCAAATGTGAAAAGTCATGATTATACATAAAAAGTCACAACTGTAAGAAATAAAGTCGGAATTGTTCAGAACTAAATAACAATTGTGAGATGTGAAGTTGCGATTACAAGAGAGTCGCAATTAGAAAATATAAATTTGTAATTATGAGAAATAATTGCAATTGTAAGGTACAAAATCACAATCGTAAGTCACAATTGTGAGATTTTGAGTATAAAGTCAAAATTATAAGAAATATTGTAAATAATATTATTTATTTAATAATTTTTTACTGCAAGTCAGAAATGGGCTTTCATACAAAATTGTGAGCATTACAGTAAAAGCTTGAAAGAGACAAGTTTACATATTTCTTTTCATTTTAATATATTTTTCTTTTCTTTTTTTTTCTTCCCAGAGATCAACTTCGAATTCTTTGGAAACAAACTCCAGTACAGATTATCGCCTGCTGTGTGATTTCTGAGAGTTTGTGTTTATGAAGTCTCCCAGGTTGTTGTTAACAGACCACAGTACGGTGCCAGATTAGGGCCCAATATGGGAAACGGTGATGACGTTTGCAGTTAGGAGAAAAAGGTGTGAATTCCAGGTCATTGTCTGTGGCAATGTCTCGTGTCAGTGGGTTTACTGTCTGTTTATAATGGTCTTGCTTTTATAACCTCATATGCAAATTTGTTGTTAACTTTGGTCATAAAATGTAAATATACATGGATCAGGTTAGGAGGGACTTGCATGAGCTGACTGGCAGGAGTTTAATCTTAAAGCTTAATCTCCATGGCCATAAGGCTTTATGACATGACCGGAATGGACTAGTAACAGGGGATGCGGATGGCACCAGGGCAAAGATTAATCAGCGGCACATTATTTAAAGGCCAGCATAAGACAAAGTCCCTTAGTTGACTCCGTTTCAGTCACAGAATGAGGCGGCTTTCTTGGAGCTTCGTGAAACCCCTAATCATCATCAGCACACCATTGGCATTGCTACCGCTGCCACTGGTCATCAAAACAAAGGTTAGACATGCTTGAACACGTATGTGACAATCACATGAGACTTTCTCTATATGTTCAGCTCTGAGTGAGGATAATGTAATGAAGTAAGAAATGAAACAAAGCTTGTCTTTTCTTATTATATTACATTGCATGTTTTCTGAAATACTTTTGCACATCCTTTTTGCCTTTGAAATGTCTTTAAAAATAACTTTGTCTTTTTCTCTCACTTCACTTTCAAACAAAAGCTATTTTTTACAAAAAGGCATTTGATAGACATTTGTCTGTTTATCTTCTGAATGGATATAAACACTGATTTCATGTCCACTAGGAAGCAGAATGTGCGTACATCCTGATATTAATGGCTGTGTACTGGATGACGGAGGTCTTGCCTCTGTCTGTGACGGCACTTCTGCCCGCGCTGCTTTTCCCTCTTTTTGGGCTCATGAAGTCCTCCCAGGTACACTTTCCTGAGCCAGTTGCTTTACTCTTGGAAAACAATCTCATGGAAACCTGACTGCAATATTTCTGGACTACTAATGTGGATAACAACTGCAAACACAAGATGTCATTGACCGGCCATTTTTCTTTAGGTTGCATCTGTATATTTCAAAGACTTCCACTTGTTGCTTCTTGGGATCATCTGTCTAGCAACAGCCATTGAGAAATGGGGTCTTCACCAGAGAATTGCCCTCAGATTGGTGACTGCGCTTGGAGTCAACCCTGGCATGTAAGACTTTTATTTTATTTAGATATGTGGTATGTTGTGATGATTTATAGAAGGATCCGATGCAAACACAGCTTGTTTACTGTGAAATGTGTTTCACAGGTTGATGATGGGGTTCATGGTTGGCTGTGCTTTCCTCTCCATGTGGTTGAGCAACACCTCAACTGTGGCAATGGTAATGCCAATTGTGGAGGCAGTGATCCAGCAGGTTTTGAATGCAAGTGAAGAAGCCAACAAAGACCACAAGGGGGCGTTAAGTGGCATCTCCAACCCTGCTCTACAGCTTGAAGGTAAGCTGGTGTAGCATTCATTTAACTTGAGTAATAAATGGTAATTTTATCTGTTAACATCCTAGTTACAAGGGCAACATTTGACATTAAACATCTGTTTTCAGATATTGAGGCCCAGTGTGACCAGTCTGAGAAGAGGAAAAGGTAAACATGTATAAAATTATCAAAAAACAACAACAAAACAGAAAATTTATTTTAAGACTGAATGAGATTTTGTTTTGGCTCTCTTATAGCATTGAAGCAGGTATTACGGAGCCAGTTCAGACAGCTCCTGAAGAACCAGAAACTGTTAAGGTCAGTAAAGCACACACTCTGACATTAAAACTCGCAAACACAAAATCCTTCTCCTTACCTTAATATAAAATGGTATTTCTCAATATTTTAGGCACCAACTCCACCGTATAGTGAGAAGTACAGGACCCGTGAAGATCACATGATGTGCAAAGGATTGTCACTTTGCATTGCCTACTCTTCATCAATTGGGGGGCTGACCACATTATCAGGAACATCCACAAACCTCATCTTTGCTGAATACATCTATCAGTGAGTCCAGTACTTACCTTTAAACTGATGTGTGCAACTTTATTAGTATTAATGTATATTGGTCCCATTATTTCTACAATATTATCTGATTTGGTCAGTCTATCAATCTAGTCCAATTTTATGACCTTCCTCAGGTACTACCCAGAATGCACCATCATTAATTTTGGAAACTGGTTCGTGCTTTGTCTTCCCATCTGCATAATTATGCTGATTTTGTCATGGATATTCCTGCATTGGATGTTCCTTGGTTCCAAGTGAGTGATCGTAATGTCTTCTATTCAATAAGTCGTTCCCTGACCCCCCTCTGTCCCTCATTTTTACTGTTTATTTCAAGATTTCATTTAAATTCATCATTTCAAATCACGCTGCCATTTGCATTTTTCCCACCTCACCACTTCAGCTTCATCTACTGTACGTGTCTTCAATCTTCTTCATCCTGCTCTGAGTCTCACTCACAGCCTCCCGATCTCATCGCTCTAGGATAATCATGTTTCATTGGGCAGATTTTTTCATCTCACAACTGCTGAGATTTTCTTCTTAGAATCACTCACAGAACATGGACGCATGGCGTCACGACAGAGATGTGATTGTTTGCATGTGTAGTTTAAATGGATTTTTTTTTGTCATATACAGAGATTTCAGTCAATTCATCTACTCATCGATGTATGCATGTATGCATTGAAATGGCAGTGAATGAACCAAACAATAAAAGTATATCCGCTTCTCCATTCATCCCTAGCTTTCGTGCCAGTCTGTGCTCCAGACAGCGATCAGAAAGGGAAAAAAACACTGCCAAACTGCTTCGGGATCAGTACAACTCACTGGGGCCCATAAGGTTGGAACTCTTCTTTTAAATTTTTTTTTTTAAAAGGTTCTTAAAAGTGTAAAATTTACTTATTTTTTCACAAATATATAAAATGTCCAATACAATACATCCCCATGTATTGCTCAATGGCATGTTTTTGGGGTAGTTTTTTAATTGTTAATGTGCGTTATGCATTATGTGTTAACATGTCAGAGTGTGCCATTTTGGCAAGTCTTGAAGGATTCCGAGACCTGATTATGTCTTTATTTTTTTTATTATTATAAAGTTATTTCTTCTTAAAGGGGTCCTATTATGCTTTTTCGTTTTTTTTCAACTTTAGTTAGTGTGTAATGTTGCAGTTTGAGCATAAAAAAGATTTGCAAGGTTACAAAGCTCAAAAGTCCAGACAAAAGAGAGATATTTTATTTAACAGAATCAAGAACAGACTGCCAGACTGGGGATAGAGGTGCTGTGATAATGTAAAATACATGAAAAAGAATGTTTTTGAACAAGCAAGCATGAAAACATAGTACACCCCAAAAACAAAATCAAGACTTCGTAAAAGGGCATAATAGGACCCCTTTAAAACTGGAATACACCACACAACTTTTAATACACTAGGCATCATGCAGTTGCTACCTTTAAAATTGGTTCATTGAAAAATTGGGCATTATTCCCTAAATGAGTGTGGATTGTGCAGAAACACGAACCTCGTAGTTAGGAGACGCATGACAAATGAAAACAATACGTGTTTTAAAATTGGCTCAAAATATCAAACATGTTTGATGGATTTCTCAGAAATCTGTCAACTCTGACTGTTCAAAATCTGCAGACTGATGCTCTGACTAGCATTGACTCCTCCAGAATGCAAATCAGGGCAAATGTTGTCATGTTTAGAACAATGAAATGCTTGAATTGCTGACCATTTCTCTATTTCTCTTCTGATCCAGCTCCCAGGAGATTATCACCTTGATCATCTTTATTCTGATGGCAATATTATGGTTTACGAGAAACCCAGGTTTCATGCCAGGCTGGTCATCACTGTTCTCTGAGTGAGTGTATTCATATTTTTCATCTGTACTGTAGATGAACAGAAAACTACTGCGCTTCAGAAGTCATCATAATCTTCAATACTTGTCTTTAGACTTCTTATTTATCCTTTGTATGTTGTTATTTCTTCAGTCAACCAGGTTACGCTACGGATGCCACTGTAGCGCTGTTGCTGGGTTTAATGTTCTTCATCATCCCTGCACACAAACTAAACGCAGATCACTATGGTACGGCTTACTCATTTCCTTTGTGCATGTGTGAAAACCTTAAAATGATTAGAGGCTCACTGTTAGCAGCTTTGTTTCTGATTGACATTGTCGATCCCTGTGACAGAGGCCTTGATAACGTGGAAGGACTTCCAGGCCTGTATGCCATGGGAGATCAGTCTGCTCGTGGGTGGCGGTTTTGCTTTGGCTGAAGGAACAAAGGTAGGATCATGATTTAATGGAAACTCAACTATATCTGTAAGAGAAAAAAGAGAAATGAATGTAAAAGTGCAAGACCGCATTAATAGATGAATCAATTGCTGGTCCTTTTTACAGACCTGGATTCTATTAAACAGGCCAGTCTAATTCACTGTTGGCTTTGGACAGACTTGGACAGCTCAATTGCTACCTTTACTCATAATTTTAAAACATTAATTTCCTTGTAGAAGAAATAAATGAAAAGACAGATCACATCAAAGCCTCATAACAGCGTGCAGCCCATTATCGTTGTGAGGAGAACAACAATTTTACTGTGTCACTCTGTCTGCTTTGACGTTCCATTTAAGCTAATTACATGCCTCCATTATAAGACTGGCACTGAAGCACGTCGTTTCAGCATAACGGCTCCTTCATGTCAGTCGCAAAAACTGGAAACAAGAGCGTCTACGTCTTAATATTCTCCTGGTGTAGGTGGGCTAGGGTGGGGTCTTATCATCAAGGCTCCAGCGCTGTTTCGATACAGACACCCAAATGTCATGGCAAGTCCAGTCTTTAAAATGTTCAAAGCAGAAAGGGTGACTACTGTGCTGCATTCTCCATATGCAATATCAGGCTGTCTGGATGCCATATCTTGACAAACAGCTAAATTACGAATCCATACTCTGTTGACAAGCATACAAAGAGATGTTGGTACATTACATTTATCGAAGTTCATGAATATCTTGGTTGGACACTTTCACTCACCTTTCAAAGATAATCTGACAATTTTCCTTTATTTTTCATCCGACAGATTTCTGGTTTATCGTCTTGGGTTGCTGAATTGCTGACTCCCTTGGGAAGCCTTCCTCCTTTAGCTACTGTCACCATTGCCTGCCTTATTGTTACCTCTATCACAGAAGTGGCCAGCAATGCTGCCACAACCACAATCTTTATGCCAATACTGGCCCCCTTGGTACGTGTTATTTCAATATATGTAAAATATAATGAATGTTACTTTCATGTCACTTTTTTTGGGCTATTCTCATCACAAATGATTTTTGTCAGGCTGAGGCAATTGGAGTCAACCCTCTGTACATGCTGGTTCCCTCGGCCCTGTGTGTGTCCTTTTCGTTCCTGCTTCCGGTTTCTAATCCTCCTAATGCCATTGTCTTCACATACGGTCATCTTACAAGCATGGACATGGTGAGTCCCAAGGATTTTGTTCTTGTATTTTGCATTGTAGATTTCATAATGTATCAAAGGTAAATACTTGTATACAGTAACTAAGCTTTGAATGGTTTCCTTGTCACTATAGGTAAAGGCAGGGCTGGGCGTAAACGTTATAGGCATTCTTACAGTCATATTAGCCCTCACAACATGGGCAACACCTCTGCTTAACCTGGACACCTACCCAGACTGGGCACCAGTGGTAAACAGCACTGGAGTATGACCATCAATGTGAAAATCATAGAATTGTGGACAGTTTAGTTATAAAGTTACATGGGATCCCTCACAGTTGGCTGAATTGTTGACAGGGCAACTTCCACAATCCAAATGGTTTACTTGTTTGGATCACTTGGACAAGAATGTATAACCAGCTTGCCTTAAGATATACAACAGACTGAATGCTTTGGGTTCCAGGAGATGTTCAGTTTGAACGTCATTGTTTATATATTTTTGTATTATAAGTAGTTTTATTAACCTTTGTGATCATTGTGTCAAATTTGTAATTCCTTTTGCCATTTATTCTTTTGAGGGGTTCAAAGAGAATAGTAAACGCTGTTTAAAACAGGATGCTTTGGTGAACAATGTATGTGCACAATTAAACAGTGCAATGTTTATACAAAATGTATTATATTAAAAATATTTCTTAAACTCTAAGAAGAATTTGCGTGACAGGGTTAGTCCCGTCGGTTAACATAGCACTTAATGTTATATATGATTGTATATTTTTGTTATACTCTAGCATGTACATATATACAGATAAGTGAACTGTATAAGTAGAATGTTGAAATTACAGTACATTGTGAACAAAGGAAGGAGTAAAGGAGTAAATAACAGACAAAATCTCATGTTCAACTTTAGACACTGACTTATCACAGTTATAAAAGTTACTAAAAGTTACTATCAAAAAAGTGGCCATTTTTAGCTTTTGCTCCTGTTGAGTTTTAAGGGCATCAGTCAGAGTATTCAATAGTTTTGTTGTTTTTTAGTTCAGATGACAAAGACATATTTTGTTTTATTGTTTGTTTCAATACTATTTTCAAATTCACCTCACAGAATACTGCACTTTGAATGGAAACTCAGCGTTGATTTTGGTTAACATCTATTGTTCATATGTGCTCCTTGTGAGATGTTTCTTGTTACGACTAAAACTGAGACAGTTACTTTTTGTCTGTGTGTTCTTTGAGAATTATATGTCAATATGAGTCCATGTGGACACAACACAAAGCCAAGTCAGTCTGGAGTGGACATGTGCTTCACTGTTTTTGCAAGAAAAAACAACATTTAAATAATATACAACCAGAACCATTCATAGTCATCATGTTCTAGCGGGACTTCATACTGATTTGAAAAACAATGCTCTGTAAAATTGGATGTTTTGAGTGGATTGTCTCATCTCTAATTACTGAATCCCAAAATTAAATGTTTTGACAAATCTAGTCAGGGTGGCAGCCTTCTCAAAGAGATTCAAGAGGCAGATTAGCTTTGATGAAATGAGGTTACAGAGAAAAACTGTCATCTATTTATGTATATCTGCAGTGGAGGCTGTTTGAAGATAAGTAATGCACATTCACAGAAAACAGCTCTGAAAGTATCTATCTTAATAAAATAATGTCTTCTCATTTTCATTAGGGAGGGAGAACTGTAAAATAATAAAAACATATAAGACTTTAGAACTAATGTAAAACAAAAGAGGAAGCACTAATGTGCCATCGAAATGGGCTTGGGCTAATATTTGTTCTCAAAGTGAGGCAGTGATGAGAACTAATTCTGTAAACCACCCACATTATCACAATTTATGCTTGGATCCTGCAGCCATTGTAATTCAAGGTCACTGTTGTTCAGTAATGTCTGCTTTAACGACAGCCTGTATGAAGGGTCTAATATGATTATGTATTTAATTCTTATTTCTTATATCTACTTAATTATGGTGCAAGGACTATTGAATTTAACCTTTAGGAATAGCTTTTCTCCAAGCGCTGTGAGTCATCAACATCATATAATTTCTCCCTGGGTAGACAGGTCAGCAAGCTGAATATGAACTGTGGTTTTCTTTTATTGTTCAGATATTTTTCACATAAAATTTCCATTATTAAATTAGGTTTCCATTGACACTGGGTGAAGTGCCTTTTCACCAATGATACAGACCTGACATGTTTCTGTTGACAGCTCAAATAAAGGAGTGCAAACATTTACTCTCCTTTGATTGAAGATAATTCTCTGTTCTTTAGAAGAAGCAAGTGTTTTAGGTAGGCTAAAGTTAGACAAAAGTTGGGATGCATACTGGGTGGTCAGAAAATGTTACAAATTTAAACGCACCTATGCACAATTTAGATCTAAAAATCCTGCATTCAGAGGGTAGCAACTCTGTTCAAGCCCGTGTGACTCTCCATTAGAAATGAATGACTTCTGGTTCAGTCTGTGGAAAGCAGTGAAAAGATTGCTTTAGTCAGGGCTCGCTGTCAGCAGAAGGTGAGAGACCGCTAAACCACTGTTTAGAATATTTTGCGCTTGAAGTTAATGCGTGCCGCACTTACCTCAAATTACCTCTAATTATCTGTGATTGAAAATGGCTGTGAGGGTACTTTTTGTAATGATTGTAATTTTTTCACTTTGCTGTCGATCATTCACTTGATGGAATATTTAAAAACAGTATAATCTATAATCAGTATAACTTCCCCTTCCTCTTGCAGCCACATCTATTTTCTCATGAAGTATTCACTGGCGAGGGCGAGACAACCTGTCACTCACGAGATCGCAACAATAGCAAGGGACAACGATTCAATGATCCAATCAATTCCGATGGACAAAATCAAGTCCTGCCCTTCCCTGCATCCCAATGATACTATCCATCCTAAATAGTATGTGAGATTAGAATAAGTATGTCCCAAACCATAGTAGGTTGAAAAAAGTATGTCAAAAGTCCCCAGATGATCTACTATTTCCGGTAGATTTTTGAAGTGTGGATCCAACACAAATGACAAAATAAGTATGTCCGAATTTACAGTACTCATAAAAGAGTAGGTAAAAAGTACCCGGATGACCTACTACTTCTGCCGGGAGTCTGAAGTGTGCACAAGACACTTTACTATCCCATGAGGCCACGGAGAGGATTTGTGTATGGCAGTGAAGCAACGTAACTGACGCTGGTAGGTCACGTGATAATGACAACATGGCGAATACTATTGTTTTACAGTCTATGGGCATATATAGTAAGTCCAGATTACTTTCTACACACATTCATACTATATAGAACATATTTTTTAGTGGCTGTGAACTAATTAGGCTACTTATTCAAAATAAGTACAAGAGAGTAGCAATTTTGGATGCAGACACACATGCTGACTTTACATTTCATTATTTCTTCCTTTTGCACAGCCAGGACTTTTTGTGAATTATATACTTATCAATATCTGTATATACCTACCTAATACAGTTTCACATTTATATCTGTTTTATCTATAGATTTCATGCCAAAAAACAAAACAAAACAAAACAAAACAAAACATATGCACAAAGAATTATAGTGAGCATTGACTGGCATATATTTTGAAATCAATCAAAATGAATAGGTGCAACGCTGAATTTATGAATATCAATGTGCTAACCAATATACTGTGGTGTAAAATGTAACATGAAAAAGCATTAAAGTTGTATTGGAATCTACAGACTGCACCTTTAAGAAGGGAACCTCCCACGTGTTGCATGTTGTCCGTGCCACAGGTTGCCTACCTGTCTCGCATAACTCTGCACTAACCTCCACACACTCGCGCTCTCTTCTCAAGAGAGAAAAAAGAATGTGGCTCAATCCCATCGTCACCGAATCGTTCTCGGATTGACTCCGCCCTCAAAAGTCTCGCGACTGACACATTTTGTCATTCTCTCAGAAAAAAACTCAGCTTTTGTGGTCGAGGTTGTCAGAAACCTCTCGGGTTTCGTAACGTTAGCTTTTCCCACAGCTGTGAGGAGTTGTCGCCTCTTGACTGTCGACTATGCTGGACCCGTCCTCCAGCGATGAATCTGAGGGAGAACTACCACCTGAGGACGAACCGCCCGTTAAAACTGGGAAACCTGTTAAAAAGAGTACCAAACCCGAAAAGACGTCGGACGCCCCGCGTACCCAACCCAAGGAACAGGTCCCTTCTCCCGCTGAGGCGGACAAAACCGAGCAGGAGAGAATTAAGAAAGAGGAGACTGAGAGGAAAATTAAACTACAGATTTATGTGTTTGTGTTGAGATGTATCGCGTATCCATTTAACGCTAAACAGCCCACAGACATGGCTCGTCGTCAGCAGAAGGTGAGTGACCGTTAAACCACTGTTTAGAATATTTCGCGCTTGAAATTAATGCGCGCGTGCAGCATTAAACCTAACTCAATCCACTGATATTGCTGCTTCCAAACTTCTGTCTTTTTACAAAAGAAGCGTACTTTTTACAGGGTTTAGAGAAGATTTGTAAGTCTGACAACTGCAAATTCTTGTGCATCACACTTCTGAGTGACTGAAATATGTTTGTTTACTGTCCTCTTACCTGTGTCAGCTATGAACTAGGCTATTTAGAGAATCAATCTAAATTAATTAAGCATTGATAAAATAGTGCAAGCAAAGGTTAGGATCACGCTTTAACTCTCTCTATTGCAGGGATTTTGAAGTTGGAACATTTTTGATTGCTTTTTTTGTGCAAAAGACTGACTTCCTTTAACAAATCCTTTTTCTATGTTGCTTAAAGCAACATGTGACAATGGTATGGAATGAAATCAATCATGCTTTTATTTATTTAAAAGTGTGTAGTGAAATTGAGTGATGTTAAATAATGTTAAACAAGTTTCTTAAATTAAGTAGCCTATTAGTGTGATTTTACACTAACTGCAACATGACAATCTTTATTTAGCCTACTAGTATTAACCTTTTACCTTAATTCACCTGAAATGTAAATTCTAAAAAGTTTGATATTTTAATAATGAATAATGCATAAAAAATAACATGACAGCTGCAATATGCACAATATTATTCATCGCGTAAACAACATGGCATACCAATATGTGACTTATTTATGATGTGAGAAAAAACTAGGCTATTAAAATTGCTTCTCTGAAGGCAGTTCTCTGGAGCAAAAATGAGCAACCCTGTGCTCCATGCCTGAAAAGGATCTTAAAATGACCACCAGGATGTAGTGTGACCAAGAAAAACGTTGTATTGCTTCATGGCATTTCTTCATATTTCTGTTGTCAGATTATATGCAGCGTGTGCTTAAAATGTGTACAAAATGGATTTGTTACTCTGAGGTAACAGGGTGCAATATCACTGTAAATACAAAAATATAATTTTGATAATTTCAGGGGCCATTTGGGGATCTCAGAATACCACACTGGTAGACTCGTTTATATAACCTCTAGGCACCCTTTCGAAAGGTCAGTTCTCCAAGGAACATGAAACTTCATGCAAGAAATCTAAAGACTTTCAATAATTCTCTCAGTAACCCCATCAGAAAGGAAATGCTTTGAGGCACTTGAAACATATTTTGAACTTCTTGTGAACACAATATGTGAGGCACCTTCAGAAGGGTGCCTTGAGGCTCTCAAGAGGATTCTGCCACTGTGGAAGACTGAGGAACCCCAAAAGTTGCCTCAAGTACTGTATCTTTTCATTTTTACAATGAATGTTGCACCATGTTGCTTCAGGGCAATAAAACAGTTGTCTTGCAGATGAGATGGATGATAATAAAAATGACTTAGGAAAAAAAAGTTAAATGATTATGAAATGGAAATGACTCTTGGTCACACTGTGTCATGGTCATTTTAATATAGTTTTTTTGGCATAGTAGGCTAAGCTATATTGTGCGGAGACTGAAAAAACCAAACCAATGCTTTCATTCATCTTCGGAACACAAATGAGAGAATACGAAAAAAATATTTTTGACCATCCATTGAAAGTCTAGCTAATAAGCTAATTTTCAAACTTTGGAACAACATGAGTCTGAGTGAATGATGACAGAATTTTCATTTTTGGGTGAAATATCCCCAAATATGTAATAATGTGTCTCCCTTAAAGGAGACACATTATTCCCCTTTTTATGCGCCAGAATCGAGTTCTAACACACACAATTATGGAAAAATTTCCATTTGGTTGAGTATCCTCATAAGAGCAGTCTTAAATGAAATAAAGTCTTAAATGAACGTAAAGAGTTGTGAGAAAATGAAATCATTGTCAGCAGCGGCAGATCTTAAAGTGACAGCAGCCACTGATGTCATTAAAGTAATCAAAGAGCAAAAGTTACATAGAAAATCACTCACTGCTCTTGACTAAAGAACTTTATAGCTTTAACAAGGATTAATCTATATTTAATTTATGGTTTATGCAGTGCAGACTGTGGTAGATTTTTTTTCCCCCTACGCACCTGACTTAGGTTACCATGTGTCCCTGACACCTGAAAATATTATACCCAGTTGAGTTCACTTCTGAGCGCTCGGGTTGACACCTTAGTGTAGCTATTCTGACCGCATAAAATGCCTAAGAATTATAGTTACCTGACCGCAATCTAACCCCGCCTAAGAGTCGAACGACGTCTCGTTCCATTCGAACACTATCACTTGGGAATAAGGTCTCTAGTGTTCTTAACCCACTCCACACTATCACTTGGGTAAAGTAAGATCTCTAGTGTTTCGCTAAATAACTTGTTCCACTAACTTAACTTGCTGCGCAGCAATACTAACCGACAGACTTCAGACAATGCCTTCAAATATGCTTTAATCACGGCCGGAGGATCTCAGACAAATTTCAGAGAGAATCCCACCAGCAAAAAGGAATGCAACAGTTTTTTTTTAGAATAGGAGCATGGCAAAAATGACATGATACATTACATAATTTCCCTACAATTTGATTGGTTCTTCATATGCAAACCCTTCTGTTACTAGACAGAATCAACTTAGATCTCAAATTATTTAAAAAATGGAAAAGGTTAGAAGTTCAGTTGATTACTCAGTATGTCATGAGACTATTCTAGACTGTTATATTTTTGATATTTTCTAGCCACCATCTCAGAATTTTCCACTGATTTCGACACAAACTTCAGAGTACATTTTGTTCAAGTGGTAGAATGTTAGGCCTAAAGGAGAAGTAAGGTTCGATGTTAGAATTATTAGTTTGATGTACAGTTTACTATTTTATTCATTAAAAAAATCAATCACAAGACGGTTTGATAACTTTATTAAATTTCTGTATATTTCTTACCTGTTAGACAAGGGCACAGGTAAATATGACATTTATTATGGGTTTATGTGAGGATTGTTTTAAGTTCACTTAAAGCCTAATAAATGTGTAAAAAAAATAATTAAAAAAACCCCGATAGCTTTCAATTACACAATGTTGAATGGCTATAATTAATGTTTAGAAAATATATATTTTCATCGAGACATCAAGTAGCAGCAGTAGTAGCAGTTACACTTATTACACAGTTACACTGTCTTTATGTTGTTTCTACAATAATTTGGAGATTAACTGTAAATTATAACAAAATATATTAAAAACGTATAAAAAAAACAAGTTTGAGTTTTTCATCACAATTAATTGCGATTAATCAGAAAAATGTGTGATTTAGTCTTTTTTTTTTTTGATTGACAGCACTAGTTTTTTTCTCTCATTCGGTGTCGTTTACACACAATGCGTCTTTGTGTCTAAAAATGCAAGACGTGGGTAGTTGAAAATGCAAGGTGTCAAAATGCATTTTTTAAAAGTTTAGCCTAACTTGAGCTCTGCATTTTTAAAACGCCGTTTCCTGCGTGAGATGCTGTAAAAGATGCGAGAGGCGAGCGCAACGGTCAAACACATCCATCTAACGTGTTTAGAAAGGCAATGGAAAAACGAATTTCTGTGTTCATTGATACAGCTATTAACAGAACATTTAGATTGTTTATCATGTAGCTGAGGCACTCTTGTGTTTCCACTAGCTGCTCTAGCAAGGAGATAAACATGACGGACTGTGAAGGGCTCACTCAGGGGAGGATCTTAGCTAATAGGGCAGATTCCGTCACCAGTCGTGGTCGGGGCCTGTTCCATTGTGACGTCAATGTATAGAAACGCAAACTCATTTTGAGACACTGTTTATTATTTATGGGGAATATAAAAAAAGGAGTGGGTGGATTTTTTTATCATTATAGCGTGGTTGTGTACACACGTCCAACTCACATTTTTGTTCAAACATCGTTTAAAAGTGAATTTTGCATAAAAGGTCCACTAATTAAATATGTGAACGTGCTTTAATGTAGCTTATATCGTTGAACAGCAGCTTTGTTTTGAAATTGTTTCTCTCCCCTTTGTGAAATATAGAATCACTTATGAGAACAAGCACAGATGCTATTTTTACCACCACACACCCACTACCTCTAACATATACAGCTTTTGGACTCGTCCTATTAGTGTTTTTAGATTCGATATAATTCAAGTACACTTCTAAAGCTGGAAATATAAGCAACTGTTATAAAAAGGCGTGATAATAAATAACCGGTTATCAGCTCTGCACCTGTAAGACCTATAAATTACATTCCAATTCCTGGTCTTAACCTTTCAGAAATGCGTCTGAATCTTAATTTTATGCATAAACTACCCTCCCACAAACAACAAGTGGCACATGAGAAAAGAGACCCCTTTCTTTAAAATGATCATGTATTCTTGGTGGATTGTCGAGGAGAATTGTACCTGAGAAAGTCATCAAAACAATGTTGATTGGCTGATGGCACCATAAGCGACTAGCCTGAACTAGGACAAGGGCAGCAGACAGGTAAAAATATAAGGGACATCTTCTACAATATAATGAAATATTTGCATCAGATATTAAATCTATTTAAATGGCCATCAATGGAGATTACTTTTTTTTTTTTTGCAGTCAGACAGTGTAGTTGGTGCTAAGCAGGGGCTAATGGGGTCATGCTAGTAAAAAGCACCTAAAAGCTGTCACAAAGAACCAGTAAAAGTAATGATTATGAATATGTCAAATATAGCAAGGAGACATTTTAATTGTTTATTAATAAACAAGTGTTTTCTGTGTCAGTGTCGGCTGCAAAGATGAAGTTGATGATGCTTACTCGCGATCTTCGCAGTAGTGAACGCGCCAGAGAGAAATGCTTATTTCATACGGATTAAGAGAGCAGTCTGTTTTCTTTCGTTTTGAATTGTTCTGTTTAAAAGTAGACATGTCTGTGTGAGGCAAGTAGGCTACCTTATACGCTGAGTTTCGGTTCATTTATGAGACGAGCTCCAGTTCACGCGCCGGCGCCTTCGTGTCGTGATTATCTATTGTCTAGGCTACTATATTTACTTATTTATTAAATCCAGGCAATTGGTTGATGAAACATTGGTTAAAATTAAGATACAATTAATACAAAGCGAAATTAAATTTAAAGACAGGCTTTGTGCTTTCTGTTGAGGTCTCTGTGAAAGTTTTAAAGTTGTCTTTTAGTGCCGCTTTCAGAGAACCGTAACGGAGAACTGTCCCGTCTGTAACATTGTTTTTTTCCTCAATGCGAACATGAAAAATACAATAAAATTAATATTTTGTTCTGTGGAGAGCTAACCCTTCTTCATCCAGTGGGTAGTATTACTTTTGGTTTATGGCCCTAGTTAATGTGTTACGTTAACATACCGGACACCTATTCAGCCTGTTGTTCTGTGTGCTATTGTGTAGTTGAATAACTTGCCTTTCCAGATTAAATGTCTGTTCTTGGTCTTGGATTTTGTGAAATAAATTTCTAAATAAATGCGACTTATAGTCCAGTGCGACTTAGGCTATATATGTTTTTTTCCTCTTCATGACGCATTTTTTGACTGATGCGACTTATACTCCGGAGCGACTTATAGTCCGGAAAATACGGTACACATAAATACCACCTTGTCAGTTAAGTGTATCTTGGATCCTCTTCACATTAAACAAATGTACACTGTTCATAGAAATAGTAAAGGAAGAATCTCCGGAGCCCTACTGACTTACAAGTATACATGTTTTTTACATGTTTTTACTTGTACATGTCCAAATCTTTTTTTTATTTTTGTTTTGTGTGACCAATGGACCATACCAAATGGTACATTGATGACAAGTTAAACAGTAAGACATTGTCCATTATTAATCCCTTCCATGATCCATTGGACAAGAAACAAGCAAACGAAAAGGTAAAATAAAATGAAAAATAAAATAGATGAAATAGAAAAAATGTTCCTTCTAATAGCTGACAAATATTATTCATTGTCAGTTACCAGTGATCAAGGTAGGTCTTTAATGTAGTTCAAGAAGTTGCAGGTGGTGCTCCTGTCTGGGAAAAATGCAGCTAATTGGGCATTGGTTAAGTGTGCTCTGATTAGTATTTTAACACTGTAGTAAACCATGGCACAAATGGAAGAGGAATGTACCTGGTTCAAGATGTTATGCCATAGATCCTCTGAGATAGCAAGTCCTAGGTCATGCTCCCAAATATCTTTGAAAGTGTCAGTATGGTCCGATTTATTAAATTATATAAGACAGAGATTAGATTCCTATGGTTGACATTTCAATCAAGAAAGTGGTCGATGTGTGTTTCTGGGTGATGATTAGGAAAGTGAGGAACTGCTTCTGTATGAAACATCTAATTTGGAAGAACTGAAATAAGTGATGATTGAGTAGGTTATATTGTTTAGATTAGAAGTATAAAGCAGAAAA
Organism: Squalius cephalus; assembly: GCF_949319135.1. Lineage (NCBI taxonomy): Eukaryota > Metazoa > Chordata > Actinopteri > Cypriniformes > Leuciscidae > Squalius > Squalius cephalus. The sequence continues at coordinate 14,863,296 of NC_137144.1, forward strand.
TACTCCCTTTTCGAAGAGGTCAATAATCTTGAGAAGGCCATTAGATGACCAAAGGTGAAATGCAGGGTCTGAACTGGATGGGGGAAAAGTTATTGTTAGAGATAGGCATGTGAATAGAGACTATGCAAACCATAATGTTTCTTAAATTGAACCCAGATTTTGAGGGAACTAGTGACTAGGATTCTTTGAGACCCTGCTTAGAACTAAAGGAATTTGAGAACAAACAATAATGTCAAGTGTACTCTCAGACAATGTTTCTGTATGCACCCATGGTGGACAGTAGCTATCCCTGTTTCAAAACAGAAGTTTATTAATGTTGCAGGCCTTGCACTTCCAAACTTACAGCAACATTACTGGGCCTGCAACATTAATAAACTTTATGGGCTTTGACGGTATTTTGTGCTCATTTCTATGGGGGAATAAATGCAAAATACCGTCAAAGCCCATAAAAAAATGTATTAATAAAAATCGGTATGTGTTGAAAAAGGTGAAGAAATTTAGGAAGAATAACCATTTTACACAAATTAATGCGACCTACAAGACGAGATAAACTGCTCGCAAATAAAGTTGTAACGCAGTTAGATGTTGTGGGAAGGAGGAGGCGGGAACCGGCGAACATTCAACAAACTTTAATATCAAAAATAAAACAAATACAAAACGAAAATTAAAGACAGCAGCCCCTCACGGGCGAAATAGAAATAGTAAAGGAAGAATCTCTTGAGCCCTACTGACATACAAGTGTATGTGTTTTTTACATGTTTTTACTTGTACATGTCCAAATCTTTTTTTGTCCATTATTAATCCCTTCCATGATCCATTGGACAAGAAACAAGCAAACGAAAAGGTAAAATAAAATAGATGAAATAGAAAAAAAGTTCCTTCTAATAGCTGACAAATATTATTCATTGTCAGTTAATTGTGATCAAGTTAGGTCTTTAATGTAGTTCAAGAAGTTGCAGGTGGCGCTTTTTTTTAAAAAGTCTCCTCCTTTTATGCTTCCGCTCCTCCGTGAGAGATACGAGACCGGTGCGTCGCGCAGGTGTCGCTCATCAGTAATCGCGCCACCCTCTCACGGCCCTCTGCCTCGTCCTGCTCGCCACAAAAGTGTTGTAAGAATTTGTAAAGACCCCCAGGTATTTGAAACCGTCACAAGCAATCTTGAAGGTTAATATTGATTTGGAAGTTTTTTGTCAATTTATCTTGTGGCCTGATAGTTGGCTAAATTTTTAAGTGTACATGTTCTTTATTAAGATTATTTCTTTGAAGTGACAGAAGCTTTACAATGAGTAGGTTTACAAGCACCCTCATAATGCGATTATAATGGGATTTTGGCAATATTGTGAATAAACTTTACCTCATGTAAACACAATACTTAGATCAAACTAATGTGATCAAGCTCAAAATAATAGTAACCATACTCGCATTAAACTATGTGGCGTACAGCAATTTTAATCACATTATTCCAAAGTGCGCGTGTGAACACAGTCTCTTCTCTGTATCTTCATCCAGAGACCGCACAAAGAATACGATGCAATGTAGGCAAACCCTGTTGCAGTGGCATTGCGATATTCATCACTGCGTCGAATAACCTTTCAGAATAACCTGTGCTTTGCATTTGATGTAATTAGATTAAAACAGTGGCCAGTAACATGCTACTGTTTCTGAGTTCATTATTTGTATAATGGCAGTAAAAATAACCACACGTCTTAGCGAATTATCAGAATAATGAAAACTGCATGTAAACGGGAGTGAAGAGGTTTGCTCGTGTCATGTAAACATCTCAATTAACTCCTTATTTTGATTATTGGAAATAATCGCATTGGTGCACATGTAAACGTAGTCAGTGTTCACAAATATGAGTCTGTGTGATCCTCCAGGTCATAGTGTGCGAAAAACAGAAGAAAGCTGAATTATGCATGTCCAATAAAAACCCATGACCTCCATTGAACTTAGAATTTGATTGTTCAATCAAAATGCTTAAGGGCACAGGAAGTTTTGCCCTTATTTATACGTAAATCGAGAAGAAATAACTCTTCCTTTAGTCTGTGTTGAATAAATATTCTCAGTTGGAGGAGATCTTGAGAGTAGCTAGGGGCAGATTATTGATTTTTCTGTCATGGCTCATAGAAATAGCTTTGCTGCATAAATGAGAAGGTAACCTTCCTGGTTTTGCAGATCACATCAGGTGCTACTCAAGTATTCCTTGAGGCACTATTTTCCTCATGGATATGGTGCAGGTTGTGAGAGGACTCCTTTACTGTGCTGCATGTGATCAGCCATCTTTCACTTTTGATATTCCACTTCACATGATAGAAGAAAGTCAGTGTAAGTATGCTGCCGGTTACTCCTTTACAGTCACTAGGGATACATACACACATCTTTTGTCTTTTGAGCTGTCCAGAGTGTCTGGATGACTTTGTTCAAGATCTTACATATGTTGAATGCATTATTATACATAATCTTACTGCACTTCTTTAATCTCAGTTACACTGTCAAAGTAACACACTGCCTTTCAGAATCTGTAAACCTGTTATCAAAGTTATCTGAACGCATGACTGTTGCCCTCTTTGAATTTAAATTTATTTTATGACTGATCTTACAGTGTTTTTCTTTCTTATACACATAATAGTCTTCGTAACAAATAGCTATGGGTTCAATTAAGCCAACATTTATGTATTTTTTTCCCAAAGCCACCATGTCAACCCACTTTTGTGTCATTCAAGTGCATTTCTGAGCTTTTATTCGGAGCACATGTTGATAGACTGAAATTCAGTGCGAACAAACAATGAATTTGGATATGGGCATCTTGAATGTGTTGTAAAGCCTCATTTGGATTGAAACATGCAAAAATGTACTACATACAGTTAAAATGCATGGTATATAACTCAGGATTGGCTTGTGTACTGACTAATACTTGAGATTTTCATGCATTTTGGGATAAAAGGAGATTATGACTATTTAAATAGTCACATAGCTTATTCCAGGATAAGATTTTTTGTGAGTTCCCATGGTTCCCTTGGCTCACTTAGTGCCGTCAGTGAAATAAGATATGACCAATGAGGAAAAACAAAAACACTTTTTAACATCTCAGTAAGTAAAAGATAGGATAGTCTTGGCAGTATCCAGTATTGTGTTTAGTGTGCAATGGAACCAGTGTTCAGATCCTGATTTAAACCAAGCAAAATTGCAATTGAACTTGACTGTAAGAGATCACAAAAACAAGCATTTTTGACTTTTTGTGAGGAAAAGTTGTGAGTTTGTACAGACATGAGGGTGTGTAGAAATTTCAGTTTAACAAAGTAAATTAAATACCCTTTTTTTTTTTTTCACTGAAAAATTACTCAGTCCACAGATTGCTATAGGAATGACGTATTTTTGAAGAAGTCGGTTGCTAACAAGTTGCTAAATGGGACTACTGATGTTGTCGGGGACATTAAAAGTCATCACACAAGTTGAGCGACCTGGGTGTGGTTCATTTATAGCGGAAGCAGAGAATGTCTAATATGGCGAGAAGTTTCACTCTCAGTAAACTTCCGGCTTCTGAACTGGTTGCAGTTCCTCTCTGATTCCATATGAGGGCGCTCACAGGACGAGTGCAGAATGAATGGAGGTCTATGGCGCTATACCAATAAAAATCCACTTTACTCAGGATATAATTTTTTGTCTAGTAATTTGAATGTTGTATTCGAAAGGAAATGCAAATAAATTACACATTGCTGGGTGTTAGATTTTTTTAGAGTCACTTATTTGCTTTAAAAAGTCTTTTAAAGTGTCAATGACGTCATACACATCGTACGACCAGAGATACGGCTTTACGGCAATCCTTCAGTCACTTTGGTGCTTTCGCGCTCTGCACTTTCTTTTCTCTCGAGGCATCGACAACACAGCTGACACAGGTAAACACACGTGCTAGATGAGTTTTTGTTTTGTTTGTTACTGGTCCCGCTTCGGATGACACGATGCCATCAAGCGGGATCTCTGGTCGTAATCAGTCCTTCACTGACCAATCAGCGTTCATTAGCAGAATGCTAGCGTGTTATGGACAACAACAACTCAACCTGTAAGAAATCAAAAGGACATAAGTACTCGTTCATTCAACTTTCAACCTATAACCCATGTTGAACTTGCAAAACCTACAATCAAATCTGAGATTTCTCAACGGCAATCGGGTGAAAGAGACAAATTTAGCCGTCTAGCCCCATTGACTCCCATTCATTTTGCACTCATGGCGATCGCCCCCAGTGGAACTCTGGTGGTACTACAACCAAAATTCGGTACAACAGGGCTTAATAGGGAGTGGGCAGGCTCTCCGTAGACGGGCTCTGGCGGAAGGTTAGCTTTTTATTTCTGGTGATTGTTTTTAGGCTTCAAAAAATTCATAAAAGTTGTGTTCATTTGTGAAAATTACGTATCATAAACTTTTGTTGATCTGATTTTTTGCAACAATTCAAAAGCCTATGGAAAAATCATAATGTTTTTTTTTTGTCAAGGGAACCGGTGTTATGCTAACTTCTAATTTTACCGGTTTCTTATCTTTTTTTTTTTTTTTTTTTTTTACTTTACTTATTCTAAAATTTCAGCCTACATACATTTTAGACAAGTAGCAGAAATGCAGCTATACTGTTCACACAATGGACACTGTTGCCTGATTTCTGCCACAGCATTTCTTACTTAAAAACTTGAAGGGACACGAGTGAGCACATAAAACTTCTAATCTATTCAATGTATGTGATGCCCGTTTCAGTGCACATGTGTGGGATTTTGTCACCTTTTTTGCCCATGACTGACACTAGGCATATTTCACTGGATGCTCACTAAAAGTGGTTTCAGCCTGTTCCCTTTATATGTAATCCAGATCGCACTCATTATTTGAATGTCATAGTCTTATATGTTGTTATTGCCACTGGCTAGTTCTGTAACATGAAATATGGAAGGTGTAATAAAGGTGCCAAGATGTGCTTCACTTGTAAATAAAACCGACATCCCCGTAGGCATTATCGCACATTACTGTCTCAAGGCAAAAATACACTGTCATTAAATCTCAGTTTCAAAGGTAATTAAAATTCAAATTTAATGAAGAGTGGAAGGTAAACTATTGCTAATCAGATTTTGTGTACTCATTCTTAATGGATTACTCGCACGATTGATAGAAAGCCCGTCATGCACCTGTTCACGGCCTTGTTAGCACATTTCAGGGATCTCCCAGTAATATGCAAGTGAGGGAAATGTTTCATATAAGACTGTTGTGTAATACTTCCCCCAGATGATAAACTGTCAGAATTGTAATGCTAGCAAGATGTTTGATTGTAACACCACTTTTTCATGAATAAAAATAAATATCCTTGTGTTTCTGTTTAGTTTTGCAGTGAGAAAATTACCTGAAGTCCTCATTGTTAATAAATGATGACAGTTCGAGGTGAATTGGGTGATGTGGTGAATACTAATACGAGAGATCCACTATATGTTGGAGCTTATACAGTTAGAAACTGGAGTCAAATGTGGGATATTTAGGGGTTTCGTGTCTATACTACCCGGTTTAAGATGCAAGCATTTCTATGAGGAAAATCTGGGATTTTCCATTCAGTAACTCTCCATCCATTTCTTTCATCCATTCCTTTGTGGATTTGATTGTTTTTTTTTTGAGTCATTGTATTGTTGCAAAGTCCATACAGTTCAGCTTCAGCTTGAAATATGCCCTCACAATCTCCCTCAGTAATGTGAAGTTCATGGTTGAATCTTTGATGACGTGCTGGCCTGATTCTAAGTCAGACTTATTTTTTCTTTTGATTTTGAGCTAAAAAAAAATATTGGTTTGTGATTTTATTTTTTATTTATTTATTTTTTTTCTGAATTTGAATTGAGGTAGAAAATGGATGCAGAATTGCAAAGTAGAATTTAAATATAAGAAAAAAAAAAAAAAAAAAATTACATTACTGTATTTTTTAATAAATTAAACTGTGGGATTCTTAAATGTTGTCTTAAAGACTTGTTTAAATGATTTCTGAGAAAAGATTAGCCTTAAATTTTAAGGTTTATAGTCCTCATGGAAAGACATATAAGATGGGTAGTTGGAAAGATTGATTGATAGAGATGTTTGAAAAGACACACAAACATTTGTGTGCAGTTTATAGATTTCTTCATATTTAAAACATATTAGTTAACCAGGATTCTTGTTTTCACCACGTGTGCATATTGCACTCAATTTGCGTTGCAGTTGCGCTCACTAGTAAACCAGGGCATTAGGCTAGTTATTGCGTGCAATTACTGTGACAACCACTTAACACGCTTAACACAAGTGTTAAATTTATTGCTGCTGTTAACCCATTGGTTGACCAGGGTTGTTTTTCTTAAAGTTATAGGCGTTATGGCTGCCTCATGTTCCACGTGTTTAGTTGCCCATGTTCAATGTCATGCCTGTCTAGGCATCGAACATCTTAGGGAGGCTATAATTGACCCTTTGCCAGAATGTAATTTGATGCCTTTGGAGGTTAGGCAACAAAGGTTGGCAAAATTTGAACCTGAAATTCAAGATTTTTTGGCGCCAGTCAAAACCAAAGGTTTTTGGTGCCGGTGAGTAGACGTAGAAATAAATAGACATCTACTCACCAGCGCTCCTCAAGGATAGTGGAAATGCCCCCTGCCATCACTAGGGGTATAGGGTCTGTGACGGGACTGTTTTCAACCTTTCAGTTATATCATTGGAGAGGCATTACAAACAACAAGTGGCTTCTCGACACACTCGAGAAGGGATTTTGTCTTCAGTTCCGTCACAGACCCCCAAGTGAGCACCCAGGTTCATCCAACAGTGATCCGGGATCCTCATCAGGATGAGACCAACTGAGATTTAAAACTTGTTGGACAAGGGTGCAATAGAATTCGTAGACCCCCATATCCATCCCGGGAGATTCCATTCAAACCTCAGACACTTAAACAAGAGTTTGGTGGACCTGAAGTACGTGTATTTTCACGTTCCCATCACCCCGCACCACCGAGGGTTTCTTCAGTTCACTTTTCTGAGGGCAGGACGTAACAGTTCAGAGTTCCATTCAGCCTCTCTCTTTTTCCCCAGGTCTTCACAGGTGGTTCAGGTGGCATTGGAACCACTTTAACAAGAGAATAGGCTGATCCTGCCATATCTGGATGATTAGGCAGGCCTTCTCACAGTGGCGTCATCGGTCATTCAGCTAGGCCTGTTGCATCTTCGTCCATTCCAATGCTGCTTGATGGCCAAACATTTGTCACCGGTTCACAATCAACGCAAATCTGGTTTGGGTCATGACCAGTTGTGCTGCCTCTCTGATACTATGGAGAAATGACAAATTTATTCGAAGGGGGGTACTGATTGGGCTGCCTCCAGGACGCAGGGAGGTGGTAACCATGGATGCCTCCCTCAGCAGGTGGGAAGGACTTTGGCAGCACCGAGGTATACGAGGCAGTTGGGACCCACAGTTAAGGACTTTTCATATCAATCTCCTGGAGCTGTGGGCAGTATTTTTCACCCTGAGACATTTCAAGCAGGAACTATCAGGGAGACGCACTGTACCACAGTAGTATTTTCAGTCAGTCACCAAGGGGGCACCAGGTCCCTATCCTGTCTCCGGTTGACAAGAAGGCTTCTGTTGTGGGCAAACAAGCACTTTCCTTCAGTAAGAGAAACTCACATTCCCGGTTGCTGCAACAGTGTGGCGGACTCACTTTCCCGTTTGGAGCAGAGACCGAGACACATTGTCCGCTATGTTTTTTTCAGTGCAGGTGGAGGAGGGTTCATTGGTCCAGGATGCTCTGGCCGACAAATGGCCAGATCTTCTCCTCCATGGCTTTCCCCCATTTCCACTCCTTTGGTCCATCCTGAGGCGAGTGCAGGAGAAGCATTACAGGCTCATTCTAGTGGCTCCTTGTTGGCCAGGAATGCCTTGGTTCAGCCTCTTATCAACTCTAAACAACTTGTCCGCCTCACCCCCTGCCATCACGGAAGGATCTGCTGTCCCAGATGTACGGGGCACTGTGGCATCCCTTTCCGGACAGGCTGAAGCTGTGAAGCGGTGCTCTCTCATTGTTCAGCGGGAGTAAGGAATACTAGAGCACCTTCAACACGTCGCACTTACGCTTTGTCTCATGGTGCACAGATCGTGTTCTTAACCCAGTTGATTGCCCTATCAGTGTGGTGTTGGAATTCCTGCAGTACTTTTGGGATGCTGGATGTTCTCCAGCCAAGCTTGAAGTGTTTGTGGCTGCCCTGTCAGCTTATTGGGATCCTATGGTGCAGGTGTCAATTGGTGCAAATAGGCCAGTGGTGGCTTTTCTTAAGGGAGCTGTACATCTAAAGTCACCATTATGGGTAGCGTGTACCTAGTGGGATTTACGGGTGGTGTTGGACAGTTTGTGTTCGGCACCCTATAAACCTATTGAACAGGCAGATATTAGAACCCTTTCTATGAAGACAGCATTTCTGTTAGCCATAACATCAGCCAGAGTCAGTGAGTTACATGCTCTGTCAGTGAGTCTGCAGTGTTTTAGGCGGGGGCCAGAGGGCAATCAAGTTCATCACCTTGCACATTCACAAAGTTTTATAGACTTAATGTGGCTCCTACTACTTTTAAGTCTGCTGTATTGCCAGGAAACACTTGAGTTTCGTCATCCTTGTGACTTGGCTACATTCGTCTTCCACCATGTATTGACCGTCTCTGGCGGTCTGGAACAGTGAAATAGAATGCTGGTTACTGAGGTAACCGTGGTTCTATGAATGGTGTAAGACCGCCAGAGTCTCTGGTCACTCTGATTGAGAATAACTAAGAGACCGACCGTGACGTATTCGGAAGCTGATATAGCTTCTGACATGTCATCGGTTTAACCCTCAGGGGTCTGAGATCACGCCGGCGTGATCTGCTCGATTTTTTTCCTTATGAGTTGATTGAGACCCGAAATTCTCTTTTGACTTTGATTTTACAAAACAAGTTTCATACATCAATCGATTCTGTTAAATGTGTATTATTTTTGTGTATACTCACAATAAAAACAAAGTGTTGTGCTTTTTGCCAAATAAAGAAAAATAAACACGAAGCGAGTTCTGCCTTCTCTCTGTCCGTGTAGTCCATTCTGAAACGCGTCCGAAAATGAACTGTAGCTTAGCGAATACTCAGTCAAACAGGCATTCAGACACACAGGCATGAAGCTTGAATTCTCTTCTTTTTAATGAAGTAATTTATATAAAAAACTAATATTCTCATCTTGTGAAATCTGTATTAAAAGAGAGCGATTCCAGTCGACCTCATTAGAGCTAATTCAAATGTAATGTGACTCCGCCCACGGAGAGCGCGTGCTATTCAAACGCAAATGGCTGAGGTAATCCACGCAATCCTGTGAACGCCCCTATCATCAGCACAAGAAAACCAAAACACCAGTTTATTCAGAACATTACTTGTTTACAACGCAGCGCTGTGAGGAATAATGACGAATACGAGGAATACCAGCTGAGGAATAATAGTAAGTGTTTCCTTCTCGGGTTTCTGTTTATGAATGAATGAAGGCATAGATGCGCGCTGTTTACCACAGCTGGCAAAAAACAATATTACGTGACAGTTGACTTTCAAACATTCACAGATACCTCAAAACAGAAAGTACAAATCCTTTCTTTAAAACGAATTTCGTTTTGTATCAATTGTATCTTAATTTTAATAATTTTTTCATTAACAAATTTCCTGGATTTAAAGTAAATATAGGCTAGCAATCACAACATAAGGTGCTTGAACTGGAGATCATCAACCAGACCGTAGCCTACTCGCCTCACATGTCTAAAAAATGTGAAATATATTTACATTTACAGCTGGTTCTAAACAAAACCATCCAAAACAAAAAAACTATGTAGCCTAATAAATGCGCGTTTCTCCGGTGCGTTCACTAGCCTACTGCGAAGATCGCGAGTCAATAGCCTATCGTATTTTTTTTTTTTTTTTATTTATTGCACAAGTCATACATAAATTCATTCATTCATTCATTCATTCATTCATTATTACATGCATGAACGAATAAAAGAATAGAAAAAAAGGAACATGGAGAAGAAAATCTTATGATACCTGTCGCTTATTTGTGCACATCAGAAAAAATTAATAAAAAACAGCTACTTTATAAATGGATCAACCCCAATCCTCACCCCAAACACCAAATATTTTCAGTAATACCTATCTTTACACTTAATTATCATCATTTTAAGCGTGTGTAAGCGTATTTCATGAAAACAACGTTACAGTCAGGTGAAATATGAAAGACAACATTTTGTTTAGTAGATTTGGGTACAGTTTTTACTGTAGAATATACTGCCTCGTCAAATAAGCTTTTGTTTAGCAATTTCTATATATAAAATAGCCTACTATTTTTGTCAAAAATAAAGTCATCAACTAAGATGTTAGCTGTTCCAATGTTGGCTATATTCAAAGTAATGAATACAGATAAAATGTAGGCCTATAATCTTTTTTTTACAAAGAAAGAGTACACTTGAAATATTGTTGAAATTGTAATTATTGTTGTAATTGTAACCTTTTTAATAAAATAGCAAAACATATTTACAAGATAGATGTAAGCAAAATCTTAAATGGTCCTTGCATTGTGGCTCAGTCAGTTGTCACACCTGAGTGAATGGCTCATCATTATGCAGAGTGGGTGGTAATTCAGGTGAAAACCATTCCTCGTTCACGCCCCCCTCGCATATTGGCTTTCCAAGCAAAACCTGTTTTACATCAATTTAAATCAATGTATGGTTTTATGTGAACGATAAAGCAAGACTATTTTCACATAATTTTGAAGAAAAAACTATAGGCGATGATATCCTTTAGTCAAAAGTCTTATTGCCACATATTTAGTATGTGTTTTGTGGCCTTATTTCTGCAACTTTCATTTTTATTTTTTCCAATAACCACACATAAACATTATTCTCTTAAAAATTCAAACATATACATGCATGTTGATCAGATATTTTGGTAGCCCTGTTTGTGCTATATAGAGTGAATTTACACCTTTGCCATTAACATGTTTATAAATAACTGAAAAAAGCACAAATGTCAGAGCATGTCAGAACACCTCCAGGGCCCAGAAAACAGCTCAGACTCCAGAGGGTTAAGTCACGTGTGACTGAATTGATACGAGATTCTCGATGTGATGCGTGAGACTCCTTCCACCATGTATTCACCGTCTCTGGCGGTCTTCCACCATTCATAGAACCACAGTTACGTCAGTAACCAGCGTTCTCTTTCTTTTATTCCAGTTCAAAATCCACTTCAGCTTTCTGGTGGACATGGCCAGTTAATTTCAAATTGAGCTTATGAATTGAAACTCAATTTTTCAATTCTGAATTTTGCTCAACCCTGCCATTGCGTATTGGGTGAACAAGAAGGGACTCAAGACTGATTCTCGGTGTGGTGAATTTCGTTTGAGTCCTGAGCCTGAACATTCTGACATTAGTAATATGTGGTCTGTCCCCACTTGTGAAATGATAATATTTAGTAGCAAAAAGTAGTACAACATGTTTTTTCATGGCCGTCTCCGATTACTGATTGACGATTTATTGTGTATTTTTTGTATGTATGTATGCATGTATGCAGGGCTTGACATTAACTTTTTTGCTCACTAGCCAATGTGGCTAGTGGTTTTCCAAAGTTACTAGCCACACAGCATTTTTACTAGCCACATTTTTGTTGTTGTGAAATTACCTGATAAAGGTTGACTATGGTGTGCTAAAATTTACTTGAACTAGATTTACAACCCTTTTAAATGTAAAACCACTGTACACACCCAAATCAAGACTACATAAATGTATAACAATACAGGTCATTATCATTAGCTCTGATAAGGTTGTGTGTAAAGCTCCTTTTTTTAAATAAAACCATGTATTATGTGTTATATGTCGCCACATAGCTCCACCGGCATACGACGTAACTCCAGCAGGGCAGCTAGCTGTCTCTTTGTTTCTGTGTTGTCGGTCACTAGCGCGCAAGCGCAAGGCAACACTGTGTGCATGTAATACTCATTAGGGCTGTCAAAATTGATGTAGTGGGAAGTTCGGATCATTTTACTGACTCGGATCTTTGAGTCTCGTTCAGCAAAATGAACGAATCTTTTTTCGAGTCATTTCATTCATTTCCGCATAATATAAATAAAATGGCATGTTAAAGGAGCTGTATGTAAGAAATGTATTTCAATTAATCATAAAATGGCCCTGATATGTCACTAGACATTAAGAAATCATGTTCATTTCAAATACTTATATCACTGACAACAGTAGTCCGGCCAGGATATTGTCATTTAAAAAGTTAAGTTGCAGCCCTCAACTGATGTTGATGTTGTCATCTTGTGTTTTGGCCTGAAGCGCCACCCTCCACCTATCTACCAATCACGAAGTCAGTAGTGTTTCGGCATCCGGGTTGCCAGCTCTGCTCTAGTTAGCACAGCTGCAGCTCCTTGTAGCAGCCTACTTTCCTGCTGGATCCTGCAGCATATCTGGCAACCTCGAGTCAGGGGGGAGGGGGAGGGGATACAGTGATTGCAGTACCAGTTTTGGCCACAATCTTACATACAGCTCCTTTAAATATCCCAACACATCTAGTACTTACGAAAATGTTGATTACATTTGTAAAAAGAAAAAAAATAAACTATAGAGTAATGCAGCCAAAGCCAAATTATAAGAAACCGAAATGTTTTATTAATTGATTAGTTGTTGGGTCTTAAGTTCAGGCTATGGCAGTCTGACTCTGTTAGTTCACCTCACCTCCTGATCCGAGATGTTCTTTCCTTTGCAACTTCATATTTATCACGTTTGTTCTCCTCCTCTCGTGTCTCGAGGCGTTAACTTAGTTGTCGACCCGTCAGTGTCTGACTCTGATCTGTCTGCTGGGCCGTGCCGTGATACAGCAGGGCCAGAAACAGAAACAATTAGTTCATCTTTCGAGTCTCGAGTTCGAGTTCGAGTCTTTCGTTCTTCCTGTCAGTCCCATAGAGGCTATGCTGTCAGTACCGGAAAGAGAAATGATTAGTTCATCTTTCGAGTCTCGAGTTCGGGTTCGACCGGGTCCGAGTCGAACCATCTAGAGGGCCATCTTTTAAGGACTACAAAACCCAGGCTGCCTGAGAGTACATCTGCAGCTAATGAGACCAGCAGCAGGCTCTAATAGTGGGTTCATCTTTCGAGTCTCGAGTTCGAGTTCGAGTCTTTCGTTCTTCCTGTCAGTCCCATAGAGGCTATGCTGTCAGTACCGGAAAGAGAAATGATTAGTTCATCTTTCGAGTCTTGAGTTCGGGTTCGACCGGGTCCGAGTCTTTCGTTCTTCCTGTCAGTCCCATAGAGGCTATGCTGTCAGTACCGGAAAGAGAAATGATTAGTTCATCTTTCGAGTCTCGAGTTCGGGTTTGACCGGGTCCGAGTCTTTCGTTGTTCCTGTCAGTCCCGTAGAGGCTATGCTGTCAGTACCGGAAAGAGAAAAAATTAGTTCATCTCTCGAGTCTTCGGGTTCGAGTCGTTCGTTCTTCAAGCCACAAACCCATAGCACTATGCAGAAACAGAAATGATTAGTTAATTTTTTTCGAGTCTTCGGGTTTGAGTCCTTCGTTCTTTTGTCACGTTCGCTGGTATCTCGCATCAAATACAACATTAGATTCGTATTATTGACTGCGTCTGAATGTATATTTTTTTATATTTTGGAATTAAATTACAAAATATGTGCAATAAACATTATCTGAAAAATAAAAGTTCCATCTTATTGCCCCTGTCCGTCTCTTTTCTAAATGTTTCTTGTGCATCTGTGGTGTGTTTTATTATTATTATTATTGTTGTTGCTGTTATTATAATATATTATAACAATGTGTGTTATATATATATATATATATATATATATATATATATATATATATATATATATATATATATATATATATATATATATATATATATGCGCCTATAAGCTATGTTACAAAGGTGTAGGTTTCAAACTTTAGGTGACTAAAAAATCACTAAAATAACACTAAAATACATAGTGAATGACTCAAAAATAGGCATGAATCCGAAATACATAACACTTTATTTCAATTTTTTAAACTGATTTTTATTCATTAATAACACAAGGACAAAAAAAATCATATAACAACTCAATAGTGAAAAATAAATTACAGTTGATTCAAAATTAGTAATAGTCTAATTGACTTGAATTTGTGAAGTTAGACTTCCCATATTTGTATATGTCTATGATATTAACTGAAAATTATAATCCACTGTAAACAAGTCTCATCAAAGTGGTTTCCCCTATCATACGGATAAAGCTTTGCATTAACCAACTCTTAAATATTCAATGTTACAGAAAATAATCTTCATGACAGAAATTCACAAATATAGCCTATACATTTGAGAACAGAAACGCATCACGTAACTGTAAAAGTAAAAATAAAAGAAAAAAAATAACTACGCGCTTGTTTGTAAAAAGGTTGTGAATTAGTATTTAATACGGTGACAAGTCACGTGACAAAAGAACGAACGACTTAAACCCGAAGACTCGAGAGATGAACTAATCTTTTCTCTTTCCGGTACTGACAGCATAGCCTCTATGGGACTGACAGGAACAACGAAAGACTCGGACCCGGTTGAACCCGAACTCGAGACTCGAAAGATGAACTAATCATTTCTCTTTCCATTACTGACAGCATAGCCTCTATGGGACTGACAGGAAGAACGAAAGACTCGAACCCGGTCAAACTCGAGACTTGAAAGATGAACTAATCATTTCTCTTTCCGCTACTGACAGCATAGTCTCTATGGGACTGACAGAAAGAACGAAAGACTCGGACCCGTCCGAACCCGAACTCGAGACTCGAAAGATGAACTAATCGTTTCTGTTTCCGGCCCAGCAGACAGATCAGAGTCAGACACAGACGAGTCACTGACGAGTCACTGACCCATATTAGGGCTGGGCGATATATCGCATGACATTGTTAGGCGCATCTCGTCAGTAAAGCCGGTTCCTTGATTAGTAGTAAATCGCCATCACCTGCTTTCAGATGGAGCGGCATTCACTACAAAGAGCCGTAGTTAACTGACAAGCTGAGCCATATCGCATTAATTATCGCAGGCGATACGTCCACTACTCACGAGATACGCGATACTCACGAGCAAAATCCACCCGCATTTGGCGGGTTGGCGGGTGTTAATGTCAAGCCCTGTATGTATGTATTGTGGCATCATGAGAGGACGTGTTCTAGAGGGCCATCTTTTAAGGACTACAAAACCCAGGCTGCCTGAGAGTACATCTGCAGCTAATGAGACCAGCAGCAGGCTCTAATAGTGGGTGTGAGAAACTGTTGATTTGTGTGTGTGGCTGGGGAAAGGACACGTACCTCTGTGAAACAAAGAAGATTAAGTTACTTTTGAGCTGAAGAGATTTAAGTTGTAAACCTTTTTGTTTAATTATTAAACACACCTACATACTGAAGAGACTGTTGAAGTGGTGTTTACTGGGAACTTGCACAAACTAAAGATCCTGAACCTCTCATGCTGTCACATATGGCGGAGAATGCGGTCAAGTGGATGACTTCTGATGTTCCAGAGTGACGTGGAGGACCTCACAAGCCTGTTTTCTAAGCTAAGTACACAATCAATTGATTGTAAAATGGAAGAGTTACTGAAAACAATGATAGAGAGTAATAAAGTGCAGCAGCAAATCCAAGCTGGCTTGCTGGAGGAACAAAAGCAGGCTAATAACCTTAAAGTTAAAGAATTGGAAATGATACAAGCCCAAGATGTTAGCAGGATATGGGCTAGTGACTTTATTCCTAAAATGGGAGAGAATGATGATGTCGAAGCTTACTAGCATGCCTTTGAGACAACTGCTTTCAGAGAAAAATGACCAAGAGATCAATGGGCCAAAATATTGGCACCATTTTTATCTGGAGAATCACAGAAAGCCTTCCTAGATCTAGACCCAACCTTGGCCAATAGTTATGACTCCTTAACCTGTTAAGCTGCAACCCCACTTTTGAAAAATCCCCAGAAATGACATACCCAAACTGAAACAGATACAGTTCATGAACCCTTTGCACTAAAAGCACAAGTATGATCTCATTTGAAAGCTGACACCTGGTAGTTTATTGTAAATGTAGAATTAATTATTGTCATAATGATTTTTTTTTTTTAAATAGCTTCAAAGTTTTGTACTTTTGTCTCTATTGTTTTGTGGTGCAAACGAGCCCCATTCAGTCTCAGTCTCCCCCTGCACACATTCACACCTCTCCAGACTGGTTATGGCTCGAAATATGCATTTCTTTTGTCTGCATTATAGTTACTAACGACTGGCTATTCACAGCCTATTCATAGGGTTTCAATCCCTAATTTCTTTTATCAAAGTTCTCACTTCACATTTGAAGTGCACTAAATAGTGGTCAAATGCACTAAAACATATCAGTAAGCATTCTTATTTAGAACAAAATTCATAAAAGAATAACCCCTGGTGGCAGGTGCACCTGGGCTAGCTAGCATGTTAGCTTAGCACACCATCAATACACGACCATTTATGAGATTAAAACCATGTTTGTGCTCCAAACTTACTTCATAATGCAATCGAGTGTTTTAAATAATCTTCTGTGATATAATTTGGCTTCAGATAAAAAAAAAATCAGACAGAAAACATTATTTATAGTTTTATGCACGATGATAAAGTCTATATCGATTAGCATTACATTATAAATATAATCTATTATTATAAAAATACCTGGCATGGCTTGAAGAACACAGGCAAATCAAATATCATAGCAAACATGTTTATTGTCTTCAAAACATGCATATTACAGCGGGATCTCTGTAGCTTTGTGTGTAGCAGTGACGTCCTGGAATGTCACATGATTATGGCTCTTCTTCATGTCCCATATATGGATTATTTTTTGTGCATATAGCGCCCTCAGGCTATTGGTATGAATTGAAAACACTGCACATCTCAGTAAGAAGCGATCATAATGATTACATCGACGCATTTGGGTATAAATTCAATAAATATTATTCCTGTCTTTAGAAATATGACGTGAATCTATGAGAATATATCAATATTTCTCCAAGTTTGCACATTTTTGAGCTAAAAGCCCTGAAGGACGCTGTTTTGTGTATCGCTGTCATGACGACAGCACGGGAGTTTTTTATGAATGAAAGCGGCTGACGTGCATAATTCATATTAAAGGTATCGACTCATTTTTTCATTTCATAACTCCTGACACAAATTAAGACATAACTGTCACTATAAGTTTCTCAGAATACAATAGTGGTCAAATACTGAAACTTGAGTATTATATCTTTTTAATGATGTATAGTTTGTCAAGGTATAACATTAAATCTGATAGTAACTTTGAACTATATAAATAAAAAAACGCTTCAGTGCGCCCACGCACTGGTGAAGCTTAACAGGTTAAAGAAAGAAATATTAAGTCATAGTGGTCTTACAGAATTCGGGAGGGCCCAGAAGTTCCATGCCTGGTGCTTCAAGAAAGAATAGCCACCACGTACACTTAATATGTCTGGCTAAGAAATGGTTAGAGCCTGGTAGGCACTCAGCAAAAGAAGTGGTTGATTCCTTGGTGGTGAACAGATTTGTAAGAGCCCTACCCACTGAAGCTAAACGATTTGTCTGTCTGAATAACCCAAGTTCACCCCAAGAATTGATAGAAGTTGAAAGATACCAAGCCAGTGCAGAAATGCTGAACTCACAGTTCCCAACCAGTGCGCAGCCCCAACAAAAGATTTTCCATAGAGCCCCTACTCCCAGATGGGCTAGTCCACAGGGGAAAAGTTTCAGCCAGCAAGATTCGCCAGTCGAAAGCATATTGTATAAACTGAGAACCTGTTACAAGTGTGGGGAAGTAGAACACATTTCATGGCAATGCAGTCAAACAGATGAGCCTATGCCGAAGGCTGAGTCTTCAAGTGGCTTGAAAAATAACCTTTTTGCTGCCTTGTTGGGCAACTCTGTGTTCCAAGCTATGACATGCCCTATATCAGTAAATAGTCAAGATGTAGAGGCATTACTGGACTCTGGAAGCATGATTACCCTGGTGCACCAGTCCTTGGTCAACCCAAAGCAAATCTCACTAGAAAACCCAGTTTCAGTTTCGTGTGTGCATGGTGACACCTGTACATACCCCACATCTGCAGTAACACTAGTCACGACTAGAGGGAAGTATGAAATTCGAGCTGGGGTGGTGGGATCCCTGCCGGTACAGGTATTAATTGGACGAGATTGTCCTGTGTTTTACATGTTGTGGCAAGACGTACAAGCAAGGAGAACAAGAGAACCACAGCGGCCCAGGGGAAAAATCTGACAAAATATAATAAATCATGCAAGTCAAAATGTCCAAACTCTAACACACCATTGCCTTCCAGTGCAGACACGGATGTATAGAGGAGACAACCTGGAAGAGACGGAGTCTGCCTCAGAACAAGCAAATGAGCCACCACCACACCCCATCACTCAAAGCAGGGTACAGTTACAGACGGAACCCGAGGAGCTGGGGTCACACCCAAGGGAGTGATAGCGGTCCAAAAGTGCCAGGGCACCAGATGTTATCAGGCCAGTATGGAACAGCCCAACTGAATGACCCTACACTCATTAATGCTTTGAAAAATGTAAAAGTTGTGGATGGAATAGTTCCCAGTAATCTTCCAATAGTGTACCAATATTTTGCAATTAAGAATAGGTTGCTCTACCAAATAAAAAAAGAGTGGGCGGAGACTATAGAGCAGTTGCTTGTGCCTCAAACCCATAGGGCCACAGTACTGCAACTAGCCCACACTCATCTGCTTGGGGCACATTTAGGGGTGGAAAAAAACAAAGAAAGAGTGTTAAAACGGTTCTTTTGGCCTGGTGTGCATAAGGAAGTAGAGAACTACTGCCTGGAGTGTCAGCAGTCAGCTCCAAAACCTAATTTTCATAGTCCCTTTACCCATCATCGAAACCCCCTTTGAGAGGATTGGGATGGACATTGTGGGGCCTCTCCCAAGGAGCAGCAGGGGTCACCAATATATTTTGGTGATGGTAGACTATGCAACCCGCTACCCTGAAGCGGTGCCGTTAAGGAAAGCTACATCAAAACAAATTGCCAAAGAATTATTCCTGATTAGTACTAGAGTGGGTATCCCAAAAGAAATTCTTACAGACCAGGGGACCCCATTCATGTCTTGTGTAATGAAAGAGCTCTGCACCCTCCTAAAGATAAAGCAAATAACATCAGTGTACCATCTACAGACAGACGGCCTTATTGAGCATTTTAATAAGGCCCTCAAGCAAATGCTTCGTAAGACCATTGACACGGATGGCAGAAACTGGGATCAATTCTTACCCTATCTGTTGTTCTCAATTAGAGAAGTACTACAAGCCTCTACAGGGTTCGCCCCTTTTGAACTTTTGTACCCATACAAGCCAAGGGGTCTGCTGGAACAACCTTGCCCCCATAGGTCGTTCATTGATCATGTGGGAGAAATGAGAGACAGAATGGCAGCCATTTACCCTATTGTAAGAGAACATATGGAGAAAGCGCAACAGGAACAACAAGCTATATATAACCGCCCAGCTCAGCCTAGAGAATTTCAGCCAGGAGACCGAGTGTTAGTGCTGGTGCCCACAGTAGAGTGCAAATTCCTAGCCACCTGGCAGGGACCCTTTGAGGTCATAGAGAGGGTAGGGGAGGTCAATTACAGGGTTAAGCAAACAGGCAAGAGGAAGCCTGACCAAATATACCACGTCAACCTCTTGAAACGTTGGCACCCTAGAGACGTGATGGTGTGTTCTCTTTCCCCAAGGAAACCCAGTGACTCACCACGAGAAGAAGTCCGTGTGAGCCCAGATCTGAACCCTCAACAAAGACAGGAAGTGATGGAGCTAGTGAATCGTAACAAATATGTTTTTCCCCAGTCCCACGCCATACTCAAATGATCCAGCATGAGATCCATACTGTCCCGGGGAAAATTGTACAGCAGCGGCCTTACAGAATCCCAGAGGCCAGACGAGAAGCCGTCAAGGAAGAGGTGAGGGAAATGCTTAAGTTTGGGGTCATAGAGGAGTCGCAGAATGCATGGTCGAGCCCTATAGTGATGGTCCCCAAGCCCGATGGCACAGTAAGGTTCTGCAATGACTTTAGGAAGTTAAATGAGATCTCAAAATTTGATGCATACCTTATGCCCCACATTGATGAATTGATTGACAGGCTAGGTAAAGCACACTTCATTTCAACACTAGATCTAACAAAAGGCTACTGGCAAGTTCCCTTATCTTCAGATTCCAAAGAGAAGACTGCTTTTGCAACACCAGAAGGGCTATACCATTATACTCATTTACCCTTTGGCCTTCATGGGGCTCCAGCCACTTTCCAAAGGCTCATGAACCGTGTTCTTCAACCCCACCAGCAGTATTCTGCTGCTTATTTAGATGATGTGGTAATCCACAGCTCAGTCTGGGAAAGCCATCTTGGAATTGTGCAGAAGGTACTGGATTCCCTCAGAGAGGCGGGCTTGACTGCAAACCCCAGAAAAATTTAAAATTGCCTACAACGAAACTGAGTATCTGGCCTATACAATAGGCAGGGGTGTAGTACAAGAAGCCAAAGTTGGGGCCACTCAGAACTGGCCTAGGCCACAAACCAAAAGACAGGTAAATTCCTTCCTTGGCCTAGCCAATTATTATAGGAGATTTGTGCCTAACTTTTCAATTCTAGTTGCACCCATCACAGAGCTAACCACTAACAGACACTCCAGAATGTTAAGGTTGATCAAAGAGGCAGAGGAGGCCTTCTCCCAGTTAAAGAGGTTGTTGTGTTCCAGACCGATTTTGAAATCTTCAGACTTCACAAAAGAGTTCCTGGTGCAGACTGATGCCTCTGAGGTGGGTCTAGGAGCAGTCCTTTCTCAAACACATAAAGGCGAGGAACATCCTGTGCTCTACATCAGTAGGAAACTGGCAAAGCACGAGAAAAATTATGCCACAATTGAGAAAGAGTGCCTGGCTATTAAATGGGCACTAGAGGCACTCAAGTACTACCTATTGGGGAGGAAATTTGTATTAATGACAGACCATGCACCACTGCAATGGATGGCCCGGAATAAGGAGAGCAATGGCGGAATAACTAGATGGTTTTTAAGTCTGCAAGCCTTCAACTTCTCTGTTGTCCACAGGCCTGGATGATGCCATGGAAATGCTGATGCCCTCTCTCGCAAGGATGTCATCTTCACAGTGGCCTGCCAACCAAGAGCCTCAGAGCAGAGGAGGGGGGTATGTGGCATCATGAGAGGACATGTTCTAGAGGGCAGATACATTGCCCTCAGATGGCTGGAGCAAGACGACCGTCTGTTAAGGACTACAAAACCCAGGCTGCCTGAGAGTACAGCTACAAATAATGAGACCAGCAGCAGGCTCTAATAGTGGGTGTGAGAAACTGTTGATTTGTGTGTGTAGCTGGGGAAAGGACACGTACCTCTGTGAAACAAAGAAGATTAAGTTACTTTTGATCTCAAGAGATTTAAGTTGTAAACCTTTTTGTTTAATTATTAAACACACCTACATACTGAAGAGACTGTTGAAGTGGTGTTTACTGGGAACTTGCACAAACTAAAGATCCTGAACCTCTCATGCTGTCACTGTATGTATGTATGTATGTATGTATGTTGTCTTAGCAAATTTATTTGTTGTTTATTTATTCTATTACATGCTAGACTGGCCTTTTTAAAATTAGAGGCAGACTTTTTAATATTAAGGCGAGACACTACAGGTGAATAGGGTAAAATTTTTAACTAGCAGATATCACAATGAAACTTTCCCAGATGATTACCTACATTAAGATGAGAAAAAAAAATGTATTACAAGTTTTCTGTAATGTAATGTGTAAATATGCTAATTAGGCAATATCTAATTAAATATGCGCTAATTTGCATATATTTAAAAAAAAACTAAATCTGAGTATTGGATAAAGCCAGGTTAAAAAATTATTTTTTCATTGTGTTCACATATTAGATGGGAAAAAATTTAGAGGGATTTATGGATATCTACTTTTGTTATCCTGTAAATCAGAATATACTGTCAATAGCCTTAAAAAAATTATTTTCGCTTTGTTTTTTGGAATAAAAATGACCATATTTGGAAATGACCATATTTGGATCCGACAGCATTGTACAGGAGAGAGAGAGCTTTCCAGCGGTGCATGTGATGACAGGGAGCAGACAGCGATCACGGAGCAGCATGTTAAGAACGCCAACTTTTGTTGAATTTATGAGAAATCTACAGACGCAAACAGACAAAGTGTAGTAAAATAAAGACCTAAATGTGTATTTCGGATTTGGATTGTGGATTTTTTCACCACAAGTCTTACATGTTATTGAAGACAAATATCCAAAAATATCAAAATTGACCAGTAAAAAAAACAACAATGTATTTGCCTGCCGTGTCTCGCCTTAAAGCAAAAACAGAATGGTCTGACTTTAGCTTTGTGAAATGATGCTACATAAAACATGCCTGCACAAAACAACAACAGCAGACAGACTGAATGAAAATGCAAATTCACTCTCTGACAGTAGGTGGCACTTATGGAACAGCAGTGATATAGTGTTTCATTGGTTACCGCTGTAGACAATGGGGATTATATTGAGGTAAGAGGAAATGAAAATGCCACCGAAACATTTCTGAAGACAGTCAGTTCCCTTCAGAGATGCATTCATATTAAACCCATACCCCAATTCAATATTTATAATTTTCTTCCAATATTTCTAGCATTGCGATTGCTGCACCTGTTACAGTATTTTCTCTGCTAGCGCGTAATATTTCCACACAAACTACATTTTGGGAAATGACTGCAGTCCAGTTTCTGTGTTTAGGTTCCAATTGATCCAATTGATCGGTTCCAATCTATTTTTAAAGCATTTTGTAGCATTACCCATTTTTATTTGATATGTAGGATTGTAGGTACAAGTATAAATAAGGGATGGCTACTCGTACAGTATGTTTGTACACTGCTAATATGAGTAGGAGTGTCTGCTGAATAACTAAATCTAAATGTGAATATCTGCCCACTGGGAGACTAATCTCTGTTTATGAGCCAGAGCCAGTGCCAGATTCCCTGCAGATGAGAGCTTGCTTCTGTCCTCACAAATTGTTTGCTTTCCTTTTGCTTTACACTCTGACTGTCAAGTGGGCTGAGGCTTTTTTCTCTCGCTTTCTCCCTGCATTTCTTTCATACCTTTTTCTCTCTGCATCCCTCCTTTCTTTTTTCAGCTTTATTTTCTCATCTGTTCATTGTTTCCCATTTTTCTGAAGAGAAGCCCCATATGTTTGCGCTCATGTGCTTGCTATTATGATAGCTTATCCATTTCTTGATGGCAAACAGCAGCCTGGAAATCACACTGATGGATGTCCCACTCATCCCTACACATATGTCTAATCCCTTAGCACAGTTTTGTGCATAGTTTTTTGGTCTGTTTTCCTCTTCTGAATAGCTGTATGATTTAGTTTATGCAAGCAGACTTGCCTCTGTTTCTCTACAGGAGATGAGTTCTTGACTCTGGTGGGGGAGATTGGCAGGCGGATGCCTCGCTGGAGGCAGAGTCCCATCTTCTTTGTCACATTTCCCTTCCCTTGTCAGTTTTGCTCTCCATGAGATGCATATCTCCACACAGTGTTATGTAAGGTCATCTCCTTGCAGTGCAACGATAGGAAGTCACAGCAAGGTTCAGTGGGGCCTTACCCTGCTTTGCACTCTGCTCTATAGTCTACATTTGGGGCAAGTGTACTGTATAAAGGAAGTATTCAAACACGGACAGTCTTAGAGCAACTCACTGTTTGTGAGGAGTCTGGAGGTAGGTTATGACCTTGCAGAAGAATCGGCTTTATGAGAATCTGTAGGGAACAGCAGGTGCATAATGAGGCGTTGTGGAGTGGCGACAACTCTGAAATACAATTGTTGTGCTCGCTGAAATCTCCTGCACAGGGTAATTACCCACCTACCCAGGTAATCTCTGTCTTCTCCTGAAAAAGGTTTAGGCTCTACCTGAAGCCAAGCTGGAACTTTGCAGTGTGGTAAAAGTGCCATGGTGTTATGCAGGGCAAAGACAATCTATCAGCTTTGCTGTCTTATCTGTACTGAGCTGCGTGGTCGAAATTAATGATTTGTTTGTCCGGTTTACAATGCTATCCGGATATCTGTATGTCATCCTCCATCCCCATTAAACCTTGGTCTATTTCTTGAATGGTTTCACTCAGTCAGAATCTCTCTATCTAATGATGCCCATAGGGTTTGTAACATGCTAACCAAGTGCTAGGGTGTTGCTTCTTATTTAGTCACAGCCAATGGCAGCTTCGTATTTGACAAACTTTGTACTTTGTGTCAGTGTTAGGTAGTGTTTTGTTTGGATTTTCAAAAATTAGGTTGATCTGAATATCTATTCAAGCATCACATCGTTATTTGCTGAAATTCTGCAAGTCTGTCGATTAAATAGTGAATAAATCATGGATAAACAGCTGCAGTAAAGAAGCAAATGCCCATTAAATTTGACAAACTGCTCCCAGAACACCTGTTGTCTCAAAACTGAAGCTTTCCTACTGGTGGCTACATGATATGCTGTACTCTGCAGTCTTGTTGTTTTTTGTGCATAGAACAGAACTCAATATGAATGCTGATCCGGAAGTTAGTAATTCTGTATATGGCAATACGGGAACATTGGATTAAACATAAAGATCTTACAGTATTAAAACATTAACCCACTTTCCAGGCATGCCGTGTGTGTGTGTTTCCACTACTGATTGAATGAAACGTGCTTTGTTCGGTAGATCCTTTTGTGTGAAATTGGGAATGACACTTTATATAAGCGATCATTATGACTTTCATGCTTTATCCGTCAGCTTGCACTATTCTCTGATTCAATTGTGTGTGTGTGTGTGTGTGTTACAGTACTTTTTAAATTGTGCTTTTATGAATGGTTGTGCCCATAGGTAGAAGCCAATTCATTTGCAACTTTAAAATTTTAGGGGTTGAGGGCTAATGTAAATGTTATTATTTTTAATTACTTACTTATTTGACCCAATATTTACCTTAAATTAGGTTATCAGTAGATTTTTCTTTCAACATAAAAGTAGTCCATATGACAGCTTTGTGTCTAACCCTCCATGTAGCTCTCAAATCTAATTTGTGCATGCACATATTCAAAATCTTATCTCAAAATGGCCAAATATTAGTTGATTTATTTGTCTATCAGCTTTTTCATTTGTTTACTCTGAAATATTACTCTCGGTCTCCTGTTTCTAGCTATTTGTGAGACCATCAAAATATATATCAATTCAAAAATCAAAAACCTTTCCTTTTTTTGTTTTTCTTTTACATCTAATACAGATCTCATTGGTGATTGTAGTGATGTGAAGTGGAGAGCCTTGAGTCTGTTGAGCTCAGATTAAGAGCTGGAAATTCAAGGCTTCAGAGAGGGCTTGATATGTTAGAAAAGAGTGCAGATCAGGAGATTGAAGGGTTGACTCTGTCACTTTAAAGAGTGGCAGAGGGTCGAGATCGCGAAGAGGAAGAAGAGCTTGTCAAGGGTCAAAAGCATAATTGCAAGCTCCTTATCTGGGTAACGGTTCTCACACTTGCCAGCATAGTGCCAGAGAATGCCGGAAGCTCCCTTCTGCCTCACGTTTTGTGTGACTCAGAATGGTACAAGAATGGTGGCTGAAAAAGGAAAGCGAGGAGGAGTGGAGAGATTGAGGAAGCGGATGCTGTTGAATGAGAGGAGGTGAATGCGAGCAATCGCCTATAGAGGACATCTGTATGCAGATAAATGTGCTTCAGTCACCCACCTACGTACCCTTGAGAGAGAGCATGCCAATATATCACTTTAAACGAGGGACATACTCTGGTGCTGAGATGCTGCAAAGTAATAAGCAGAGATTTGAATGAAAATGAGTAGTGTGCCCAGCTACAATAATTACACAAGTCCCACTGGATTACCTATACAAAAAAGCCCTTAGTCAGGGTAGATGACGTATTTAATTTGACGGCAATGAAAACAAGACAGTTGGGGTAGAAGTCTGGTTTGTCTTATGCTTGGTCACATCTGATTTTCACAACACTTGATTTGTTGTCCACTGGAAAATTCAGCAGAACTATTGACATCCAGGTACACAACATGTAGAACAGACTGTACCTTTATTTCTCATTGCATCTTTTTCGCTTATGTCAAATTTTACCTTCAGAATCAAAAATCAAGGAAAAAGGCCACAGCCAGAATCAATGAGTTTTCTTTCTCTACCCACTAGTGTGAAAGGTACCAGAATAACAAAAAAGGAAACATATGCCAAGCTTTCTGATGGGTTGTATCTGGGGACTTTAGTCTAAATGACTTGATCGTATTAGTCCAACTGACAAGCTCAGAACCTTCAGACCACCTTGTTCGCTTCCCTCAACAAGTTATGCCACATTCTCAAAGCATTCGGAGGGTTCGGAAATAAGAAGGAACAGCTGAAAACATGGTGTGGGTGTGTAAACGTACACTCACTCACACACAGCATGCAGCTCTTTATCAGCGGTGAGCAGAGAGGAGCTTTAGGGCAACGGCAGTCGTGACAGACCTGTAGGACAGCGAGATGCTCCGTGGTACCTCTCCCCTACTGCTACCCACAGTTCCTTCATTTTCCCGTGGGAAAGGATGAGATCTTAGCGAGATCCAAACTTGACATGAGGAATCAGTGTTTTCGCAATAGGAAGGGACAAACATTTCACATGACTACATCTTGCCTAAAAAAAGTAACCTTCGGTTTCAGATAGACAAAATTGGTTTGACTTAATGGTAGACGTATTGACAGCATTTGGATTTCCGGAGGAGTTTTCAAACAAGCTTCAGTGCCAGTCTGTCAACACATCATCTCCTGTCTACATCCATGTGTGTCAGACCACTGACAGTACTGTCAGACTGTTTGTCAGGATAATTTCATATGACGTGTCAAATTGTGAACTATGACAGGTAGTACATATACCTGTTCAAATACAAATACAAATACCTACTCATGGTGCTGCTTGTAAAAGGATTTTGTGTGGGTTCCTATCATTTGAGTCTGGTTCTTATTGCTGGTCTGGAGTGCTATTCTGTTTCATGTAGTGTCTCCATCAACTGCAACCTAATTGTGCCACTACTTAGATATCCTCTCATCTTTGAAAGAATAGCCATAGGGCGATGTTTTCCTTGTTTCTTTTATTTTCCATCTTCAATATCATTCAGCCCGCCACTTGTCTCGTCTGAATGTCTGATCTTTGTCTTTGTTCCCTGTTCTCTCTTTTTCTATGTAAATGTCTTGAACTTTCTTTTTGCAAGTCACTCCCACCTATTCTTCTGAGTTCTGTCCTAGATGATTTTTGTGAAGTCAGTATGAAATCAGATTTGACACTGTTTACTTTTCTTGGTCTTATTGTGCTGGGTTATTATAGTTTTGCATTTTTCATTAGTTTTTATTTTTATTTCGTTTTGACTTTTTGTTTTCAAATTCAGTTTAGTTTTAATTAGTTTTTAAAGTAGGTTTGCTAGTTTAGTTTAGTTTTTATTTTTTGAAAATGCTTAGTTTTAGTTTAGTTTTTATTAGTTTTAGTGTTAGTTTTAGTCTTTTTTTGTAATTTGGGTTATTTGTCAGGGGCAAGATTCAAAAAAGTCGGAAAAAGTATTGTGTAATAATAAAAACATAATACAATTTTAGAAAAAAATTCACACCCCATTGAAATTCCTTTACCTCTTACAAAATCCACACGCTGTACCAAAAATCTACACATCTTCTATACAGAATTCACACCCTATACAAATACCACAGCTGTACAATTTTCACACCCTATACTAAATTTACCCTATGGGGAGAGTGGGGTGATTTGTGCCAGGGGGGGAAGTAGTTTCACCCCTTGTTTCTGGAAAACCATAGAAGAAATTGGTCATGTGACCACATAATTTTGAAAAGCAATCACTTTTACTCATCCTCCAAAGAAGAGAGACACATGGCATGAGAGTTAAGCACATTTTAGTGCAAAAAAACAGTTTTTTCCCTTTCAAAGTAAAATTTCTATGATTAAGGTTTTTTGATTGTAGTGTCTGAAAAATTATAGACAAGTTTGAAACATTTCACACATGTTTTAGTGCTTTAGTAGGCTACACAATGAGTCTATACAGTTAGCATGATGTTAGCTCTTAACTGCTGGATCATGCTAGTTTTTCAAACTTGTGGGTCTGGGGTGATTTGTGCCAAAGGGCCTGGGTTAAGTTGTGCCAGATCCAGACCACCTAGACCTACATACTCACAGGGGATAATCTTGAGAAGTGAGGAGATGGGCATGCCTCATCATTGTTTGACTTAGGCCTGCCTGCTATTTGTTTAATTTAGCTAACACTGATTTCAGTTTTGAGTTTGCACTATGTTATTAAAGAGAAGTTTTATTCCGTTTTTAAGTGGCCTATGTCACAATAGTATGTTTAGAAATTAGCCTAGTCACTTTATTCTTATATGTTACATAATTGACAGACAGCGCTATGTCAACAGGCATCTATTGCCAAAGCCTTTTTGCCTGAAATGAGTCACAAATATCATATATTGTGTTGCTATGGTGCTCTAAATGGTTGCTAGGGCGTAGCTTGATAGCTTCACAATGATCCTGAGAGACTGATTGGTCGTCTGAGTAAAATGAGCCCGCCCCCTTGTCTCTATGACACTGTGATCCAGAGTTATGTTCAATACAAAATCCCTATGCAATTGTAGCCTGACTACGTCAGACTTCGTACTTCCGCTCAATTTCATTTCGCTTCTGTACTCAGTCTGAGACAGCTTCAGAGCTTTCTGTTTGCCACCGGTCTGGAAACAGCCGGGCCAATCAACGGACAGAGGGCGGGCTGAGAGCCGTGACGTACACGCTGATTGTACCGTGGATGCGTAGATTTACTTCACATAATCTGCAAAAGTCGTTCACAGCCATGTTCACTCCGGTATTTCGCTCGATGGTTTTGTTTTCGCATCATACATGTGTTTACAGTGAAAGTTAAATGCGGCCGAGCATGCGCATAACACACGCCATAACCAAACGTTATGTGATTGGCTTACGGGTAACCAATGATTTTAAACTTCAGACAAGCGCCCCCTAGCAAGAGAGAAAACACTTCTCTGTTATGCCATTCCAGACTCTGTCTACGAAGCAAAGTGAAGTAGCAGAGTCTGGTATTACCAGGCTAATGCAATTGACCATAGTAGGAAAAACGCATGCTATGGTATTCCAGGGTGACAATATCTAAATGAACCTTAAATTAGTAATTTTGTATTGAATTTGTCTTGCTTTCATATAGCATTACAGTTCATAACATTAAAATGTTCTGTTTTACTTCAGAAATCACTGGCACAATTTACCCCAATGTATTCCCCTAAAGGCACAACTTACCCCGCACCAGGGGCAAGTTGTGCCATGAGACCACTTTTTCCCCAAAAGCTATATTTCTGAAACAATTTATTTCAGATCCAAAGTTATTGTTCTCAGGGATGCACCACATCCTGAAATATATGTACATCGTTAAGTTGAAGGAATTACTGCCATGGCCTCACTTTAAAGTCACTTTGAGTAAAAACTGGCACAACTCACCCCACTTTCCCTACAGTCAATAGCCTACTCATCTGGATTGAAGCAGCAAACATTAAGTGTAAAAGTAAAAAAATGACATAACATTATTTAATATTTGAATCAAAGCTTATATAGTGTTTTGACATCGACAACCACAACCAAAAAGTGAATTTTACCTCAAACTTGCGACTAGTTAACTTTCTAAAAAAAGGCGCAATCGCTTCTCGGGTCGACAGTAACACACTGACAAAATTATATTCAGAATTTAAAATATTTTGATACCACTTTTTAATGTGTGATTGTAAGGTGTTCACGAGATAGAGATACTAACCTTTAGCGAACTTGCTTTCAACATCGAACGAACACTCGACTCGTTCTCATGGAGACGGTGTGCACGAAGGGGCTGTGTGTGTGTGTGAGTGTGTGTGCGCGCGCGCATGTGAGAGATAGCGTTAAAAAATGAAAGACCTTGACAAAGACGAAAACTAAGGACATTTACTCTATAATTTTATTTTATTTTAGTTAGTTTTGCCAAACACACATTACAGTTTTAGTTAGTTATCGTTTTTTTGTAATGCCTCGTTTTTATTTTTATTTCAGTTAACGACAATGTTTTTTCCCACCTAGTTTTCGTTTTTTCGTTAGTTTTCGTTAACGATTATAACCTTGGCTCGTATGCTATTTCACAAAAAAACATCTTTGTAATCTTTTTTTCAAAGTGCTCCACTTCTAAAAACTACTTTTTCTTTGTGGCTAAGGCACATTGGCTATTGGTTAATATTAACTAATGTAGTTAATTTAGCCTTACTGAAATCTTGGTAATCGTTAACACAGTATTTTAAAGCTTGTTAGTTTTAAAGGGGTCATATAATGCCATTTTTGTACAAGCTAATATGATTCTTTAGGGTCTAAATTAAAAGTTTGTAATATATTTAATTAAAAATTCTCATTAGCATTGTAAGAAAACACTCATTTTACCTGGTCAAAAACAGCTCTGTTTTCAGCACGTCGTTTAAGTGCATGTGTCTTTAAATGATAATGAGCTTTGCTCACCCCGACCCTCTGTTCTGTGCGTACACCGTTTGTTAACACAATAACACAATAACCATAACGCGTTGTTCATTATACAGCGAGCGAGGACGGGTCTGTGTTGAAACGCTGCTGTCAATCAACAATCGTGGGAGGGGCGTCGATTTTTTGTTCAGTCACAAAATCGAACGGCTTGATTTGAGATGGGGGAAAACATAAGAAGAGAAAAAAAAAACACTGGATGGATTTTTATCATTTTATGATGGTTGTGTACAGGCACTGCCAACACACATTTCAGTACAATCAACTTGTAAAAGTGCATATACCATTATATGACCCTTTTAATGTACAACTAATGTACAGTTAGTAAGGTGTTAGCATTGAGATGCTCTCAAGGGTGAACTTCTCCACTTCCTGGCCAGAAAGTCTTTTCAAATGTGGCTCATGGTGGCATTTCAGCAGGGGGGAGTAGCTCTCCACAATTGACTGTAAACTCTGTAGAAGCTCTGTTTTTATGGTCCAATCAATAAAATGTTTCTCCCAACATTTCTTTTTTCTTGCTGAACATCGTTTCGCTTTGAAATATGTAACATTACAAAAATTAAATGGGGTTGAGAATGCAGTTTTATGTAGGCTTTAATCACGGACAGGCCCCAAATGAAGACCTCCTTTATACAATGACAGGAAATGGCTGAATAAACAGAGAATTTCCTTCCTGACCTAAGGTCTCTTATGAAAAAGGGTGATGACTTTCACTTAGAGAACAAATGTGCAGATCTATCAGAAAGTTGGGTTGTTGCCCTCAAATATTGAGGTTTCGACACTACAGGCCTGTATGTGAGGCACACTTTGGTTTGAGTGGGTATTTGGTGCCATTTTGCAATGTGTTTCCACTAATGGGCTTGAACAAAGGCTCGTGGCGGAGACAGGAGCAGCCATCAGGGTTGTTAGCTCTGCATGTTGTTCTGTGATAAATGTCTGCAGTGTTTCTTCTCCATTAGCTCCCAATGGTGCCGGTGGGAATCACTGTCATATAGGCTACACATACACACGTTCTCTTCACACTCTTTATTGCTCTCTTTGTCTCTCTCTCTCTCTCTCTCTCTCTCTCTCTCTCTCTCTCTCTCTCTCTCTCTCTCTCTCTCTCTCTCTCTCTCTCTCTCTCTCTCTCTCTCTCTCTCTCTCTCTCTCTCTCCCCCTTTTTGCCTGTTGATCCATATAGTTGTTGGGGTGGATGTTTGTTTAGAACATCACATGTGGCCATGAGTGTCTTTCTCTAGCAAGGTCAGATTTAACCCTCTTGTGAGTCTTTAGTAATCGATCAGATGGCATGGTTGCAAGTTTAGATCCTAGGCTGTGTTCATAATATCATACTACACTGTATGTTGCTTTTACTATTTTTTAAGTATACAGTATGTATACTGCACATAGTATGCATTTTTATACTGTATGGCATACCTGGATAATCAACTGAATTTGCCAAAATGTGCAGTGTACAACAGAGCTGGATGTGCTGGATACTGTAATATCAGATGCGTTCGATTGTTGAAAATTGTTGAATTGTTTTTATGAATGCAAAATTGACTAAATAATAAATAAGTATACATATATATTTCCAAGATGGAGGCCATTCACTGAATTAAACTTGCATACCGGTATTAGGTCATATGAGGTCAAGTGACAACAGTGTAGCACAGTGTTTGAAGTATTTGTCGTTTTATAACACATGTATACATACTTAAAATGCTGTGCATACTGTGCAGTATGTTTTAAATTATATGCTAGTTTACTATTTTGAACATAGTCTGAACACAGTAATGGAGGTTATCTCTTAGCTCTAATATTACCCCTTTAATTTGACGATTGAATGTAAGTTTCAGTGAAGAGATGCATTATAGCATGTTTGTTGAAGGAGAGGTGAATGTGTGTTTGATTAGTAGGAGGGGTGCATGTTTTGTCAAGGCTTGGGAGGAGAGTGCCGGGTGACACCTGTTTCCTTACGGCCTTGTGGACTTACTTGCTTCAGCCTCATATTGGAATGAAGGAAAAGTTAAAAAATGTAATCAGTGATCACTGTAAATCATGCTAGTTTATATGATCAAGTCATCAATTTAGTTCCTTGAGGGTGCTGAAAGAACGATTCAACCAAAAATGTCAATCCATGATGGGTGACTTTCTTTCTACTGTGGAACACAAAAGGAGAATTTTTGAAGACTGTTCACACTGCTGTTTATGCTACAATGAAAGTGAACTGTGAAACTGGGGCAAAAGTTCAACTTTCATGATTCCTGTCTTGTGTTCCTCTTGTCTTGTGTGGACTTATGTTATTTCCTGTTCTGTGCCATGTTTTGTAGTCCTTTGTAGTTTTTCTTGTTGATTAGTTCATGATTGTTCCCAGGTGTGTCTTGTTCGCCAATCTCCCCTTGAGTGTGTGTGTGTATATATCCAAGTGTTTCTCATGTTCTTTGTCTGGTGTTGTCCATCTATGGATGTTATGTGTGCACTTGTTGTCAGTTATGTTTGCCCTCCTTGCCCATGTCTGCATTTATCAGTTTTGCCTGGATTTACTTTTAAAATGTTTGTTTGAATAAATGTTTGCTGCATCTTGGTCCCACTCTCGTTCCTCTGAAACAGCCACAGTTACATCAACAGTGAATAATTGCTTAAATTAATGTTGTTAATCCAAAATAAATTATTTTAGTTTTAAGTGTTTTAGTGTTTCATTGTAGGCTGTCAGTGTTGGCAAGAAGTTTAATATGGATACAGCATTTATTTATTTCAGTTACATGAGCCACTTTTATGGTGCTTTACTTTATTGTCACTTTTTGAGTTTGAAATGCTTTAGTCACTGTATATTTTAGTTGTATGAGAAAAGAGCAGTATAAACATTGGTCAGAGTTTCTGCTTTTGTGTTCCGTGTAAGAAAGGAAGTCATACAGATTTTGAAATAAAACGAGGTGAATAAATTAATTACAGAATTGTTAGAACTTCTAGATTCTTTCTGTGCCCGCATAACAATTTTATGATTAATTCACCCTCTTAATAGCTTCTAATTCTGTTAAATTGTATTTGTTGTAGCATTTTGACTTCTTACCTTGAAATACTCGAGACATATTTTTAGTTCAAAAGTTGATTTGCATTTCTTTTACTCCTCAATGAGTGGTGGCAGCTAGTAGTCATTTAATGATTGGGGTCTTACCCTTTGTCTCTGAGATATATATATATATATATATATATATATATATATATATATATATATAAGTTAGACATAAGACATAAGAAAGTGGCTTGCTGTAGCTGGATTGCTGCACAGCCAGGCTGGTCCTTGGAAGCCGACTCTTGCCACGCAGTGGAAGATGTTGCCATGACGATGTGAAGGGGTTGTCATGCTCAGGGAGTGGCAAAAGCAAAACGCCTTCAATGTAAGAATGTGAGAAAGAAGAACAAAAGAAAAATTAATTAAGAATGAGAAAATAGAGACAATCTGAGCAACATGCTTTTGATATAATAGCAAAAGAAACTAAAAGAAGTTCCCAATATGTGACCCTGGATCACAAAACCAGTCACATGTCGCACGGGTATATTTGTGGCAATAGCCAACAATACATTGTATGAGTCAAAATTATCGGTTTTCTTTTATGCCAAAAATCATGAGGATATTAAGTAAAGATCATGTTCCATGAAGATATTTTGTAAATTTCCCACCTTAAATATATAAAACATTTATTTTTGTGAGTGAATGCAGCACAATCACGTACATAAATTAACAACTTTACAGGCGATTTTCTCAATGTTTTGATTTTTTTGCACCCTCAGATTCCAGATGTTCAAATAGTTGTTCAATTAAAAAAAAACTGACCCATGTGACTGGTTTTGTGGTCCAGGGTCACTAAGTGAGCAGCTGTGTACATACTGTAAGCGAGGTGGTCTCAGCCCCTTAGACTTCCTTTGGGAGCATTAATGATGTTTATAAAGTAGGCCTACTCATGTTGTGTTTTCTGGGTGGGTGTGTGAACTAGAGTAAACCTGAACTGTAAGGCTAAATTGATTTCGCCCACTACAGTAACCATTTGAGCTGATTTTTCACTATTAAAGCCACAAATCAAAAATACTTTCATTTCTGTCCTTGTCATTTGAATGACCTCTCCGTCAATCAGGTAGTTCTAGGCTTCCTAGACTTGCTTTTGAAAAAATTGATTACAAACTCTCTCCCTGCCTGTCTACACTTGTATTTTGAGTGCGATTCATTGGCTACTAAAGAGAGTAAATGCAATAAACACAGTTAAAAATGAATTATGAGGTCACATTAGCAAAATTTCAGTGAAATGCAAAAAAGTTCCATTGTCAATAGCGTATGTATAAAGAACAGCTCACACACATTCAAACCAAGCAGCTTTCTGGTTTATTACATGTTTATTACATATTGCTTTGTTGATTTACATGAATAACTAGAACATAGGTGAAATCTGTGTGGTGAACTTTTTCACCTTCATGAAAATCTCCTGTTTGTGCGGATTCCTATCGGAATGACCTGATAAATTTTGCCAAGCAGCGGTAAATGTGACCTAGGGCCCTATTTTACCGATCTAAGCGCATGGTCTAAAGCGCAGGGCGCAAGTGCACTTAGGGCGTGTCTTAATCCACTTTTGCTAGTTTAACGATGGGAAAATGGTCAGCGCGCACTGCGCATGGTCTAAAAGCATTGTTCCTATTCTCTTAATGAGTATTGGGTGTGTTTTGGGCGTAACATGAAATAAACCAACCAGAGTCTCATCTCTCATTCCCTTTAAAAGTCAGTTGCCCTCGCGCCATGGCGGATTGCTATTTACATTGCGGAATTTGCAAGTGGAAAGACTGAACGCGTCTCCAGAGCGCAAATGGATCTGCTCGTGCGCGAGGTTAAAACGCGCAAGCAGACCATCTACGGGACAAGTCGAATTCCACCATATCTTTGTGTACACAATATTAATCTTTTACATTTTAATCCTTTTATTTTTAATATTTGCATGTTTGTGTGCTGCTGCGCATCCCTGTATGTGTAATAAGCAGAGTGTACGTGCGTTGTGGACCCGCCTGTAGGCGCACATTACTAACGTGCTCTTTAAATAACTAAAAAAATACTGCGCCATTGACTTTAGACCAGGTTTCAGTTGGTTCAAAATAGCAAAACGCCAACAATGTGCCTAAACACACCTTGTTTTCAGAACTACACGCCCATCATGGGTGCAAATGCATTTGCTATTTAAACAACGTGGCGCAGGACGTGAAAATGATAACTGCGTCGGGCTGAAACTAGCAAAATAGTTTTGTAATAGGGCCCCTAAACTTTATTGTGAATTCTTTTGCCGACAATAATCATGTAGTTAAAAATCTTTGCCCATATGTTAGTGCGACTAAATCCCAGTTTCATTTTCCCTACCGGTGACCCTTGAAAAATCACCTTCACAGCAAACAATATCAGCTCTGACAGCAACCAGACTCAAGTCCACCACCAATAACCTTGTGAGAAAATACTGTCATGTCCTTTTCACACAGTCAGCGTCTTGCTGTCACTAGAAGTCATTCATTTTCAGTGAGAGTTGGTGATTTTGAGTGACTTGAGCGAACGCTGGCGACCATCGCATGTCCAGTGAATTTAGTATTACAAGTTTCAATATCTCACGCATGTCAGAAATTGTCTGAATTTATCTGAGTTTGGTTCATAAAATGATCTGATGATTATCTGATCCACTATTAGTCTTATACCGGGTTCAGACTACACAATATTTGGTAACAATTTAGTTTATAACTAGTTGGTTATTAGCATGCATATTAGGATATTGGCTGTTTATTAGTACTTACAAAGCACATATTAATGCCTTATTCTGCATGACCATATGCTACATCCCTTAATCCTACCCAATACCTAAACTTAACTACCTTTCTAACTATTAATAAGCAGTAATTAGGAGTTTGAGGCAAATGTTGTTGTTAACCCTCTGAGGTCTGAGCTGTTTTCTGGGCCCTGGAGGTGTTCTGACATGCTCTGACATTTCTGGTTATTTCTGTTACTTGTGACATTTTCATGGCTAAAGTCTAATTACACTGTATTCAGCACAAACTCTGCTACAATAATATATCAGCAGCATGTATGTAAAAGTTTGTAGTTTTGAGATAATGACATTTATGCGTGGTTTGTGAAAATACAAAAAAAAAATCTCACTGAAATAAGGCCATGAAACCCATACTGATTATTTCTTCACAAGACTTTTGAAAATTGTATGACGTAGCCTAGAATATTTGCTCCAAAACTATGTGAAAATCACCCTGACTGCTCATTCAGATAAGACAATATATTGATTTAAAAATTTTACGACGTGTTTTGTGTTAGAAAGCTTTATGCGGGAGCTCATTAATATGTAAGCTTTTCTCACCTGAGAAAGACAAAGAACCTCCCCTAACGGCCCTATTAGGAGCTATCAGGCCCTGCCATTCTGAGCAACCTTGCACAATACTGTAAATGAGGAGATTTAAAAAAGAATGGCTTTTAAATTGTTTGGATTTATTTACAACACAACATAATCCAAAGATACACAACAAATGCCAAAAAAGCACTTCAAAGACAGACCTTTGTGCCATTCCTAAAAACATTGTACATATCTTTTTTTTTTTTTCAAGATTTTCACTTTACCGTGTTCACGTACAGAGACTCATGTGAATGTTGAAGTCCTCAGTGGCATCTGGGCCCTGAAAAAAAAAAAGTGAACATACTGATATCAAGAGAAAGGCCAGAAATTTTTCTGGTTAAAATTGCTTTTTAAAATTCCTTTTTAAAATTCACAGAATACACACACACACACACACACACACAAATGTTTCCAACATAATATAATGAACACCAGGTTTGTTGTGCCTTGTAGGCATAAGGTATATGCGCAGTGCCGGATAAAATAATAACAATAAATAACCTATAGCAGTATAAATCTTTCAAAAGATTTCAGTAACAACTAAGGTAGAGAAAAATATATTGATTATCATGTTACTTCAAATGTTTCCATCCGTTATGATGATATGAAATGAGATAATAATAAAAACATGAAGCCGTTTGGTGCGTTTTGCTTTCATCCAAAATATGATACAGTACATTCAAACGCGATCGCTATCAAAAAAATGATACATTCAAACGCGATCGCTATCAAAAATATGATACATTCAAACGCGATCGCTATCAAAAATATGATACATTCAAACGCGATCGCGCTCAAATATAAAACATTATGGTTACCATATACTGTACATATCTACGTTTGAGCAGATATCCACAAACACAGTAACAGTAAACACGGGTCTAAATATTATAATATTCCCCATATATCTAGCAACAGTTCAACTGCAACGTGACATTTATGCAACAATAACAAACTAATATGTAAGAATTTCTTACCTTTTCTTTCTTGTCTTCAAATCGCGTTATTCTTCTTCTGAGGTAGCCTAAATCCAATGTAAGCTCAGACACGTCTTTCAAACTCGATGAAAAGTGAAGTGTTTTGTTGTTGAGGTAATGAGCGAGTCCGCGTTCCATGTGGAGATTTGCATGTGAATCTCTTTTGCGCGAGTGGGCGTGGCCGAATTAAAAATAATTAGGAAGCGTTTGAGAAGCTGGACATCTTGTTGGTTTTATACAAATTACTTAAACAGAGAATATTTGTTTTCGTTTTGAATCCGATCATTTAAAAGTACACACTTAAATGTTTATAAAGGTATATGGCTCATAAATGTGTGACAAGTATTCGCTGAGTTTTGTTTCAGTTTATAGACGTGCTCAAGAAAAAAAAGTTCACCGCGACGGAGAGGCAGAACGCACACCCTGTTTATTTTCTTTATTTTACAAAAGCACAATGTTTTGGTTTGATTGTAAGTGGACACATACAAAAGGAGAAATATCACAGATTATTTTTTTATATTTCTTTTTTCTGTATGACTATAAATGACTGAGTAATTTAAGTTTATAGTGCTACAATGTGGAGAAAATCCAGCAAAACGCGCCCGCGCGTTTGCCGACCTCAGAGGGTTAATAGTTGTAGTTAATAACTATAGTGGGACCCAATATTTTTGTTTGTTATGAAAGTCTCACTTTTATGAATTTCTGAAAAACTCCCTGAAGAGCACTTTTTTTTTCAGGGATGGGTAGAGTGTCTCACTTTTGTCACACTTTTTTTCTCGCTGTCTCACTTTTTTCTGATATGAGTTTGTGCGGCAGTAGTAGCTACACGTTGGCTGCCTCTGAAATACCATACTTTCATACTAGGCCTATATAATAAAAACTGAATGTGACTAAATAAGAATGTCCAAATTCGCAGTAGTAGGCAAAAAGTAACTAGATGACCTACTACTTTTGACGAGATTCTGAAGTGCGCATTTGTGAATGGTAGGTCACATGATAATGACAGCATAGCGAATGTAGTGCGTCCAGATTATATTCATGCTATATAGAACATACTTTTTTAGCGATCCTGAAGTAATTACTTATTCAAAATAATACCTACTCTAGAGAGTATGCAATTTCGGACACAGCCATTGCGTTGTTGTCTTCTTTTTTTTCCTTTTAGGTGGCATGCGGTGTTAATACTGCCACCTACTGTTGTGACAACCAGATACTTTGTTACTGGCAATGGATTATTTAACGAAGTAATGTATGTTTAGTATTAAAATAAAATCAATATTTAATTTTTAAATAGCATTGTTATCAATGATACTCAAACAGTCTTATACTTTATCACTTTTTTCTTTGCCTCTCACTGCATGCCGGTGTGAGGGATATTAGAGCGAGGCTGTCGACACCCTTGCACATTGCCTTACAAACAAGAGAGACTGAATGACTGTCTCACAAAGAGACAAGGCCAAATCAATCACAACAGAAAGTGAATAAGTTATTGAAAGCGAGACGACAGCGAATGCTACATGGAGGAGATGCAAGCACTATGCTGTTGCTGTGCTGATGTCAAACAAGTGCATTTATTAGACCGTCTCTGGTCAAAGTACTAATAGCACCACAACCACAAACATATTCACAACATGGTAAACAACACCATCTATGTGTTTGAATCAGCATGGGATATGTTTGTATTTAGAAAGTGATGTCTGCTAGAATGCTAATTCAAAGACTTCACGAGGCATATGTCTAACAGATTCATGCCATCAAAATCAATGATATCCTGTAGGTTGCTGTAACTCAGTGGGAATATTAGAATTTACAGTGGCTTTAAAACCTTTGACAGTCGTAGCACATTTCATCTGTTACATTTGCCTGAGGGCTCACCATCTATCCAAGAGGAAGGGAAATAAACAGAGCAGTTTGCTACAAAACTCCACTGCTTTTCAGGATCATGGTCAGGGTCAACGATCGCGGTTACGGGTTTTACTGCCGTTCCAGTGCACTTTCACGGGTATAAGGTTGGAAAAACACGGGTTACAGGTTGCCTGGAACGCGGCATTATTTACATGCTTTATTTGCAAACAAATCTGACTTCTTCGTTGTTTACACTTCGTACAATGTATCAGCTAAGGGTGTGACGATACACTTAGCTCACGAGACAATACACAATGTTGGGTTCACAAGATGAGACATTATTTTAACACTATTTATAAGAAATCTTCAATGATGAAATGTATGTCTAGAAAATTTGTCTTTTATTCGACTGAAAATCACAAAATGCAAAACAATGCTGGTGCATTTTGAAATGTTTTAACTAGAGCTGCACAATTCTGGATGAATTGAGAATCAAATAATGTCATTTACAAGAGTTTCTGACAAAATGTTGATTGCTGCAGTCTATTTAAAATGTTTAATTTATCTGAATTATTTAAAAAAACTGAATGAATGATTCAATGACTCATTAATAAATACTTTAGTTGTTTAATTGCTGGATGAATCAGCATTTTTGAACGAATATATTGAATGAATGATTCAATAACATACATTTTTTAACAGTCACTTGTCACCACTTGGTGGTGTAACAATGTAATTAATAGAATCTTTATTTGAAGCGCCATGTTAAATTCAATTTAAAAGGAGACTATTTTGATCGCTTCCGTAGACATCAGTGGTTTTTATCCGAACTATAAACTTATTTGTGGTTGAAAAGATTTGTAAAGCTGTTTCATGCCTACACATGATTTGACTTTCTCTGGGTCAGCATCAGTGGCAGCGCAGATCTGAATGTTCCGGTGTGATTTTGTCAAAGGTTTAATAAACATAGGTGAACCATTGTCATTTTGGAATGAGATTGTGTGGGTGTGTGGGAGATCAATCATCTTGTAATGAATGTCACTTCAGTTTTACTTTCTGGATATGAATTATCATCTGCAGTAAAAGACAGAACAATATAAATGCAATTTGCCACAAACTAAACTCCTTCATGCTGATATTCACCTCG
Source organism: Squalius cephalus (assembly GCF_949319135.1). Lineage (NCBI taxonomy): Eukaryota > Metazoa > Chordata > Actinopteri > Cypriniformes > Leuciscidae > Squalius > Squalius cephalus. The sequence goes on from NC_137144.1 coordinate 14,904,353, forward strand.
ACAAGAAATATTGTCTCGTTTTATTCAAGATTTAATCACGAGATCTCATGGCACGCCTAGTATCAGCATTTTCTACCTAAAATATGTAGGTTAAAATCCTGTCAAGCAAAAACTACATACTCTACTGTTCAAAAGTTTGGGGTCAGTAAGATGTTTTAATGGTTTTGAAAAAATGTTTTATGCTCACCAAAACTGCATTTATTTTATCAAACTTACTTCAGTCCTCAGTGTCACATGACACTTCAAAAAACATTCTAAAATGCCGTTTTGCATTTCTTTTTATCATCAATGTTGAGAACAGTTTTGATACTTGATCATTTGATTCTTTGATGAAAAGAACGTTCAAAAGAACAGCATGTATTTGAAATGGAAATATTTTATAACATTATAAATGGTGTTTAATCCTTGCTGAATAAAAGTATTAATTTCTTTTAAAAAAATATATTTTTTGAACAGATTGTTTGAACTGCATTTTGGGGTGGGATATGAACTGCTATCTCATGTATTTGTGTTTTGTTACTTGACGGCTCCTTCTATTTAGGAATTTCCAACCATAGGCAAGGTCTGTGCCAAAGCCGGTTTTTGAAATGGCCATCCTGGATGTCAATTTATGAGTCATAACTATGATTATGACTGTTAATAGTCCTGATTTCTGAAGCTACCTAGTCTTATGCGCCCTGTGGGTAAACTTGATTGGATATAATCCCCTCCAAACAACATCAAAGAATATGACTAATGTTTTTTTGTTTTGTTTTGTTTTTTCAAGCAAAAAGCATTTTTTTTTAAAAATCGCTATTTTTGAATAAAGATGTTTTCCCTCTAAAACATTACCGATGTATTTGTTCCACAGTTCCTGCTGATTTTACATCAGCTTTGGAAACACATTAAGGGATGGGAAAATAATTGTGTTTTTCCCCTCATTATTCATAACCAAAACATCAATAATGGCGAAAAACATTTATGAATACCAACGAGTAAAAGGAGGATATTTGTATTTATGGAAAGCCATTTGTATTTATGGAAAGCCATTTCCATGTGCTTTACTAGTTAAATGCAATTACAAATAACAATTTAGCAGAAAAGGGCTTTTTTATATTGCCACACGCTCAACGGCACCGCATCGCATTCTTAGTGTTACCAGAAGAGGTGCTATAGAAAGCATTATTAAAAACTATATATCTGTTATTCACTGAAGAAATGAGAAGTAATGCCACTGGTTTTCCACTGATCACATCTTCAGTAAACTTGTTTTTTGTCTTTTCTTTTCTCAGCTAAACAAGCAGCAGTTACAGGTGGTAAAGGAGCGTTTCCAGGCCTTCCTGAAAGGAGAGACACAGATTGTCGCCGATGAGGCTTTCTGCAACGCCGTGCGCAGTTACTACGAGGCAAGAATCAAATTAATTTCCGTATCAAATATACTACTTCCAACGTGTGCGGCCAGCCGGCCATTAGTATGTGACTGAAGTGTCTATAGTTGAAGTGACCTTTTTCATGTTGTCATTTTGAGTTTGTAGAATTATTGTCTTATTATTGTGTTGTGTGTCTGCATTGGTGGGCACTTGCTTTATTTACACACAGGCTTCAAACTAAAGCTGAGTCTGAAACCAGATATTGTTTGAGAGTAGGCACTTTGTTCAATGAGGAATGAATTTATGACCGTTAAAAAAATTGTTCTATAGAGTATTAATGTGTGTCATATGAAAGAAATCTGAAAGAAAACGTACTACATCCACCATGTTGTTGTAGTCATGTGACTTATAGCCTCAGTTGGGTCACTACACTGCCATTCTTTTTGAAATATTATGTCTACTAGGAGTCCTTCTCTTTGGTGGTTGGTTGAAAGATAAATGATGTCTGATAGGAAATTTCAAAGGAACAATTTTTTTTTAGAGCTGTTGGACTGACCTAGAAAAATCCCAGATCCAAGAAGTGTTTCTTTTTTTTGCGCCTGCAGAAGAAGCCTGGGACTTTGTGCTTTGGTCAGCTGATACATTTTTGAAAATTGATTGGCTGAATTATTTGTGGACTACTGCACGAGTGGGCTTTTTTAAAGGGGTGGTATAATGTCCTTTTGATGTCCCCAGAGTGTGTATGTGAAGTTTTAGCTCAAAATACCCCACAGATATTTTTATATAGCATGTTAAAATTGTCAATTTTTGAGGGTGAGCAAAAACGCACCGTTTTGTGTCTGTTCCTTTAAATGCAAATGAGCTGCTGCTCCAGGCACAGGGGGCGGAGCTTCAACAGCTTGCACTCACGCAGACATGCACTGAACATTTCAAAAACTTTTAGCCTTTTATGTTCAAACCGGATTCAGACAATGATGAAGAAGTGACAACATGTGGAATGCAACAGGACATTTCTGAATGGTTAGTTGATGGATTTATGTAGCTTATGTGTAGTTATCTTCTAGTCAATGATTAGCATATTCTGTCTTGATAATCTATAAATCGTGTTCCGGGGGCGGGGTTTATGTAAATATTAGGGCTGGTGATGTCACTAACCCGAGAGGAATGTTGTGTAGTCCCTACCAGCTGTTTGTTGTAGTCCTTAAAAAGCGATTTCTTTAAAAGCAAATATCTCCCTTTGCTTTGAACTTTGAGCGTTGTAACTTTGCAGATGTTTATGCTCAAACAGCAACATTACACACTAACTAAAGTTAGAAAAGGGAAATCATAATCAACCACCCCTTTAAATTGCTTTACCTACCTTGGTACCATTCCTTTTTCTTTCACACACTCACTTTTTTATCTCTATTCAAGTCTTTCATGTTCGTTTAATGGTACGAGGAGGCATGTAACGTTTCCAGCGAATAACAAACAGGCAAAAATAAGACCGCATCAATGTACGGTCTCAGACAAGCCTTTCGAATCAGTGTTTTTACCTTTTTACGTCTTTCATTGTCAATCACCCTCTTTCTTGCTTTCATCCCTTTCTCTCTTAATTTCATTTTCTTTTAGAACAGGATATGCCTCTCACGTCCTAACAGGATCATCATGTCATATCAGTTGACTCTCCGCTCTATTAATTGCACTGGATGGGAAGCAGCTCTTTGAAGTTTGGTCTGATAGTCACTCAAGCACATGTGGAGGACTCTGGGTTGGCTGATCAAAGTTCCAAATTGTCATTCACTGGCCATCATGCAGAAATCAAAGCATCTTTTCAGCTTCTGTGGGTTTTTTGTGACTTACGCCACAGTGTTTCACCAGAGACTTGTGTGCACAGGGAGTCTTGATTTGTGTTGTCATTCATTATTTAGAAGATGAAGAGTAGAAAGAAATGTCTGATGGGAGTTGCACTGTGTAGTCAATTATTGGTTAGTTTATCACTAGTTTTGTTGCATCCTCCTAGTTTTGTCACTCATCACTTGTAGTGCAGACAGTAAAAAAGGGTATTCATGCAACCTGTATGAAGCGCAACAGTGACTGCCCACTTCTTCAGCGGACTTGGTTCTGGAAGATTTTAAAAAGTCTTCATTGAAGAGTTATAAGCCATGAACCAAACCAAGCAGGTGCAAGGTGAAGCACATTATAAACTTTGATTTGAAGCAAAAAATTATTTAAAAAATCGAAATAAAAGACAAAGTTTCAAGACTGTGTACTTACCAGCTTTTGTGAAGGAAAGAACTGCAATTCCATGAAACATTGCTTAGAATAAAAAAAAGGATGGATAGGTTGATTTGTTGTATTAAGAAACAATGTTAAGAAACACGAGAATGACAGAGACAGACCATGACGTAATCAGAAGATTTTATGGACTAACAAGAGTACGTCATTGGTCAAGAACACAGTACGTCATTGGTCAAGGCCACGTGTGACTGAATCAATACGAGAATCTTGTATCATAAGCGAGCGCATGACCATTTTTCTATGTTTAACCATATCCGGCGGTCTGGAATTATGAAATAGAACATCAATGGTGACGGCAAACACTTATTTGATTAGCTGATTTTAATTTAAATAGGTTGGTTACATTTGTTTATATAACACAAATTTGTATTGACCAATCAGCATGTAGGATCAGAAGTATCCTTTTTTTGAATGATTTTTAATTATTGCAGATAAAATTCCTGTGACCTTAATCGAACATTTGATCATGCAATGATTACAGTATGTTCAAATATTTGCCCATTTTAATAATTATCTAATGATGTTTAAAATTAAGAGCAAGTTGTTTTTGTGAATTTGGTCATTTTAGATTCTGATGAAACTGTTATTGCATCTTATTTCATTATTTCTTCCTACTTCTCCCCATTTCCGTTTTGTGTTTAATGTTTTAATAGTCATTACTTCAGTGTGAGTGGACTGGCCTCAAATTAAAGCGTTTAGTTATTCTTTAACTCAACTCTTTGTAGACTTTACTGAAGCAACAGAATGCTGCACTCAGAATCACAGTCAATTAGTATAAGCCAAGCCAAGCAGGACTGAGATCAATTCTGAAGATCTCATAAATCACAAACACACATTCTTTATGACGACAAGCCAGGTTACCAAGTAACCTGTTGTATCTTAGAGCTTTCTCGCAAATAATCCTATTAAATATGAGAGTGATTCCCCTAAATAATGGTAATTATTGTGTGGAAAATAGATCCCCACTTTGTTTGTTTTTTTGGTGCAAAGTGAGACTTTGTGGATCCTACAGGGTCACATACTTATTGAGGCAATCAGTAAAGTAAAATCCTCAAAAGAGGTTCTACACACTCTTTTTTTAAAGAATGCCATTTCTGACACAAAAAATAGCTCTCATGTTCACGGTGTAGACATAACTCTCATTAGCGTGTCAGTCAAGCAGGAGCTGCCTGCCACTGCTTTCATTGATTATGACAGAATGTGCTGTGAATTAAAGATGTAGGATTAGTCCCTGCAGATCTCTTCCTCTCCGCTGAGATATTTTTAGTGGGTTTACAGGACGTGGGAGCATCCCACTGATGCTGAAAGTGCCAAAACCAAGATGAACTACAGGTGTGAGATAGTTCAGTGCCTTTGGTTTGGCCTTTGGATTGCCCAGAGCTCAGTGGTTGTAAAAGACGTTAACAGCTTTTCAAGTCACCATGAAATCAAAATTGACATCTGATTTTTTATGGAATGTTGCAGTATTTATTAGAAATAAAAAAATAAAAAATTTAAATTCATGTGCCCTCATAATATTTAATCAAAATAACTTCCCCCTCCCTCTTGCAGCGGCATCTCTTCTCTCTGATGATGCGTTTACTGGCACGAGGGCGGGACAACCTGTCAATCACATGAGATCGACCAATAGCAAACCACAACCGTCTAATCAATTCCTCTTGGACGAAATCAATTCCTGCCCTTCTTGTTTGAGAAGCCATTTCACTTAGATATATGTCACAATAGAAAAAAAAAAAAAATAGAAACGTAAACGGTAAAAACTAAAAATGATTTAATTAAATTTTTTTTTTTTTTTTGTATTTTACTTTTAATCCTTTTACATTTATTTTATATATTTAAAAAATGTATTCATTTTATTGACCTATTTTTCAGTGTTTTCTAATGGAATTCAGGCCTTAGTCTGAGAACACAGGGGGAATTCTGCTGTTTTCATATTTTATTAATACATCCTTTTTTTTTAATCCTCCAGCCACCTAACATATTTCCTCTAGCCTGTTAATTATTTCCCACAAGCTTCAATCTGGCATTTGCAGATCCTGAATGTTGATTGTTTTTGATAAAGGACTGATAAGTAGCTGTTTAGTACTTGCTTTTTGCAAGTTAAGCTGCTCTATACTGGCACTAAGCTCAAAAAAGGCATTGATTTAGAATGCACTTCCTTTTATTACACTCTGAGGACCTGTCAAATTGTCTTCAATTATAATAATAGAGCTATTGTGTGAACAGAAGAGCTGCCATTTTTATCCTCTGTCCTCAGCCTTTGCCATTTATTGATTATGGCAGCTTTCCATTGTGTGCAGCATCAATATGTTGCCATAGACTCATTTCGATCAATAATAACATCAACCTTCCCATTACGGCCTAATCGAATGTAAAATTCATGATTAGGGCCCCATATGGGGTGGTATTAGCCTGATGGTTAAAGTTCAGGTATGCTTAATATATAAAGATTATATAGATTTCACGTAACAGTGACCATTTTTATCCCCTTGGTGAGACATTTTACCCCGTTGCTCCAAAGGCAGGCATACCCATTACTATTGATTGAACTTGTTTTAAAAATTCAAATAAACCCTTAAACCTGAGCCAACCTTGCATTTAGTGCATCTCATCCCTGCTTCATTGGTACTTAGTACATGAGTGATACATCAGGTCATATGGCTTGTTAAAGAAAGGTGTGATATTACTTTCCACATTTGAGGAGAGGTGTGCTATTACTTTTCTCTAGAATATATGAAACTCTAGTTTTACTATCTGACTGATAAATGCCAAGAAACAAAGTTATATTGACTTGGATGCTTATTTGAAATGATAAAATGGCTGGGTAAAATTTGTTAGAAAAGAGGTGGTTCAGTTTTTGTATCATTCATGTCACTGATTTCAATAATGTTATCTTCTCAGAAATTAGTTGGGCAATAAGAGCCCTTGTGGCTTGATAGAATCAGTTTCACACAATGAAAAATAATGCTGAAGTAATCTTCAATTCGAAAACACAGTTTCAGTCCAAATGGATTTAGCGATTCAAACAGTGCTCTCAGCTCTGATAAGTGGCTCTAAACCATGATTAATCTGTCTATATCTTGTCTGAACCACTCGCACTTGCTGACTAAAAGTCTAAAGGTGCAGTCACAATTTTGTGGGGAAAATGGTCCATTGTTAATGTATAGTCACATTCAAACCAAGCAGCGTTCTTTTGGTCAGCATGGCGAATTCGTGTGACCAACATAAACATGAGTGAAATCTGCATGGGGAACTCTTTTGCCCTCACTCAAAACTCCCAAACGTGTGGTTTCCTATTAAAGGCTGTGTTTACACTGCATGTCTTAATGCACAGATCAGATTTTTGACCATATACGTTTCTGGTTAACAGGGTTAACCCTCGGTTTTGAATGGCCGTACTAAAACTATTTTATAATTAAATCGGGTGGCCATGATTATTTACCAGTATGTACAAGTTAAAAGCTGTCATGGATGTTTGCAGCACAAAATCTGACTGAACGGATATAGACTGGAAAAAGGCGGTAATTTCCATTTAGTCTGTTATTTTAGTAGCTCTGTAAGATTTATTTTATTTGAAGGAATTAACGAGAGAGAGAGAGAGAGAGAGAGAGAATTGCCTGCGAGCTTCTGTATGTAATAATGATGCTTGTTAGTTTGTTTACAAAAACAGTGAAGTTGTCACCTAATTTCCTGAGAAATAGCCTATGATGTAGCCTTCAGTAGCAAAGCTGTTGATTCACGTGGCAGAGGTTGAAAACTAGTTTCTATGCTCCTGAATGTTTGTGTGTGCAATTTCTTAAAGTCTAAACTAAAGTTTCCACCTTAGTAAAAGAATAAGCTGTGAGTTTTATTGCGAGCGCTTTCAGGCACGTCTGCGTCATAATATGACATTAAAAAGCTATCTAACGTGTTGCCCTCGCCTTGTGGTGGCGAATCGTATATACGTGTTTACACGCAGATCAATGCCCAAATATTGAATATGTATCTGATTTAAAACCACATTTGGAAGTGGCTCAGAACGGATGCGAAAAAATCAGATCTCATGCGGATTTTTGTGTTTTAAGCATGTGCAACAAATTCTGATCTGTATCAGGCATGATTAAAAAAATCCGATTTTTTTTTTTGTGCCAGAAATTACTGGATTTTGCTTGCAAAATTTCTCAGAGCAACGGTAAATGTGACCTCACCTTAATAGCCAGACCTATTTTGGCCTTTGTTTTTTTTATGCCTTATTAAATTGGACAGTGTAGATGAGACAGAAAACATCAGGAAGGAGAGAGAGGTGAACAGGACTGGCAAAGGACTCGAGCCGGGACTTGAACTCGGGTTGCCTGAGCGACACTGACTAAAGTCTGGTCCACATTTCAGCTTATTCTGGCCAAGAATCGCCTACTTAAACATAAGCCGCCTGACTGACATGTATGGTCAGTCATGGTTTGTTTTGATCTTACATGCTGTCTAGTCATGGTTCACTGTAGATGCCTCAGAACTTTAAACAATATATCAACCTATTACCTTGTAATCAGCCAATCAGGTAGTAAAAGTGCTTTCCAGTTTTTTATGCAACAGGTCAGTGGATGGACTGTGAACTAGCTGACTCGTGATGCATAGTGGACATCTACACGCTGGAGGTAATGAAGTAATGAATACACACACCAAAAGCATTTCACCGCATCCTCTGCAACTTTGTGCGTTGAGAAACTACTGTGGAATTAGAAAGAATATCCAAACGGTCAGGGGAACTGGGGGAGAAACTGGCGGCCAGATATGGATAAAGGGGTGAGAATCAAATCGATCCTGGGGTGCAGTACTCAGCGTATGACCTTTTATTTCCATTTTACAGAGGGTTTTGCATAAGTTAAGACTCCCATATTCTTCAGGCATCCCAGCAGTGTTTAATTGGCATTCCTAAATAGTTTGGTTAATTGCGTTTTCTCTAATTTCACTCCTGAAGCTGTGATTTAAATTTAAATTGGACATGGTAATCACATCAATTAAAAACTTAGAAACACCATGGCCTTAAAAGAAATTATATCAAATAAATTTGAACATTTCTTCAAAGAATAAAGGTCCCTTTAGGGTCCATCCAGGTTAGCATGTCCACTTCAGAGCCCATCACCAACAGAAATAAAATGCCTCCACAAGATCAACCTTCAACCTTCCTCTATTGTTATGGAAAAAATAGCCAATCATGCCGAGCGAAAGCTGTATTCGGGTCCCCGCAGGTTAGAGCACTTATTTTCTCAATGCTGTTTATGAAAATGATTTCAGCCGTGCTCGACGAGGGCAGACAGGGCAGGGAATTAGTGTTGAGAGGCTGTAGGATTTGCTGTATTGTAGCGATTAGGTAATGAAGTCAGCCCTCTCTCCCTATAGACTGGCTGTCTGCATCGTCTGCAGGCCATAACCAGTAGTTATAAGTTATGATAAAATAAGCCTCGCTTAATGGATGGCTGATTGTGTAATGTGGCACAGTGGTCTGTAATTTTCCATGATTGTGTCGTGCAAAAATCCTGTACCCCTTGGACTCCAACATGTAATCCACCACAAAAATGCATTCATATTCAAACGACACTTTAAAGGGTTAGTTCACCCAAAAATGTTCGTTCAAAAAAGTATTCTCGTCGCTTCATAACATTAAGGTTGAACCACTGTAGTCACATGGACTATTTTAATGATGTTTTTACCACCTTTCTGGACCTCGAAAGTGATAATTGTCTATGAAGAGGACAGAAAGCTCTCCGGTTTCATCAAAAATATCTTTATTTGTGTTCAGATGATGAACAAATGTCTTACGGGTTTGGAATGATAATGACAGAAACTTCATTTTTGGGTGAACTAACCCTTTAATGAGGATAGGATTGTATAATATTAGTCTGGTTTTTAAATTTAATTGTAGGTTACACTTTACAGTAAAGTTTGATTTGTTAGCATTAATTAATGTATTAAGTAACATACCAAAACTACCAAAGAACATTTTGTGCATTTTTTTAATTGATCTGGATTAATGTTGATTTAAAAATGAAATATTATTAATTTTTAGTTCTTGTTAGCTACTACAGGAACTAATGTTAACTTATTAAACCTTTATTGTAGTGTTAAGTGTGAAGTACAATAATCATACGCTTTTTGAGAATTTAACATCATGGGATTTCAAGAGAAAATATTGGGTGAATATTTGTGTGGATTCCCATTAAAGAGACTGGATTTTGCCTGTGAAAAATGGATGAAACATGGGTTATGAAAACCATTTTATGTTGACTGTGAACTAGGGCTGTAGTCAACCAAAGAAATGCTTAGTCGACCAAAGTCATGTCCTGCGCAACGATTAGTCGACTAAAAAAAAAAAAAAAAAAAAAAACGCGATGTTTTGACATTTATTAAACATTAATTAAAAAAAACAACATTTATTAAACAATTGTCATAGAGCATTTATAAAACAACAACGAAAAAAAATCAATAATACATAAAACTATAATAATAATACAATTCTTTGAAAATTAAGTGATTTTTTTTTAACTGCAAAGTGAGGAGCTCTGTCCTAGGTCTATAGTGACAGTCACAATCGCGCACCTGACCACACCACACGCTACAAAAAATATAACTGCTAAAATTGCCAAATAATGAAAAAACCTAACAAAAGCTCTCATTTATACAGGCTGTAACTTATATTCTTCTTTACTTTCAAAGCTATGGGTTAACTTTTGTCCAGCCGATCTAGGCGTTTTAAAACAAACACACAAAAACCCCAAATAGCCTAAAAAACAATCCTAATAATAGGCTGTATAGAAGGAAGGCCTATAGGTTTATTTTCGTTTTGTTTTGTAATAAATAAGAAGCAAATACGGTATAACAGACAATATAATCGGGCGCCCGCGCGGTCACATTGCACGTTAACTGGAGCGCATCTCATCCTAACTTAACGAAACTAAGTGTATGCCTCACACAGACATGAGGAATACATCAAATACACAAAGCTTAAAATGTCTTTAAACGAAATAATTAAAAAAGAAAAAAGAAATAGGCTACTCTCTGATTATGATCCATTATGTGCATTTCTCGGCTCGGTCACGGAGATGGCGATCGTCAACATCGGCACTCGTCTCCGGATTTATGCACATCTTGCTTTTTGCACGCACACATATTATGTCGAAATAACGAGATATTATGTTGAAATAACATTATTAATAATAGCCTACATCTTTTAAAATATTTGATTGAATGCTGAATGTTGCGCTTGTTCAATTTAATAATAATTTAAACAATTTAATAACTCGTGACCGCATTACCACCTCGGGTGTGCATTATTTTTCTAATAATTCAATGGCCTGTCGTCAATTATTCCTTACTTTGTTCCGTTACCTCCAACCCCCGTTTTAAATCGCCGGATCCACCCTTCCTTTGCACTCCGGGACCTCCCACTTTACAAATTAAGCACTGGTTCTAACTGAATGAAGCAAAACTACCTATATTCCTTACTGAGCGCGAAGCAGCAGTGCAGCCAGCCACAGGTGCGGTTCCCGCGTGTTCTACGTGGTGCGCTAAACTGTGGCGCTGTTACAAAATAGCCTAAATTAAAGCATTTAAAGTTGGGGATAAAACATAGGCTAATTATATTTAGAATACAGTAATATATAACTGCTTATAAAGGAATACATATCAAGGAGTAAATCAATGAAAATTATTTATTGGTTAAAAAAAAAAAAAAAAAAAAAAAATGCAACTGGTCGACCAATGAGAATGTCAGTCGACCAAGACGGCATCGACCGATTAGTCGACTAAACGACTAAAGTTGACAGCCCTACTGTGAACTTGTAGGATTTCTTGCAAGGCAGCGAATAGAATTCCCCAAAAAGTTCCTTCCGCTAATGAAATCATTTTGGGGTGCAGGATCGAAAAGATTTTGTGCAACCTCACCGAAAAAATCATATCTCTGGTTGATTTATCATGGTGTTTGAGTTTTGCACATTACATTTTGACCAGTCCCTCTGCTTCTGACTTTTTCATCATTGTCTTACAGAGTGTCTTGAGGAATCAACAAGGCTTTGCCCTTAAACATGTTCCTAACACAAACACGCGAGACAATAGACAGAGTCCCAATGTGTTTGTTTTGTTACGAGTTGTTTGCCCTTTAGCCAGGGCAGAATCATTTCTGTACACATTCAGCCCGAGGTTGTCATGATCTGCTCTTTTTTTTTTTTTTTTGCCCCCTCCACATTCTCTCTCTACCTCACATTTGTTTTTCACTCTTTTCCCATGTGTTTACCACCCAGAGGTTCTCAATTGGATTACTGTGTGACAGCACTGCAAACAGAATAGCTGCAGGCACCGACTTTGAAGGCTGTCAGAGCCATAAGTAAAGGTTTCTTTGCCCTCTTTCTTTCTCTAAATCCCATTCTACATTTCTTTCTGACGTTCATTCGTCCAGTTACATCGCTTTTTTACTTTTCCTTCCTTTTAAAACTTATGAAAACCTTCCTATACCTCCTACTTTTCTCTCTATTTTTGGCTAGTCTCATACATTACTTCATCAGTTTCTTTGTATTCATTGTCACAGAACTCTCCAAACAAACTCAATGTACAGTAGGTCTGATTAGTATTATGGGTTTTACTAGAGAAGAGCCAATTACAGAGTTGATTGACTGGTCGTGTGTCCAGGCATGGTCCTGTACTGCTCATTACTTCCAGTCGCTCTCATTTGGTCTCTTGTTTTTCTGCTTTTACTCCTAGAAAGTTTCCAGGGTGGTATTGTGTCTTGCCGAGCAGTTTGTCAGAAGGTCCCTTTTCGTTGCCAATGGAAACTTGCACCATACTTCTTCGAAACGGCATCAACAGTTTTGAATTGTGTACAAAACATCACGTCTTCAGGTTTGAGGTGATTCCCCATCATATATTTTTTTCTTGGGGTACGATTGAGGCTGGAAAAGCAGCACAGATTTCTATTCAGATGTGAGTAATCTGACTGCCAGGAGCGAGTCCGAAGGCAGAGCTTGAGTTCACATGAAACTCGATAAGACGAAATGCTTGAGCGAGTTTGTGAAAAGGGACAAACACAATAGAGATATAAATGGAGCAGGTTTTTTTTGCCAGTGGGAGATGTGACTCAACATTCATATTCATGTAAATACACATGTAAGGGAATTGCTCTTTGTTCTAGAAATCAAACAAAAGGGTTTGAATCAGTGCGTGTCATGATGAGCGACTCTAAAGGCGTCTTCAGTTTTGCAGTCATTTTCTCAGGCTCTTAAGCAATGAGCCGTCCTATAGTTGTTTATCGAGTCACTCCATCTAGATTTCGAAAAAAAAGGGGGGTGAGAAAGCGAGAGAGAAGATTTAAATGTTTTTAATGTGCGAACAGCAGGTATGTTTTATTCATGGGGAAGCATATAATACGGTCCGCCACACACAGTCTTTCCCAGACTTTATGAGAGATTTATAAACAATCTTTAACTTTTGACCATTGAAGTCTCTATATTTCAGTAATGAATTGCAACCCTCAGGCTTAGTTTTGCTTTAAAAGATTTTGATAGATACCAAACGAAACAGTTATACATTTATATTTTGGCATGAGAGAGAGTTGCCTTAGTCATCCATATCCTCTGCTTGAGATCAAGACTGTTACATAAGCTCATTTCTAAAATCTAGCGAGCGGCCTTGCTATCTATACAGACAGAGAAACCTTGTAAGTGAATGACCACTTGTTTTGAATTGCTCCATTAAGGCCGCAACTTTGCGTTAAACACAAAAAGCATAGAAATGTTAGCATGTTGCTACGCTAACAGCAGTTTTATTGAAAGCATAAAACTGCATAACAGGCATATACTGGGTAAAATAGTTTTCAACTGGTTGTCATAATGTTGTAATCAAAATTTTAAATGAACAATGTTGAAGATATTATTCAAGAACACTTCTGACAACGTTTTAGGACACTGGGTTAGCATACTGAATCTAAAGCTACAAGCAACAACTGAATTTAACTTTTCACTGCATGATCTAATGTGACCAAAACTGAGCTTAGGTGTCAGTATTTTTCTAAGAATTACTGACTGCACTTTCAAGAAAGCTTTTAGTTATAATTACTAATATGTAAATTAAGAGCATTGAGTGTTAAATAAAACAGCAGTTGCCTATTAAAAACAAAAGATGTCCTATGGCTATGTTTTCATAAGTATAGTTGTCTGATTTTACATTCTTGAGTATTCAGAAATCTGACACTGAAGACTGAAAATTCAACTTTGCGTCTCAGGAATGAATTACATTTTAAATAGAAAACAGTTATTTTGAATTATAATATTATTTTATAATATTACCGTTTTTCCTGTATTTTTTTTTCAAATAAATGCAGCCTTGGTGAGCATAAGAGACTTTTTTTCAAAAACATTACAACATTTTAATGACACCAAACTTTTGAACGGTACTGTATATTCAAGCAATTTTATAATCAACTTCTCTGCTTCATCCACCATCTTAAATAACCTTTACAGTGAGCTTGTTGCAGTGGATTCTGGGATTGCCTTCTTTACAAAGAGTTATGCTTTACAATTTGGCAAAAGCAAGGTATTTTAAAGGGATTGCTCAACCAGAAATAAAAAATAATTTAAAAATCTGTTAAAAAAGAAAAGTCTGTTTTGTCCATACAATGAAAGTCAGTGGGATCCGGTGCTGTTTTGCATCCCATTGACTTTCATTGTATGGACAAGAACAGTTGAAACAGCCCTCAAAATATCATCTAGTATGTTCCACCAAACAACGAAAGCCATTCAGGTTTGGAATGACATGAGTAAATGAGAACACTCTAAAGTTGTCGATAAGTTACTGCCTTACTTTTAGGACAGTCCTCATGATGTGGTCTAGGTAGACAACTCGTTAGGTTTCGGAACAGAGCAATAGTATGAGGTTATTTATCACCCCCCCCCCCCCCCCCCCCCCCTTGAAGTCAAATACGCCATATATAATCTCCAAGTCTTCCTTCATAACCTGCTCCCTGCTGTTAGCAAGGCACCTCGGCCATTCTCCTTCATTTTTCTGCCAGGATTAATTCCTCATATTAGCTTTAATTACACAAATGGCTCTGTATCTTATTAATCTCTCCATTGCAGATGGAGCACAGCTTTGCACACCATTGGTTATAAATAATTGAATGAGATTTTAAACCACCAATTAAGTCAAGCAGCAGGGAGAGAGGAAATCCCTTGGTGGGCGATTCATTAGTAATAATGTTTGACATTTTCACCACCACAAAATGGAGGCATTGGACACCATTGTGTAATTGCAACTGTCTGCAGAGGCGTATATTATATATCGACAAAACATAGTAATGTGGTACAGTTTGGACAGATGCGTATGAGGAATGTAAGCAAATAAAACTTTCTGAAACAGTTTGCTGTCTAGGTTTCCTACATTTAAAGTAGCACCAAATAGTTTTTTCTCAGGTTACGGCTGTCAATCAACATGAATTTATCATTTATTTTCCTTTCAAAACAGTGAATGCAGAATTTAATGGGTATCATTTTCAGTGTTATAATGAAGCAAGGGGACTTGTACGGCAATGAGTTCCTAATTGCTTTAATGAAAGCATTTTATGTAATTGCTTTAATTTAATTACATAATAAGAATATTTAATATTATATAAAAGTATTAAATAAATATTTAAATAAAATATAGAAAAATAATAAATATTACACTTAACATAATACAAATAATTGAAACATTGTCTTAAGCAAATTCATTTAATCACTTTCCAAATAGGTAGATAAATATACAATGGAAACAATTATTCACTCTAAAAAATGCTGGGTTGTTTCAACCCATGTTTGGGTCAAATATGGGCAAACCCAAACATTAGATTTAAAAAATGTAATTTAAAAATTTAACCCAACAGTTGGGTTTGTCCATATTTGACCCAAACTTGTGTTGAAACAACCCAGCATTTTACTCAAAGAAAAGAAAGAAAAGAATATGGATTTTTTTTTAAATGCAATTTAAAAAACTTATTACATGCATAACCAGTATGATTATGTATTACTTTAATTCAAATTAGCAATAGCACAAATAAACATAACTGAACAAAGTTGTAATCATGTAAAATAACACTGCATAGTTACTTTTATAAATGAAAAGTAGATTAATCCTTTAAACCTACAAAGGTTATTCAGTCAAGATCAGTGAGTAATTTTCTCTGTCTTCAGTAACATTTTGATTAACATTGACACAGACTGCCGCAGGTTTATTAGGCTGCTGTCACTAAAACCTAAATCACAGGTCCAATATACCGTTACACATGCGTTTTCTTTCTCAACGGTTTACGTTCACTTAAGACAAAACTGACTGTGTTTACGGGGATATTTTGTAATAATTTTGTGCGTATTTGTCCGTTCAAGCGCAAGAAGGTGTGAAAGAGAACTCAATTCAGTATTGGCAGCATAGAAAGTAGCGCGCGGGTGCCGAATTTAGTTCCCTTTCACGTCTTCTAGCGGAATCGAAATACACAATGTCTTGAATGTCTTATCAAATCCACGGTTCTATGGGAATTTGGAACCGGTTCTTGATATCCAACCCTCCATGTAACTTAAGCTTTAATTAAATAATTTTAAAATGCCATTTATTTGTCCATGTTGTAGGATTTGAATTGAATAATTTCCTTCATTTTAGTTTTGATTGGCACTCTCTTTTTTATGTGCCATATTTCTGCTGGACGAAACGGTTCCTCACATGTATTGTTACTCTATTGTGTATTATAGCATGCTTGGTTTGGCCAAGCGTAAACCAGAACTAGCCATTTGTAAAGGATCACCTTTGAAAAAATGTAAAATACTACATAGTTTCTCTTCTTTAGTGCTGACTCTTCACATATTCTGTGTGTTATGATAAAGACATGGAGACTAGTACACAGTGTCTTGCATTTGGCCAGTTAATCTGACACACATTCTCTTTGACCACTTTTACAGTTTTAGGCAGCACTGTAGGAAAATTTGAGAAAAAAGCTTAACGCACACAATAAATGCAGAGATAATTGCAAAAATCGACTCATAACTAGACTCTTATGACACTGACTTTATAACATAAGGCCTAGAGAGGTTAGTAAAAAAAACAACAGAATTGTCTACTTGCATCAGAATGATTTTGCTAAATTCAGTTTCTAAATGGCACAGAGGAAATGAGCAGGCCCTTGTCCTCCCAGCATGCCTGCCTGTCTGTCACTTCACCTGCGTGTCCTTTCTGAGGCAGGAGGAAACTATTAATTTTCTCTACAGGAAAGTAAGCCACTTATTCACTGACTCATTCAAGTACTAAGAAGCACTGCAAGATATCAAATATCGTTGTTTTTTTGCCACCGTTTGAATGGGCTTTTTAATGGAACCAATGTACTATTCATGGACGAACAAGTAGGTACGTTTTAAATTTCCAGGGAGAAAATTTCAAGCCTTTTTTTCCCTCTCATATCCTTGTATTGTACCAAGTTGAGCTGTATGTTTTTGTATTGCACGTATGCCGTTTGATTCTTAAGGTAAGTACTTCCAGACGCCAAATGTCAAATGGACCTAAATGAGCACTTTCCTCAAATCTAAATAAAAAACAGTATAATCTCTACAGGTGTCCAAGTAAAAGCATTTTTATGTGGAATTTCCCTCTATGAGGTTTGCCTCCTGTTGCGCACCGATCTCTGTCATCTTACCAGATCATGGCAGTTTCGACACAGATATATTCCCCCGCCTCCTTGAGACTAGGCAGCTGAAGTGTCTTTGTTCTGCTCCATTACTCGCGGTTAGGAGCTGCGATTCGTCTCCATCTGCTGCTTCTGTCGCGCCTCACCAACCTCGGTTTCCCCCAGACACGGTCACCGAATATAAAAAAATGAAATTACTGAAAAGTGAAAACCGAAGTGTTTTCATGGTCTCCTGTGCAGATTTGCCACTCTCTCAGCGGGGCCTTTTCTCTCTCTAATGAATCATTGTGTTTTCTGAATTTAATTGAATTGTGGCTTGTTACTTCAGTTCGTTCCTTGTTTATCTTTTGTCTGTAATATGCGTATAAAGACAAGTTTGTGGAAACAAGTATGTAATCTGTATTAAAGGGGCTGTTGCCATTCAGGAACCTCCACCAAATTTGGACATGAATTTACAAAACTGTTGAAGCAATTATAAAAAAATACTAGAACTAAATTCCAAATTCTTAGAAACTTACTTTATGTATTGACGTTTGTTATGTACAGTATTCGAGGTGTAAGAGGTGTGTTTAATGCACAAATTTTGAGAATTATTCTTTTATAAACTATATTACATTTTTTGGGAGTTGCACCACATGACATTTAACTATTTTAATCAACGGCATAAAAAAAGTAAAAATTTACTAAAAGTTTAAGACTTATTGACCCTGACATATTAACCAGTCATTTTACTGAGAAATAATAATAATAAAAATGCCAAATTACTCAATATTAAGGTTAATTTTTTTCTTGAAAAATAATTACATTTAAAAAAATAATTTTTAATTCAGAAAAAAAAACATTAAAAACATTTTCTTCAAGTGGTGTATTGAAATGCATTCATTTTATGTATGAACTGAATTTATAATGTACTTTTAATATATTTTCTAATTAATGGGTCATTCCATTGACACAATAATCTCAGTACCTCAGCATCTCAAAGTATGTCTTAGCAATACTTGACATGAAAAGCTTTCTAATGTTCATCATAATGTACGGATGGATTCACCCTGTTCTTTCTTCCGACAGGGCTTTCTGAAGAGCGAGCGAGTGGCCCGCATGGTCCAGGGCGGAGGCTGTTCTGCCAGTGACTTCCGTGAGGTCTTCAAGAAGAACATCGAGCGTCGTGTACGCAGCCTGCCCGAGATCGACGGCTTGAGCAAAGAGACTGTCCTCAGCTCCTGGATCACCAAATACGATGCCATCTATAAAGGAGAAGAGGACCAGCGGCGGCCTCAGGGGCGCATGCCCTTCAGCGCTGTGTCCGAGCTCATCCTCAGCAAGGAGCAGCTTTATGAGATGTTTCAGCAGATCCTGGGAGTCAAGAAGTTTGAACATCAGCTGCTCTACAATGCCCTGCAGGTCAGTAGCAGCTGAGTTTTAATGGTCTGTAATGGTTTTTTTTCCGAAAGTAATGGATGGTATTATATAGGGCGGTACAATAAATTGAAATAAAAGCAAAACCATGGATCTCTGCATCTGCTCTGAGTTTGGGTCCCTTTAACATGCATTTGGGAAGACATGCGCCAACCAACTTCCCAAACGTGTAATGCAGTGTTTGTCAACAGAAGAGAAGCTATATGGGCTCCCTGCAGTTTTCTGTCAAAAAGTTTGATGGTTTAACATTTGAAAATGAAGAAAATAATGGTGCGTTTGATTTGTCCTTAGAAGTGGGAAATTCCTCGTTCCCAGTAAGAACTTTTAACTGGAACGCCCACTCAAGTCAGAGTTGCGATTGGGAAACTCAACTATTTTAAATTGTTTCCTTTTTTGTCAGGAAAAAATGCAAGTGATACTTTTAGCTTCCACACTCCTCCGACCAACACTTGGATATGCGGCTAATAATAGCACAGATTTATCTAGGTTACTGTAGTGCAAGCGGCCATATAAAGTTGCTACTAAATAATAATAATTATTATTATTATTATTTTTATTTGTTGTTTTATAGTCTTCTTAATATAAAATCTCAAAATGTTGCCCAACTTTGACAGCCATTCAAACCAGCACAGCAAACCTGGATTTTTTTCATGTGCATTTTAAATTGCAGTCAAAAAAATTTTTATCAGAAAAATCATAATTAAATATTTTCCCCAAAAATCTTGCAGCCCTAATATAATGGCAGAGATGGTTCCTTTGGACCACCTCTTGGGTTTAAATCATTGTGAAATGAAATTCAGTATAAATTTACATGTATTTTCTAGAGAATATGTTGGGGTTTTTTGGTTTTTATTTTTTGCACTTTCTCTTAGACCAAATATGGCAGAGTGCTTTTGAGAGATATCAAAAGTCTGGGAGTTTGGCCATGACAGCTTAATTTCTGTGGCTTTTAAATATGGCTGACACCACAACTCAAAACATTTGTAAAAAAGAACAGTCATAATTATCTTTTGTGTTTGATTTTTTCCACAATCCTTCTTATAAATAAATATCTCTGGAGAAAAAAAAAAGAAATGTGAGTTTTCAAAGCAGAGTAACATTGATTTTTCATTGTTCTCTGACATTGTGTCATGTTCTGTATAGTGTTAGAAAAATTGCCCAATTTCCCTGAATGTCCTCAAAGGGGATTTTACAAAGGACAGAAATAAATTGTTGGGTCACAGATTCCTTTAGCAGATTTTTTGGACAAAGGATTCACTGTTCGCCTTGCTATCGGAAAAGGTCCGCTGGTACAAAAGCATTTAAGTATTTTTGTGCTTTTAGTGTATAGTCAATTTTTTTTCCAAAAATGGAAGGGAATTGCATATCTTACATTGAGTTAAGGTGTACGATATCCTTAATATTGAATAAAATATTGTGTAGACATTGCATTTACACTGTGGTCACATTTATGCTGATTTTAGGAAAATCTGTGGAATTCTGCAGAACTACAGTACCTTATTTTCCGGGGGAAAATCCGCATCTGACTGTGCTAAGTCACACCTGGTCAAAACTGCATTGTTGAGGGGAAAAAACGCACATATTTTGCAACAGTGTATCAGTCACATTTTATCATTACATTCAGAAATAATGTAAAATACCAGTAAATAAAACAGTATAAACATGTATTTTAGTTCCCTTCTCTCCACAACAGATCCTTAAATTTAACAGAATTCAGAACAGGAATTAAAAATATACAGTGCATCCGGAAAGTATTCACAATGCTCACATTTTCCACATTTTATGTTACAGCCTTATTCCAAAAATGGATTAAATAAGTATTCACAGACTTTGCCTTGACACTCAGGTGCATCCTGTTTCCACTGATCATCCTTGATGTTTCTACAACTTGATTGGAGTCCACCTGTGGTCAATTCAGTTGATTGGACATGATTTGGAAAGGCACACACCTGTCTATATAAGGTCCCATGGTGGGTGCGTCAGACAGAGTTACGGCACACACGGAGATGAAAAGGGTATGCATGGACTTATCTAACTCTGGGGGATACGGTGAATAAGCTAAAGTCCCAAAAAGTTGGCGTGTTCCTTTAACCGTGCGTGTCAGAGCACCACCCAAGCCATGAAGTCCAAGGAATTGTCTGAAGACCTGAGGCACAGATCTGGGGAAGGGTACAGAAAAATTTCTGCAGCATTGAAGGTCCCAGTGAGCACAGTGGCTTCCATCATCCATTAATGGAAGAAGTTTGGAACCACCAGGACTCTTCCTAGAGCTGTCCACCCGGCAAAACTGAGCGATCGGGGGAGAAGGGCCTTAGTCAGGGAGGTGACCAAGAACCCTATGATCACTCTGACAGAGCTCCAGCGTTTCTCTGTGGAGAGTGGAGAACCTTCCAGAAGAACAGCCATCTCTGCAGCACTCCACCAATCAGGTCTGTATGGTTGAGTGGCCAGACGGAAGCCACTCCTCAGTAAAAGGCACATGACAGCCCACCTGGAGTTTGCCAAAAGGCACCTGAAGGACTCTCAGACCATGAGAAACAAAATTCTCTGGTCTGATGAAACAAAGATTGAACTCTTTGGCCTGAATGGCAAGCGTCATGTCTGGAGGAAACCAGGCACCGCTCATCACCTGGTCAATACCATCCCTACAGTGAAGCATGGTGGTGGCAGCATTATGCCGTGGGGATGTTTTTTAGCGGCAGGAACGGGAGACTAGTCAGGATCGAGGGAAAGATGAATGCAGCAATGTACAGAGACATCCTCGATGAAAACCTGCTCCAGAGCGCTCTGGACCTCAGACTGGGGCGACGGTTCATCTTCCAACAGGACAACGACCCTAAGCACACAGCCAAGATAACAAAGGAGTGGCTACGGGACAACTCTGTGAATGTCCTTGAGGGGCCCAGCCAGAGCCCAGACTTGAACCCGATTGAACATCTCTGGAGAGATCTGAAAATGGCTGTGCACTGACGCTCCCCATCCAACCGGATGGAGCTTGAGAGGTTCTGCAAAGAAGAATGGGAGAAACTGCCCAAAAATAGGTGTGCCAAGTATGTAGCATCATACTCAAAAACACTTAAGAGGCTGTAATTGGTGCCAAAGGTGCTTCAACAAAGTATTGAGCAAAGGCTGTGAATACTTATGTACATGTGATTTTTTTTTTTTTTTATAAATTTGCAAAGATTTTAAACAATCTTCTTTCACGTTGTCATTATGGGGTATTGTTTGTATAATTTTGAGGAAAATAGTGGATTTAATCCATTTTGGAATAAGGCTGTAACATAACAAAATGTGGAAAAAGTGAATACTTTCCGGATGCACTGTATGTATAAACACACATTTTAGTGGCATTCTTTATAAACGACATTTATTACAAACGGCAAGCTTATACAAATTTATTCAAAACGAAACTCAAACTATCGGCATGTGGGAAATGCATTCGACCAATAAATTTACTCGCGCATCTCTCTCATTAGGTGCAAATCTAAATGTCGCTTTGGAATGACACAGCACGTTTCAAAACAGTACTTGGAGAAATTTTTCACATTTTATTAGATATATCTCAATTTAAAGGCTTACAAATGACAAACAACCCAGGACAAAAAGCTTTTCTTTCGGAATTTAATGATTTTTGACAATCACATTTTGTGTTAATTAGTTTTTCCCCATAACCACAGTAAGCAGTTTAGTGCCTTTAATCCTTTACCCTTTACCTTAATCACCTGAGCACAGGTGGCTTTATCCCATCATCAGCCGCTTTCAAAACATCTCAGAAAGGTCAGGGGTTGATAGAAAATGGTCCAACTGGCTTGCCCTCCTGTTATCTTTCACTAGCCTTTCCCCAGGGGACAGGAGGAGTAAAAGAGATGTGGTGGGTGGTCTTCACGGACGTCTCTTTTCATCACAATTGCAGTTAGCAGATCAGTGCAATTAGCCTGGTTGAGCCCAACATTAATTGGCACGTTTGGCATCTAACTGAGATGGTTGGGTAAAAGCAGGGGACTTCACATAATGCTTAATATATCCTTTTTAAATTATCTTCAAGTTATTTACAATAATTTATTTACATGTATTTATTTAAATCTGTTTATCTAAATGTATTTTTATTTTATTTTTTATTTAAATGTATTTATTTATTTGCTGTTTTACTAGCTATTCTTCTACATTTTAAAATACTGTTCTGGGTTCAATACAAGTGATGGTAAATCATTTCATCCCTTCATTTGTAAAAAAACAAAACAAGCAAAAATCATATTTACGGTAACACTTACAATGGAAGTCTATTAGGCAAGTGTTCTGAAAGGTTTAAAAGCTGAAATATGCAGTGCATGGCATATATTAATTGTTACCTAGAATTTTTATTTTATTTGAGCTGTGAAACTGTCTTGGTCGTTCTGTTGTAGGTGGATGAACTCCATTGGTTATGCGATATAATTGGACAGACAAGGTTAGTAAGCGATTTTGTCATGCTAGCCTCATTTTAACACATGTAATGTTGAAGTATTGTGGCAATAATATCAAAACAGTGTGTTTTAACATGAAATTAAATGCAGTGTCTTTCTGGATAGACTTCCATTGTAAATGCATTATTGTAAACACAATTTTGCTTTCTTTTACAAACTGAGGGAAGAATCGCAAGCATGTAGTAATCGACAGCATGTCAAATGCTTTTGAGAGGCTTAACTTGTTTTGAACCTGGAACATTTCTTTGAATTAAAATTATCTAACATTTATGTTTCTAAAAAAAAGGCAAAAAAGGAAAAGTGGGCGTTGTGCTGTTACACTACGTGAACTCACATCAGAGGCCCACACAGAAGAAAATGAATAGTTGAATAAAGTTGTTTGTTTTTTGCGCACAAAAAGTATTCTCGTCGCTTGATAAACTTAAGGTTGAGCCACTGTAGTCACTTGGACTATTTTAAACATTGTCTTTACTAACTTTTCTGGGCTGGCAGACATCGATTACTTAGAAGCTTATGAAGAAGTGAGCCAGCTCTCAGATTTCATCAAAAATATCTTAATTTGTGTTCCGAAGATGAACGAAGGTCTTACGGGGTTGGAACAACATGAGGGTGAGTAATTACTGACAGAACTTTTAGCACAGTGCTTTTAAACTGCACATCTACGATCCAGAAGGCAGCATGTAGTTTTCTGAAATCTCATGCACATTTTCTGAATCCTCTTTTCGTACTTTATATTGTTAGACTAATGAGGTGAAATTGCAGCTTGGTTCCAATCAAATCAAGCTTGAACTACTGGTGCTAATCTCTCTCAGCGCTTATTAAGAATTTACGCACCTGTGTGCATTTTATGGATCCGTGTCAGCTGACATTTAAAAGTTCGTTTGCTTGCATGATGTTAGATTCGGCATTAGTTGGTGGCTCAGCATTCGATAAATCACTCATGCACATGTGTTTAAAGGGCAAAGAAGTGTAAATTTATGAGTGGTGTTGTAAAAAATACAAGGAATACTGTAGAGCAAAGCAAACAGAGTGGAAGATAATGATTTAGAGATATGCAGAACAGCGTATTTTCAGATTTAATTAGACAATCTTAAAGGAGCTCTGTCATCTTCAAAATGCAATGCATTTTTTGTTTAAAACAAAAACAAAAAAAAACCTTCAAGTATCGTACAGACCATTTCACACATAAATGTAAAAACCCATAGGAAAAATCGAGGGAATTAGTCTTCTGGGTTTTATATCCCTGAACCACTCTATTGTTACCAGATCTGTTTTGATGTGTTTCAAAGGGAAGACCCTCTCAGAGAAACCATTGCCTTTAAAGCACTGCTGCATAAAAAAGAAATAAAAATCTAGATGAACTCAGTAGTCAGTCTCACTAATTGACTCGTCGACCATCCTGACCCATCTGGATTTTTACACTAGAGGAGTCTTGAAATGAGATGTGGATGGCATGTGGATTGGGTGTTCAATATAAAAATGGAAGGAGAAATGAGAGGATATGGGGAAAAAGGGGGAGGGGAGTCAGTGAGAGCTATTCTTGGATCTTTCCGTCCTCGGCCATTTCCTTCATCGATTATTATCTTACACTCCTGCACATTAACTCACCAGCTTGCTGTTAATTTCTTACCTTTACACTTACTTGCATGTGTGTCCGTTTAAAGTTTTATCTTTCATAAGGCTGAGTATTGGTAATTTATGCATAACATGCCCATTAAAAACAAACAAACAATCAGCATAAAGATTTTAGGTTCAATATTATATACATGTATAATGGAAATTGTGTGTATAATGGAAATATATATTTTTTTAATAGGTCTTATTTTTTAGTCATTCTTTTTTGTCTTCACTAGATAATTTCAAATGGTCCTGTGGTGTAAGAAATGTACAAATATTCAATGTATAGTCTCAATTAAAATGCCATTTTTATTCTTATATTTGTACATTTTATAGAAAAATGGCAACATGCTGTATTAGCAATATTAAACCATGTGACAAGTCAACCTTTCAAAAGTATTTCATTTACAACTACCCATATATCAGCGTTTTATGTTGTCAATCAGGATGATGTACCTGCATTTAAAGCTACATTCCCTGGATAAATCATATTTATCATTTCCACTGCCAAACACTTATTTAACACATGGTGCATTGTTCATTTTGATTTGCCTGCTCGATCTGTCTTGCTTTAAACGTTTAAGTGTTTTTCTTTGATAGCTGCTCCACCCGCTGTCAGATTATTTCACGGAGTGAATGGCGAGGGAAGAGAAAGAAGGAAATCGAAAGAGACTGGAAGCATGACAATTGAAATGTCAGTAAGTGGAGGGTGTCACACAAAGGAAGAGGAAGATATATAACAGGACTAGGAGACAACGGCAGATGAGTGCAGAGAAGTGACGGACTGAGAGGAAAGAGTGATGTGTTCGAGTTGAGGTAAAGGTGGATGAAACAAAGATCAATAACGCAAAGTAAACAGAGAAAGTGAGATTGACTGGAGACTGTAGATACAGACAGAGACTAATGGAACGTAATGAGAAGTAGAGAACAAAGGACAAAAAATAATATTTCTGGATGCAAAAAATAATAACCCTTGACTGAGTTCGAAAAGACAGATTTCTGCAAACAGAAACCCCGCAAGTATTCAAGTGCTTGTATAGAAAATACTTTGGGGTAATCAAAAGTTGAGATGTAAAGGAAAGTGTGCTCAAAAAAGTTATGTTATAATTTAATGTTAAAACATATTTAGAAATTGCAAACCTGAGCCTGATACAAACCCAACATTTTATATGGAAAAACTCAAAACCAAATAATGGAATCATGAAGGGATGTGACATGATTTGACTATCCATAAATCACTGTTTACATATAGAAAACCCAACCCACAGTAACTTGAGTTACATAATCAATCACTTTTTTAAAGTAACGAGTAAAGTAATATCTGAGTTACTTTTTCAAACTAGTAACACAACACTTTACAGCTTAAAAAACATTTCTTATTTACTTTCCCTTCATTAAAGTTCTTTATCCAGAATATCCAGAGCTTCACGTTTAAATTTGGCACGAAATTAAATGAAAATCTATTTTGATATGTGAACGATTCATTCATGTATATGTTTAGTTTTAACAGTTTTTGTTATATTTAATCCAAATCTTCCAGTTAAAACGACGGACTTCTCTTTGGTGATGCATGACGAACTTCTCCAATAATTTTCTTACAACTGACTGCAAACTCACATTTATTTTTGAATGCATTGCCCACATATCAAAATCCAATCAACAACTGTTCCAAGTCCCCACCCTACATGTATGTCATAAATCGGAAGAAAACTACTTCATAACTGCTGTTTGCTTTCACCGCGACTTTAATTTATCTGGAATGCTTACCTAGGGGTGAATTTTAACTTGTAATATTCTGTAACTCGTCTGATTGGAAGATAGAAATGGACAGAGGAAATCATGGGAAACTAATCTTATAAATCACATCATCTCATGGTCAACCATAGATGGCCACATTAAATCAGTCAGCTGATCAATAAATCAAGCACCCTGTGAGGTGTGGAACATCTGGTTGGGCAGACAGGCAGGCGGGTCGTGTCTCAGGTGGACACATTGAGAAATCCAGCTGTGCCCTTCTGATCAGAGAAGCCCGTCGCTGTAGCTCTGCCCCCCCCCCCCCCCACCTGTCATCATCTTTCTAATGAACACATTCAGCCTGGCCTTGTCATCTCTCGTTAGCTCGCCGCGACGGGGCCGGAGGACGCGCCCCGCAGCTGAGACACCGTGAAGAGTAATGAATTACCACAGCGATACTCATATCTGTCTGACAGGGTCAGGGCGGACCATCAAAAACGGAGGCGGCGCGTCCCAGTGACATCACACTGCAGACACTCTCTGGCTTAAAAATAAAGATTCTATCAGCATCTACTCACGTTAAAGTTGTTTCAAAACATGTATGAATTTCTTTCTTCTGCTGAACACAAAGGAAGATATTTTGAAGAATGTACAGACAGTTGATGGACATTGACTTCCATAGTAGGAAAAACAAATACTATGGAAGTCAATGGGGTCCATCAACTGTTTGGTTCCCAACATTCTTCAAAATATCTTCAAAATGTTTATTTTTAAGTGAACTATTCCTTTAAGGCTAAAAATGATAGAGTTTTTTCATTAATATATTCATTTCTTATTTATGGAAAAAGCAAGGCATTTTTCACATGGTTGACATGTTAAAAAAGCTTCTAAAGAATTTGGCCTAATTATAGCTAATTCAATATCTACATGGCATCTGGTGGAAAAATATGTTAATTATTCATCAAAATTTTACATGAAGTCTCCTATCTGGAACAATTATTACCTTTTGTGAGACATAAAACCATACACTTGTTCGCTGTGGTCAGATAGAGGCATTAACACGTTAGAGAATATTTATGAGGAGACATACTGGGATCTGCAGTCTTGTTATAATCTGCCTGGATTCTCATGGTTCTTGTATTTACAGCTGAGATGGAGTTCCTTGGGACAGATATGGCTCATTGCTTTGAATCCATCAAGGGGAAAACAGCCAAGGTCTCTATTATGTATGGTAGTCTTGTCATGGAGAAATGTGGAACTCTTGGTATTACCCGAATTTGGGACAGAGAGTTTGGAGCGCAGGATCACAGTTTTAATTGGGAAACAATATGGCAAAATGTTTCAGTCTCATCTAAAAACCCTGCCCACCAGCTGATAAACTACAATGCAATCCACAGAATATATTATAGAATGAAACTCATTCCCTCCCCTGTATGTGACAAATGTAGCACTGGGACAATTGGCAGCTTTTTCCGTCTATTCTGGGAATGTCCTCCGATCTTCAACTTCTGGTGTTCTGTCACAACTTTTGGAACTGACAATTGATCTTGAGCCATGTCTTTTCCTTCTTAATGATGTCTCCTCTGTAACCTTAACTTTAAATCAAAAACGGACTTTCTTCGTTGGGTTAACAGCTGCCAGGAAAACTATCATTAGTTCTTGGTTTCCTCCTAATTCTTTGTCTAAACCGAGTCTACCAAGATTTAGATCAAGGCAAATGGGACTGTTTCCTTTTGTATTTAATTTTAATTTTAATAGACACCTTGATTATCTTTATTTCAACAGACACTCTCTGCCTGTAAATAATCTATCTCTGACATTATGTATATAGATGTTTTATTTATTATTCTCTCTGTTTGTGTTTTAAACGAAGGTTTTACGGGTTTGGAACAACATGAGTGCGAGTAATTAATGACAAATTTCATTTATTGAGTGAATTAACCTTTTAACGTGATGTCAGTATTCCATTTTTTAATTATTACGGCTATCGTCACTACTGGTACATTGAAGTCAGAGTTTTGAATCGAGTCATTGAAATAAACTGTTTCACAGAACTTGATTGTTGTTGATCAGTCCTTTTAGCTACTGAAGCTTAAATAAAAGATGCTATTAAAACAGAAAATGAAAGCTAGTATTAACAACCAAGTAAAAAGCACAGTTCTTTGATCTTTCATCCAGCACAATCATTAGAAATGGTTTGTGAATATTCAATAAAGTGGCCAGAAAGCAGTTTCCAGTTTCTTGCGAGAATCTGTGTGACTGGAGACGGCTGCCTTATAATTGGTTTGCTAATTAAGATGAGGGGGGTAAAGAAATCTCGGGGAAGATTAGAGCGTGACAGTGGCATGTTTCTCTCCAGGCTGGTGACGTCTTTCATTAGGGCACCCCTAAGGCTTGTTGTCATAGAAATTGTTGCCAAACTAACCAAAATAGAGCAGCTAAAGAAAAGTGAACCAGTTGGTAACACGGCAACAGAAAAGAATCTGGTGTGCATATGTGTGTGGCTCAGGGGAGGTGATACGTCGTCCTCAAACGAAGCCATTTTAATGCATTATGAACACAAACCTGCTGTGCTGTGCCGCTGGTATATTTCAGTGGGATGTCCGTGCCGCTGTCCGTGTTTTGGCAGTTTTATTATTCTTTCTTTAGCAACTGTTTGCGTCATTGTGCTGGAAAATGGCTGATGTGGTCATTCTGGCTGTCAAAATTGGCAATTCATGACAGAATTATCTGCTCGGCTGGGGACATTTCAAACTTTCAAGCTGCCAATCATAATAGATTTCCAAAGCTTACTGTATTGAGGCAAGAAAAACATAAATTGTCAGCACTCGGACATGACAATTATAAATAAAATGACTAATATTATTTATCTAAATTATTAAATTGAAATAATTTGAATTAAAAATGTAATTACAAAAATGAAAAATTATAAAAGTGCAATTATTGTTTGTTGTGACTGCTACTACTACTACAATAATTCTAAATATTATAATTCCATCCATCCATCCAATCTTAGCATCTGTTTTTAATTCATTAATGGATCACATTACATCTAAAAATTAAATTGATTCAAATTATGTAAATGAAACATAAATTTGCAAAAATGAAATTACAAATAATGTTTGTTGTTGTTAATAATATTAACAATAATGTGTATTATTAGTTATTATTAAATTATACCTTCACATTTTTTATTTTATTTTTATTTTACAAATTTGTATTATTATTTCTGATTTCATAATAGCTCAATTTGATATTTCTGCACATCAATTAAGAGCAAGTCATTAAGAATATTAATTACATCAGCAGATCTTCGAGATTATTAGGATATTAAATGAATCTTGTGGTATTCTGTGGAAGTAACAGATGGGTCATTTCTTTGGAACCTTTTGTAATTCACCCAGTGAAGCTGAAGCAGAATCTGATCCTCAGGTCCAACCTTATCTTAATTAAATGTCACATATGTGCAGTGTGCATTCAGACATATACAGTAGCATACAGTCTAAATAGTGTGCTAAGAGCAAACACCAGAGTTATTAGTCACTAATTGGTTATAAATAAGCTATGAATGTTGTTAGTTATGTGATTTTACACAGGCCTTAATTACCTGTCTGAAATAGATGGCACCGTTAATTCTTAATTAGTGGCCTGTATCCACTAATTCCCTTAGAATGTTCTTTTAATCATGCGCTTCCGCATATATTTCTCACTAAATAAATAATATTCTTGAAACCTGACAGATATGACGACCTCTGCGGTAAAATCAAACCCATGGGCATGTGTGCATTTACTGTATTATTTCCGTGAAAATATTATTTAAGTGAAAATATTGTTCACAATTCCCAGAAAACTGCAGCCATTATCACATGATTACTTGATCCCACCCTGACCTTGACCTCCTGTTGTTGGTGGGGTCATTAGGTATATTATTAGTGGATTTCAACTGTGGTTTTCATCCCTGTGATGCTCTCATTACTTCCTGTACGTTTCACGGGTGCACTTTCTTTAACACGCGTCGGCCTCTTACCATCTGCGTAGATGTGGCTAACTACATCATTAAGGCCTCCTACATGTGACCAGACCAGCGCCGGGCTGACAGGAGGCCTTCATCTGGTCTGCTTTCTCCCACACACTCCTTATGTGAGATTTTGAGGCGTTTGTTGATTTGCATATGTTAATAGAATGAGTCGATAATGAACGTTGATGTGATGGGAGCAGTAGATCGGCTCAGCAAAGCATGGCAGACATCACCCGGCCTCATTACAGAGAGTGTCGCACTGCTTCACTCAAACAATGTCCTGATAAAACCAGATCTTTGCATGTTCTTCTGCTGTTTAGATCAGTGTTTTTGATGTAACAATTGAAATCAGAACAGTTCAGAACAGAACATATTGTGTACACAGTATAAATATTCCATCTATGGGATTATTTCTGAAGAAAATATAAATGCCATTTGACCATTGAAAATCCTTGGTTGATTTTTTTGGATGGTTGCTAGGCTGGTGTGGGCACTTTATATTGTGATCTGGGTGGTTACTTGGTGGTTGCTCGGGTATTGTGAATGGTTTCAAGGGTGTTCTGGGGGGTTACTGTGGTGTTCTGGATGGTTTATAGGTTGTTGTGGGTGGTTGCTAGGGTGTTGTGAGTGGTTTATAGGTGATTGCTAGGGTGTTGTGGGTGATTTATAGAGTGGTTACTTTGGTTGTAATGCATCTTCTAAAGTGTTCTGGGGGGTTAATATGTGGTTTCTAGGGTGTTGTGGTGGTTACTAAGTGGTTACTAAGCAGCCTGCCAAGGTGTTCAGGGTGGTTGCTATTGTATTCTTAGTTTTTGCTACAGATGGTTGCTAAGGTTTTCTGGTTGGTTTATAGAGTGTTGTGGGTGGTTTATACAGTCATGTGAAAAAGAAAGTACACCCTTTTGAATTCAATGGCTTTACGTATCAGGACATAATAAAAAAAAATACAAGTTTTGGCAGTTTGCTAGTCTGGAGCCATCAGGTGTGTGTTATCACAATGCTAAGGAGGAAAGACATCAGAAATGTCTTTCTAAGAATGATCTTAGAAAAGCAATTGTTGCAGCCATTCGATCTAGGAAGGGTTTTGAGGCCATTTACAAACAATTTGAAGTCCATCATTATACCGTGAGGAAGATTATTCACAAGTGGAAAACATTCAAAACAGTTGCCAATCTTCCCAGGAGTGGACGTCCCAGCAAATTCACCCCAAGATCAGACCGTGCAATGCTCAGAGAAACTACAAAAAACCCAAGAACTACACCTCAATCTCTACAGGCCTCAGTTAACATTTTAAATGTTAAAGTTAATGTCAGCAATTAGAAAAAGACTGAACAAGTATGGCAAGTTTGGAGGGGTTGCCAGGAGAAAGCTTTTTCTGTTCACAGCAGCACGGCTTAGGTTTGCAAAGTTGCATCTGAACAAACCACAAGACTTGGACAGACGAGACCAAAGTGGAGATGTTTGGCCATAATGCACAGCGCCAAGTTAGGCAAAAATATCAGCACAAACACCTCATAGCAACGGTCAAGCATGGTGGTGGAGGGGTGATGATTTGGGCTTGTTTTGCAGCCACAGGTATGGGGCACCTCATTTCAGGCAAGTATTCTAGAGTCAAAAGTGAGGCCATCTGTCCGACAGCTAAAGCTTGGCTGAAATTGGGTCATGCAACAGGACAATGATCCCAAACACACCAGCAAATGACTGAAAAAGAATATAATCAAGGTGTTGCAATGGCCCAGTCAAAGTCTAGACCTCAATCTGATTGAAAATGTTGCGGCGGGACCTTAAGATAGCTGTGTATAAACAAATGCCTGCAAACCTCAATGAATTGAAGAAACGTTGTAAAGAAGAGTTGGCCAAAATTCCTCCACAATAATGTGAGAGACAGAAAATTATTACTAAGAATGATAAAGGTGGTTCTACAAGCTATTAAATCATGGGGTATACTTAGTTTTTCACACTTGGCTTTTATATTTTGTCCTAGTTTTTGTTAAGTAATGGTACAGTGTAATATGTCATGTGTTGTTGTTCATCTGAGGTTATATTTTCCTAATTTTAAGACGTGCTAAAGAGTATAGAGTGTGGGTGGTTACTCTAGGGTGTTTTGAGGGTTACTAGGTGGTTAATAGGGTGTTATGGGTGGTTTATAGAGTGTGGGTGGTTACTAGGGTGTTCTGTGGGTTACTAGGTGGTTGCTAGGGTGTTATGTGTGGTTTATAGAGTGTGGGTGGTTTGGTTACTAGGGTGTTCTGGGGGTTACTAGGTTTTTGCTTAGGGTGTTATGGGTTGTTTATAGATTGTGGGTGGTTACTAGGGTGTTCTGGGGGTTACAAGGTGGTTGCTAGGGTGTTATGTGTGGTTTATAGAGTGTGGGTGGTTACTAGGGTGTTCTGGGGGTTACTAGGTGGTTGCTAGGGTGTTATGTGTGGTTTATAGAGTGTGGGTGGTTTGGTTACTAGGGTGTTCTGGGGGTTACTAGGTGGTTGCTAGGGTGTTATGGGTTGTTTATAGAGTGTGGGTGGTTACTAGGGTGTTCTGGGGGTTACAAGGTGGTTGCTAGGGTGCTATGTGTGGTTTATAGAGTGTGGGTGGTTACTAGGGTGTTCTGGGGGTTACTAGGTGGTTGCTAGGGTGTTATGGTTTATAGAGTGTGGGTGGTTTGGTTACTAGGGTGTTCTGGGGGTTACTAGGTGGTTGCTAGGGTGTTATGGGTTGTTTATAGAGTGTGGGTGGTTACTAGGGTGTTCTGGGGGTTACAAGGTGGTTGCTAGGGTGTTATGGGTGGTTTATAGAGTGTGGGTGGTTACTAGGGTGTTCTTGGTGGTTGCTAGTGTATTGCAGGTGCTTTATAGTGTGATCATTCATACTGGATCTGCAGTGCAAACTGCACTGGTCTAGTTACCTAATGCTTTGTTCAAATCACCAAGTATGAGCCCTTGCAAGTGCCACTTAATTAAAAAAAAAAAAACTTTCTGAGCGAGCTAGTATGGTGCAGTGATAGTGCAGCGTGAAATGGGAGCGGAGTCAACCCTACTGCCGCCGCAGGGAGAGGAGCTTATCAAGTGGAAACAGTGCTATGGTGGGGGTGGTGTGTGTGTGTGTGTTTGCGTGTGTGTGTGTGTGTGCGTGCGTGCGTGAAACAGAGAGATTTCCCACTCATGGAGAGGAAACCCTGCCTTGACAGCATGCCAGCAGTGCTGTGTGGGTGTATTTGTGTGCCACTTTGTGTGTGTGTGTTTCACACTCCAAAAACGTTTCATTTGAGGGCATGCCAGAGCCGCTCAGTGACCAGATAAAGACATTAAACGTTTTTATGATCTCATATTTCCTCGGTATGGCCTGTCCAAGTAGCACAGCAGCTTCATGAGGCTCAAAAGAGATTACATGACTAATCATGGTAGTTATTAAGCTCATCTTTCCTGTCTTTTCACCGCGGTCAGCTTTGATCTATCCAGATCTACCTGTGGGTTATGGGTTTATAGTAAACCGTGTCGAATTGATAAGCTTTGTCTTCTGTTCCCCGGGCAGCTGGACAATGTGGACGAGCAGGCGGCACAGATCCGCAGAGAGCTGGACGGGCGACTGCAGCTCGCCGAGAAAATAGCCAGAGTAAGAAACCTTTACCTGCTTCTATCTTTACAGTGAAAATACCAACAGATTGCTGTAATTATAATTGTTTGATTTGTGGACAAATGATTACGATTCGGTTCTTCTTGATGAGTCCATCAGAAGCATTCGCAAAAGTCTCAAACTAGCCATTTTGAGTCAGACTCGGTGAATAATTCAGAGCCATTACGGAATGAATGAATGATAATTTTTAAAAAAAAATTATAAATGGGAAGAAAAAATAAATGTTATTTAAAAAAATAATATTTTGAAAAAAATATATATTATTAGTTATGCTATTTTGGGGGACTCAGTCAGTGAATCATTCAGAGCAATATGGAGAAAGTAAGTAAATTAATAAAAAAAGAATAAAATTAAATGTAATAAAAAATTTGTTAGCATATTGTGGAGTAAGTCAGGATTAAATAATAAATCATTTAAAATAACAGAATAAAAATAAATGAATAAATAATAAATTGTTTTGTTTTTAAATTGCAAAAAAAAAAAACTCTTTTAGTCGGACTTTTTTTTGGACTAAGATAGTAATATTGTGGACTCAATGTGTCATTCAGAGCCATTATAGAGTAAATGATAAACATTACATTAAAAAAAAAATTTTTCAAAAATACTATTGGATAGTATAACCAATGTTTCCCAACCCTGCTCCTGAAGGCACACCAATGCTGCGTCCCAATTTGCAAACTATCTGTCCTAAATAGTATTCGAAATTAGAATTAGTGCGTCCCAAATCAAAGTATGTTTTAACACTTTTTATCCATGTTTGTAGTTCTAATCGATTCCTCGTTTAACTCGCAATGGGTTGTGGACAATATTAGCCATCAGAGTGTGCGAGGATCCTCACTTCTAACCGGATTCTAACCGGAAAATGTAGACCATCCGGATATCTTTAGAATACTCATTTCAACATACTATGATTTTGGATGCACTAATTCTAATTTCAAATGCTATTTAGGATGAATAGTATGCGAATTGGGACACAGTGCAAGACCAGAAATATATGGGGCAGATAAAGGGAGACATCCAAAATGTGTAGTGTTGATGTGCCTCCAGGAACAGGGTTGGGAAACACTGGGTTAGGCTATTCTTCAGATTATTGTGGACTGGAGTGAATAAATGAATAAATGAACAGTTAGTTAGCATATTGAGTACCTTACAGTAACAGTGTTTATTCTGTTTTATTCTGCGTCCAATAGGAGAGGAAGTTCCCGAAGTTTATTTCCAAAGACATGGAGATGATGTACGTGGAGGAGCTCAGGTCATCCGTTAACCTGCTGATGGCTAACCTGGAGAGCCAGCCTGTGGCCAAAGACTTCAAGCCCAAAATCAAGCCCAAACTCACACCCATGAACAGCTTCCTGGACATCGGCGACGAGAACGACTTACCCCTCTCCAAATCCGACGTGGTGCTGTCATTTAGTCTGGAGGTATCATTACTTTACACATCACCACAGTGGTTGTGATTTTGCAAGTCTTACATGTATCACATTACACTGCTACAAAACATTAGAATGGTTCCAGTAGGGATTTTCAAAAGTACATTTTTTCATAATGTATCAATCAGTGGTTTAGGTAAACAGCTAGTTGCCAAAAAGTAGTCTAAATCTAACTTAAGTTGAATTGTCGCTCAGCCTGATGGTGTGGTCTCGTGACTTTTGCTCAGATTGTGATCATAGAGGTGCAGGGGCTGAAATCCGTTGCTCCTAACCGAATTGTGTACTGCACCATGGAGGTGGAGGGAGGAGAGAAGCTCCAGACGGATCAAGCCGAAGCCTCCAGACCACAGTGAGTACGGTGTTCACATGATGCTGTTTCTATTCACCAAAGAATCCTGAAATAGATTTCCACAAAAATATTAAGCAGCACAACTGTTTTCAACAATGATAATAATAATGTTTCTTGAGGAGCAATTCAGCATATCAGAATGATTTCTGAAGGATCATGTGACACTGAAGACTGGAGTAATGATGCTGAAAATTTTGCTTTGCATCACAGGAATATATTACATTTTACAATATATTCAAATACTGTAGAAAAAACTGCTATTTTAAATTGTACTGCTTATAGAATTTTTCACAGTATTGCCATTTTCACTGTACTTTTAGACTGTAATGGGAAGTAAGGTCAGCAAATCCAAAGGTCAATCCTCAAACTGGGTCATGCAAGGTCGAGATAGTCAAAAATCCAATATCATATCCAGTAATATACCATAAATGAAAAATAAAGGTCAAATACAAGACTTCATGAAGATAGACAGCTTTATTTCTCACAATGTGACTAAATCTCACAGTTGTGAGATGTATTTCTGAATCTCTTATTTTATTTATTAACTTTATCTCACCCTCGACTGCTTTATTCTTTATTCTGAAATTGTAATGGTGAAACCAAACAATAGAGATTTGTATGGTTTGAAGTTTAAATGTATTAAAAAAAAATTAAAAAAAAATGAAAGTCAAGCTAGTGTTTTCTGGTAAGGGCTCCCTCTGGTGGTTGGGAGTTGCTTTATCAGAAACGGATGCAAGTCCAAGTGCCAGTTCCAACCTTTTTTTAATTTAAAATGTTCCTACATGTTTTTAAAATAGTGTTTTAAATGCCTCTTTATGTTAACCGCATGTTTTAACTGAAAGCGTTTCCTACACAGTCATTCATTATTCAGATGTACACAATGTGCCAATCTCTAACCATTTTAAGGTCACTGCTCTGTTTTTTTCTCTGAATTACAAATCTGTTGGGAACATCTCACACTTGCTTTTTATCTTCAAACCTTGAGCATGAAATCCCTCTTATCTCATCAGCTCACCATTAGCGTAGTGACTTGTTTTGACACTGAAAATATGCCAGCTGCGCAGCTCTGAAGAGAACCCCGAATGACACTCTTTCTGTAATTTATTAAGGCAAGGTAAATAGGGTAAAAAAAATAGATATCACCATACTTCAACATTTGATTGATTACATTAATAATTGCACAAAAAAAATGAATTACAAGTGCAAATGAGGCGTTATCTAATTAAATATGCACTCATTTGCATAAATTTCTTGAACAAAAATCTAAACGCTAGATCAGGGGTGCCCAATCCTGCTCCTGGCGATCGACTGTCCTGCACAGTTCATCTCCAACCCTAATCAAACACACCTGCCTTTAATTTTCAATTGATCCTGACGTGCTCTGAAGACCTTAATTGGTTGCTTCAGGTGTGTTTGATTAGGGTTGGAGATGAACTGTGCAGGACAGTCGATCGCCAGGAGCAGGATTGGGCACCCCTGCGCTAGATGAAGCCAGGTTCAAAATTCGTGTTTCTTTTTTTTTTTTTTTTTTTTGATATACTGTATTAGTCAAAGGTTTTTACAGAGGGGATTTTGGATATCTCTTTTTATCACTCCATAAATCGGAAAATACTGTCAACAGCAAAAAAGAAATAAATTTTCACCATTTTTTTAGGCATAAAATGTTGTATAAAATCAGGACAATTATATATGACCAAACCTCTCTGTGAAAAAACTCTCAGAATATAGATAATAATAAAACGGTTAAGTTTGGTGTGTGTAAGTGCTAGTGGAGATTTCTGGCTCAATGTAGGAGGAAAAATTCATTTTAAAGGATATGGCCTTTAAAAAAAAAAAATAAATAAAAAAAAAAAAAAAAAAATATATATATATATATATATATATATATATATATATATATATATATATATACTGTAATTGAAATCTACAGATGCAAATAGATAAAGTGCTCTAAAAGATACAGTTAAAAGTATATTTTGGATGTTTTCTTTCCACTAGTCTCTAAAACTCTTTATGAAAAGCCAAAAAGACCAAAATCTCAAAATTGACAGATGCATAAAAAAACCCCACTGTTTTTTGCCTGTAGTGTCTCGCCTTAAGCAAAACAGATTAAAAAAAAAGTAGGTCCTATATCAGTTTTGCAGCATTTTTTCCTTCAATGCAGGGAAAACTAGAGAAAAAAAGTTGGGCTTTGTCTTTATACATGTACAATTGCACTCGACAATGACGAGACACTTAAGACAGGACATTTCAATGTGCAGTTTGAGAATTTTTAGGAAACAAACATTTTCACCATTGAACAGCCCTAGAGATTGCAGACTCCCTAGCCAGTGTTCTGACTAACCAGTAGCTGAATGAGACACACCCTATTTAGAAATTGGATTGAATGTGAATTTCAATAACATTGTTTACTTAGGAGCTTGGACTGTTATTCCAATCAATACAGAGTCGGTCAATACTTCTCCCCCTCATTTTTGGATTTCATCTTATTGGTTTTAGTTTATTAGGTTTCATATTTGTTGTTTGTTGAGTAGTTGTGAAGTTATTGTGTATTTATAGATGCGGTTACTTTAAATTAGTTAGTAAATGGTGTTCTCAGTATTTTAAGGGGACTTTGATTGCTGACTTGAACTGATTGCTACTTTGACCAGTTAAATGCAGGAGTCTTTTTCTCCGAGAGCTCTTGAATCAATCTCACCTCCAGGAGTTCCAGTATAGGCACGACGTGACAAGGAGGAGGAATTCATCAAGCCTAGATGAGCTTTTCTCGCTCTCTGTGAAAGGCAGGTGGCCTTTAAGAATGTAGCGTTGCTTGGAAATATGACTCAGATCACACTCATTTGGCCAGTTATCCAGCAAGATATTCTAAACGGATGCAAGGAACGCAAAGTCTGGAAGAAATGGCCCATCGATGAACAGCTTGAGATTCGATGTTGCTCCTAATTTTGTTTGAAGGAATATGGGTCTTTTTTATGTGGATTTTGCTATGTCGACCAAAACTGTCTGTGTATATACGTTTATATATGTATATGTATATGTGTGTGTATATATATATTAGGGGTGGAAATCTTTTGGTACCTTTTCTAATCAATTCTTGA
Source organism: Squalius cephalus (assembly GCF_949319135.1). Taxonomy (NCBI): domain Eukaryota; kingdom Metazoa; phylum Chordata; class Actinopteri; order Cypriniformes; family Leuciscidae; genus Squalius; species Squalius cephalus. The sequence continues at coordinate 14,943,403 of NC_137144.1, forward strand.
GGTTTTTTCGATTTTTCTTCGATTCGATAAATGCAAAGATTTGATTCTAGTTGATTGTTTTGTGTTACTTTTCCTATTTGACTGCTGTAAACGGTTTAATAGGCCTTAAAGAAAACAATCCCACTGAATTAAATGTGAACCTTGAAATTTATTTAGTTTTTCTTCCAATTTTAGTCAACCCAATATTATAAAACAAATGCCATTAATAATAAATATATATACATTTATTTTTACCGCTTGTCAGGATCATTTTCAAGCCTTTTTTTTTTTTGACCCAACAGGTTTTTTGTTCTGCCTTTAAAAAATCTAATAGATCTAAAAGATTTCAATAGATGATCTTCACAGTAGGATTTCATTGTACACATAGATCATAGTATCCAAATATCAGGGAAAATTAGATTTCTCCTGTTATGACCTCTGTAAAACAGTTCTTAAGCACATTGCAACCTAGAATGATATTGTCAACTTTGTGTTGTGCACTTATATAAAGGATTCCAATTGTTTTGGATTTTTTTTCCTCCTTAGTTAATGTATATATATATTTTCCTCCAGCGGACACTTTCACTTTTAAACTCATCAAGGTGAATGAGTGGCTTGTGAGATGATTTTGGTGTGTTATTGTGTCAACATCTGCCAGTCATGTGGTTATATCTGCTAAATGCTCACATTTGACCCGACAGTGACACGTTAATTATCACAGAGGATTCAGATCTTGCTGATCTCAAGATTCATACATGTGGCCATTTATGTTAAAAGGGTCATATCATGAAAAATATACTGAAAAATTCCTTAAAATCATGTAAAACTAAATTAAAACGAAACTCCTTTAATGAAACGAGTATTACAAGTGGAAGTTCTATGTTGGAGTTCAATTAGAATTACGTTTTACTCCGGCCAATGAATGTGATTACAGAGAATGTGGCAAGGCATTATTTTAAGGCATTAGATGTTTATTTTAGGTCTTTTATTGGCTTTTTGCACATAGCCTACAAATGAAAGCGTAATGAAACTAATTTTCTTCAAATTGTTTTTACTTGTTTTTTTTTTTAAAGGCTTTTCCTTTTTTAAAATATTTTTTCCTTGCAGAACTGAAAGATTAAACTCTCCACTGCAGATCTCTTGAGTTTTAAAGATGATTATTCTCAGTGGCTGGTTTTGTCAACTTGAGCGTGTTGCACACAAATGCGACTAAATTAAGAAAATCCTTTTAATGTGAATTATGAATTGCATCACTGAACTGCTTTTTATGAGATGCAAAGAACTGTTGTTTTGTTGCCTTGGCAACAGTTTGCTTATTCAATGGTCCTCTTTTCTTGTTTTGGGGCTTCATACAGCCTCTAGGTGGTGAGAGGTCAATTTTAGACCAGTAACACAAACAGACCTCCCAAAATATCTTTCCACTGAATGAGCTCCCCAAGGCGGTTTTGATAATGTCAATAAGAGTGAAGACAAAATGATCTCCTCTGTCATTGTCAATGGCAAATGCTGAATCCCATTGAGATGGATGGGAAGGCTAATAGATAGCATTGTCCAGATATTGCACACATCCTTGGTAACATCATAAGGCCTATAGACACCCAGCCGAGGTTCACACAGAGGCTCAGATACCAAGACTGTCTAACCAGACTGTGATTCAGCTCTATGACTCAGTATTTGCTATAGACACATAGTCTAGACTAGCTGTGAAAAGTGTACGAGTGTGCTGAATCTTGATTAAGGAGTTAATGCCTAATTTGATTTAAGAGATTAATTCGTTCTGCTCAAGTGTATAGTTTCTTCATCAATATATTCAGATATCATATGCTATAAGCTCAAGCTCAACCAAGTGGACATACAGTACTGTTTATCTGCATTACAGGCCTCGTTTTAGTTCTTATAATATAGAGAAAACATGCTTGGCTTGCCATATGACATTCAGAACGCTCTCTGTGGGCTTGATTGCTTTAGAAAGCTGAAGAACTGAATTAGATGTGGGAGCCGACTCCTACAGTCAGTTTGCCATAAGCAACTGTTGGCCCGCTTGAGAGAGAGAGTCAGTTGGATTGCGTTATTGTGTGTTTACTCAACTATAGAAATACAGTATGTCTGTATTTTATGGTGATCTTATCTCAGAAACTCACACATAGACGCACACTCACAAGCTGATATGCAAACATGCCATACTTGAAGACGACTCTTAGTCATGCTCTGCCAACTTCTCTGACAGTCTTGCTTTTAGAGTCAAATTTTGTTTCGTTTTTTTGAGTCAAGGTGTGTTTGTTTTGTGTTTTTTCTCTTTTCTTTTTTTTTTTTGTCTTGCCTTTGGAGTCAAGTCATGTTTTTAGAGTCAAAGCCATGTTTTAAAGTCTTGTTTTTTTGGAGTCAAAATCTGTTTTTTTTAGAGTCAAGTCTTGTTTTAGGAGTCAGTTTTTGTTTTTTAAGTTGCTTTTGAAGTCAAGCCATGTTTGAGTCATAATTCGTTTTTAAGCCTTTTGATGTCATGTTTTTGAGTCTAGTTTTGGTGTCAAGTGTTGTTTTGGAGTGAAAATTAGTTTTTTAGTCTCGCTTTCGGGGTCATCATGTTTTTGGGACAAAATAGTTTTTATGTTTTGGCTAAATAGTCAAGTTATGTTTTTAAGTCTTGTTTTAAAGTTCATTTTAACATTTCTTTAAATACATTTTTTGAAGTCATGTATTTTGAGTCAAAATTTGTTCTTAAGTCTTGTCTTTGAAGTTAAAGCTGCAGTCCGTAACTTTTTGGGTTAAAAATTATCCAAAATAAATTTGTGAGCAAGTACATAACCAGCCAGTGTTCAAACCGATCTGCTTGCCTTAGCTCGATTCAAAACGGTAAGCTTGTAATAATGTTGTTAATTCCAGTGGTACTGATGGATTTCCGTGAGAAATTGGAGCATGTCTTTGTGTCATTACGTCACATCTGTTCACATTAAGAAGGAGTCTCCGCTATAGGCTATGTTGCGTGTGAGGATGTTGTCACAGCACTTGATATAATTAAACTTATCAATTTGATGGCGGATCCAGAAAGGTTCAAACGACAATCACCAGTGACAACTGGAGATTCACCCGTTGTAAGACGCAAAAGACTTCGGAGTGGCTACAGAAAAAAAGAGACTGCCACCGGGCCCATGCGAAAACAAGGATAATATCGGAAGGGCATTAAATGTAGTCACGCAATGCAATTTGCACGGTTTGACGTGATATGATAAGCGATCGTTAGATTTAATCAGTGCGATTTACTGAAATGCTTTTTTCCCATTGAAAACATGTTGGTCATACTTCCAAAAAGTAGAATCTGTGATTCCAGATGACAGTATCCACACCGGTGCAGTGACTGACTGTCGCACATTCTCCTCAAAACACTGGATTCATCCGTGCTGTGCCATGCCGAGGCACAACCCACGTAAAGTTGATAATTCCGCGAATAACTGCAATTGCAGATTTCGAACAGAGATGGCGACAAAGAGGAAAAACTTCGGACTGCAGCTTTAAGTCATGTTTTATAGGTTTTTTTTTTTTTTAAGTCAAGTTGTGTTTTATGTATTGCTTTTGGAGTAAAGTCATGTTTCTGTAATTGAAATTAGTTTTTATGTTTTGCTTTTGGAGTCCTTTTAAGTCAAGCCTTGCATCTAGAGTCATGTTTTTAAGTGTAGCCTTTGGATTCAAGACTTATTTTAAGTCTTGCTTTAAGAGTGAGGCTTCAAGCCTCAGCTCACCCCCAAATTAGTTTAATTTTGAGACAGGAATATACATGTTTGAATGCAGATTACTTCCATTTAACAAACAAAACATTTTATTTTGCTATTTAATTTGAACCTTATGAATATCATACTTGTTTAACATTGAATAAACAGTGTAAACACTGGGGGGGAAAATGCATAACAAAAGCACTTCCTCATAAAAACAAATAGATACTTTACCATCCCACATACTAATTTAATCAAACAAAGACAGGAAATATTCAGCAGGCACTCCATTGTGGGTCTGGAGAAGTGGTTAATGCAAAATGAAGTCTCCTATTGTGACGGCTGATTTGTTTTCTTCTGCCACAGGTGGGGCACACAAGGAGATTTCACCACCACACATCCCCTACCCGCAGTCAAAGTCAAACTCTTCACCGAAAGCACTGGAGTCCTGGCTCTGGAGGACAAAGAGCTTGGCAGGGTGAGACAAGTGTGTGTCTGTCTGTCCATCCACCACTGAGGTTTACAGCAAGCTTCCTCCGCGTTCGATCTCCACAATGTGCTCAATAATTAGTCGATGTTGCGGGAACAGATGTTCCGCACTCCGTGTGTGAACCGTGACGTGACGTGCACATGTGTCCGTATGTGTGTGTGGGGAAAGTGAGCTACAGGCGAGGGAAATCTCTAGTCATTAGGGCTCACGCTCCCACAGTAACAGATGGAGACTGCCCATTAGAGACTCAAACAGACTGCACCTCCTCCATCCGTTTTCTCCTGCCGTCTCTCTCTCTCCGATAGTAACCCGCTTTTTCTCTCGTCTCCCGTCATCCCCTTCACACCTATTTCTCCAGCTGCCCATCCAGGTGTATCAGTCCTAATCATTTCTCTTTTTTTCTCTCTTGTTCTGTCTAGGTGGTCCTTCACCCCACCACAAACGGGCCCAAAACGGCAGAGTTTCACAAGATGGTAGTGCCCAAGAACAGCCAAGATGTGGATCTGAAAATCAAACTGGCGGTCCGCATGGACAAGCCCCCCAACATGAAGCATAGCGGGTACGTCAATAATGATGCTCATATTCTGACCTCCAGGATCTGAATATGTTCTTGCTTGTTTATATTATAAAATACATGAGGGAAAAAAACAATGCACACATTAGAACTATAAAGAAATTCCATGGATACATTACATTTATTTAATAATATAAGGGTCTTTAATCACATGTGGGGAATAATCTGTATTATTATATAGATATAGAATGGATAAATCCTTAGGTAAACTTGTAATGATAATATATACTGTATATAATTTGTTTAGCATTTGTTTGAATGTTTTTTTTTTTCTTAGTAGGAAAAAACCCAAAACCCATTCAGCTCAAAGCAAGTTTACATGAATGAGTTACATTGGGAAAAGCGTGATTATAGTGCCATCTTGTGTCTGGTGATTGTATATTTCATTTATTGTTCTTGTGAGTCCCCTTATGTCACACATTAAGTTTACTTAGTCTTCCAGGAGTCTCTCAGGAAATGGCATCTTGTCTGACACACTGACACCCCCAAGATTATTCATAAAATCCCCAAAACTAGCTCTGTCTACCCCTTTTCGCACGGATATTCCGGAAAATTCATATTATTTGGCCTCGGATTGGTTTGATTTTGGTTCATTCACACTGCCAGTGATTTTCTGGAATCTGTACATGCGTTCACACACATCCCGTAAAGATCTGTGACATCGATATGACATATAATGTCTCCGCAGCGCCTTAAGTTTGCTTATGATCTGCGATTTCTCTCTCTCGAAACCACGTTTGTGCGTTTTTTTTCTGATTCGATCATAAACTATCGCATCGCGTACCGTTCCACTAAGCTGGCGAACGATCTCAGCTTCAGCATAATCACTACACTGTAAAAATAAAGTTGCTGCCTTAAATTTTAAGTTCAATCAAATTGGATGTTTAAGTCATTTCAACTTAAATTACTTTAAACTGACTTTAAATGAGTTGAATCTTGTATAACTTATAAAAAAAAGTTGAAAATTGCTTAACTTATTTTGATGAGTTAAAGCAATGTAAAAACATATGTTGTAATAACTTATTGATCATATAATTTTTTACAGTGTACGACATCCCTTACGGCATTGATCCTGCCTTTTGTTCACACAGGGCGCGTTCCGGGATCCCGGCAATGTTACTAGGTCCGCATCCCGGGATCAATCCTGGGACGTGTTTGCGTTCACACAGAAGGCACTCTAGCCTTAATTAATTTATTTATTTAACTGGTCATGAATTCAGATTTGGCATTTTTCAAAGCAACAAAATTACAAGAGAGGAAAAATTTTATAATGAAAATTAAAATAAATAGCTAAATGAAATAACATCAATTAAAAATGTGGCAACATTAAACATAAGAATTATTTATTTATTTGTAAATTACTTTATTTTCCACTTTTTTTTTTTTTACCTTTTTTCCTGCTTTTTTAAAACAGCAATGTTTTTAATCAAATTAATTGTAAATGTCAGTTCATTTTATGACAAAAATCAGATCCTTCTGTCTGTTTGTTTTCACTCATCCAGTATGAGCCCTGTCAGTAAACGCCATAGTTTCCAAAAGTGAGTATGAGGAGAGAAGATGTGCGGGACCAGCTGCTGGGGTCCTTCCCTGAGCGGGACGGGGTCAGGGGTCATATCAGTGCCATCAGCCTGCTAATTACACTGAGGCCCTGCGTGATTCCTCTATAGAGCGGCTCCCTGAGAGCCCTGTCCTAATTGGCAGAAGCCTCTTCAACCTGGAATTACCTCTATAGCAGATCACACTAGACATTGCAGAGGACGAGGACCATTTACATGCTCAGACAGATTCAAACCATCTCACACAGACATAGTGCATACTTTTGTGCTGAGACATATTGAGAATCAAATTTATATGATTGTGACATTTTATACAATATTTAATTGCTTACTTTACCCTCTGTTTTCTTTTTCCATCAGACAATATTTTAATGAATAATGACTCCAATTTCAGCCTGGTCTTCACATAAATGTGGCTTCGGAAAACTTGGAATATGCCGCACAAGTCAGGGAGGAAAAACAGATTAGAAATTAAAAATGAAATAATGAACATTCAAATAAATATCATCATTAAATACCATTTGAATAAACATTTGGCAACAGTAAACATAAGTAAACCAAAAAAACAAAGAAAGCATTAAAAAAATGTATTAAATTCTGATTTGGTATTTATAAAAGCAGCAGGATTACAAGGGAGGAAAACAAATGAACAATTCAAATAAAATGGCTACATTTAAAAATAAATAACATTTAAATAAAAATGTGGCAACATTAAACCTAAGTAAACAAAAAAACAAAGAAAGCATTATGAAATTAATTTATCGTTGTTTTTCTGGTCAAGAATTTAGATTTGATATTTATAAAAGCAACAAAAGTGCAAAAAAAATGAAATAATGAACATTCAAATAAATAGCTACATTGAAAAAGTTAAATATAAATTTGACAGGATTAAACACAAGTAAACAAAAAAATTATATAGAACATTAAATATTAATTAAAATATTATATGAATAATTTGTTTATAAGTGTTTTGTAAATTACTTTTTACCTACCTAAACAGCAAAGTTGAAATCAAATGAATTGTACATTATAGTTCATTTTATTAAAATTGTCTTCATTTTTCCAGTTAGACAAATATCAGATTTCTTCAACAGGTCTTTTGAGATTCGCAAGACCAAAATCAAACCAGTCTTCGGTTTTGTCCAGTTGCCCATATACCCGCTCGCATCTACCAAAACAAACACCTGATGACTGTCCCAGTGCATGGGAAGAGAGGGAGCGGGATTTTCAGGTTGGGTGCACCCCATTAAAAGAAGCCATCTGTTTATCAGCAGAGCGACTGAAGAATTGGGAGGCATTCAGTTTTGTGGAGTGACCCAGCGCGGCCCTGAGAGAGAGAGAGAGCTGCCAGCTCTAGTCTGATCAGTCTGTCTCGCTCCCGCTTTCTTTCTCCCCCATGCTCCTTTTTTTTTTGTACTTCTCTTTGTACCCCTTTAAAACCATCTTTGCCCTCATTCGTTTGAGGGCCAGGGCTCACATTAAAGCCCTTTTTTACACATTCACATTTTTCTCTCATAAAATCTTCATTAACCTTCCTTTTCGGTTACAACCGCACATTGCATTTGTGACTCATTGATTTGTGTTATTGCTTGAAATTTTTGATATTTCCTATTGCTAAGACAGAAAGTTTAATAAGATAATGTTGTTTTCATTTTATTTACATACTATAAGAATGTTTATTTATATTTTTAAATAAAACTTTTATATTTTAAGTTTTCATTTTAATTTCGGTTTTGGAAATTATGTGTGCTTTTGTAATTTTTAAAAAAAATTCTATTAATTTTATTACAGTTTAGTTCTTTTAGTACTCAATCATGTTTATTTCAATTACTTGCCAAATGCAACATTTCAATTTCAATTTTTTTTTTGAGTTTTTCATCTAATAGTTGTATTTTATTTTAGTTCGGATTGTAAAATGTTTTTAATATCTATGCAAATTATTCGCAAATTACTTTTTTTTAATGTATATTATGGCATTAAATTGAATGACAGGTTATTTACTAATGCTTTTATACCAGAGAAATCAATTCTGCTTATGTTTCACAAACAAGGCCCAAATTATTTGATCTGCAATACTGGCGTTCAACCACATGGGGGCACTGCTACCGTTGTAATAACATCTAAGGAAGCTTTCTTATAATAATGTGTTTAATCTAGCTTTTTACAGTCATATTGGCATAAATTGGGAGCTTAACAGTTGTATTATATTTAAAAGCTCAATACAGTATCTTAACGTGCATTGTGCAATTTATAAGTGACGAACCTATTGACTTTTCCCGGATGTTGGTGGACCGTGGGAACAGGCCGGGGCGATTTAAATAGTTTTTATAGCCTACAAACAGGTTGAGCACTTTCTGCTGTAACTTCATGCGTAATTAAAAAAAAAAATTGTTTTGTGGATTTGTCAAGTTCACGTAACTTAATTTTTTCAATTACGCATAAAGTTTATTACTAAGGCTACAGGTTTCCTCACTTTTTTAAGTTAAGTCAACTGATCACTTTTTTTACAGTGTGGTGTTGTGTTTTATGCTATTATAATTTATAATAAAACCATGTCGCGTTAATTTCTTGATGTGTGAAATTAAATAGTCTGAATGTCAAACATTTTAAAGCTCTATTATTGCAGCTCTTCTCCACCCGCTGACTGCTTCTTATCTACACTACTGATAGGAAAACATGAACTTTTTCATTCTAATCAAACAAATGTTGTGTATTTTTAGAATATTATTATCATTTATCTGACGCGGAGTGAGCGAAGTCGGCTGGAAAGTGCCTGCGTTCACCCGGAGGTCGTCCTGCCCACCGTTTGCCGGCCATTGTTGCCGTCTAAATGGGATCATGTGTATCAGAAAGGTGTCGGAGAGTGAGCTGAAAATCACTTTCACAAGTGGAAGATTACCTCTGCCACATGTTAACCCGGATTGGCACGCTTCCATGCACTCATTGCTCCCTCAACCTTGACTGGAGTTTTTTTTTTTTTCCCCATGTGTCCATTTATGAAGAATTGATTTCACCTCACCCATATTTCTGCACGCATTCTTCTTTTTTGTTATATTTTCAAGAATGTGTGTTAATCAATAGCCTACGATTCTCCGTCATTCAGTGAACATGATAGAATTCAGGCTTTTGGGATTTAATGAATGGCATAAACTTCCTATATGGGTTTTAAACCTTGGCTTGATGATTATGGTATTTTTAACATGATTATTTTTTTTCCTCATGTCAATTCGATTTATCCATGACACTCATCATTATGTGCTTTTCTGTGTAGGTATCTTTACGCTTTAGGCCAGCGAGTGTGGAAGCGATGGAAGAGGAGATATTTTGTGCTTGTTCAGGTGGGTTGACACTAATTACATCTTTATATTTAAATTAAATTCATTTGTCGCGCGGAAAAGCACTTATTTTTAATGGTTTTCATGCGTTTTGTGTTTACTTCTAGAGAATTAGTTTTTCAAAAGAAAACTAATTTTGTAGTATTTATTTTAGTTTTGTAACGCCATTTGGTTTAATAAAAAAAATAAGCCAAATCACTATCATACATAACCACCATTTTCCTGAGGTGATGGCAGAAATTTCTGTTTACAATATTTTACAAGAGAAAGATGGAAACGACGGAACTGGTATAATTTGAATCATCAGGTTCTCTTGTTTAATTTGATGTATAACACACACACACACACACACTCAAAGAGCAAGAAATATGGCTTTCTGTTGGCGTAAACATTTATGTAATCATTTTTTAAAATGTAGTACATTCGATTAGAATACCACAATTCATCCATGCACAAAATTTAAAAATTCCATGTTTTTTTTTTGTCGTTTTTTTTTTAATTGGGCAAAAATGTTCCAATGATCTCCTCTCTCTCTCAGGTGAGTCAGTACACATTTGCCATGTGCAGTTTCCGGGAGAAGAAGTCCGAGCCGCATGAGCTGATGCAGTTGGACGGGTATACGGTAGATTACTCCGATCCGCAGCCAGGTACACACACACGCCTCAACACTAACCAGTTATTCAGGAACTCAGTCAAATGCTTCTGTGCGCAGTTAAAAAATTGGATGAGTAAGCATAATTACAATAAATTTCAGTGAGCCCTGTCTTAAATTAGAGTTTTACATTTGAAAGAAAGAAATGACGTGGGTATGAAATATTGAAGAAAAACAGAATCTGGTTAATTACAGAGAATGAATTAAAGGGAAACAGCATTTATAGATTCAGAATATCCTGTAATAATAATAATAATAATGTGCAAATTAAGTCGACATGCCTTAAGGGAGTATAATTTTATAATTTATATGTAAAAATAAAAAATATTTACAGTGTAATATGTTGTAGATTATAAATGCATATTTATAATCTTATGGTAATATATCCATACATTTATAACATATTTTATATACATATTTTATAATATGTAAATAATATATTTTAGATTTATCATCTTATTTAATAATTATAAAAAATCTCTACAGCATTCTTATGTGAGACAACTCTGGCCAAATAATTTAGATGTTTTTCGTGGTATACTGTATAAAATGTAAAATGCATTTATTTATTTGATATATATATATATATATATATATATTTACGTTTATCAGAGTATAAAGCAGTGCTACTTTTGAGATCAGCATCAAATGAACGAAACACATTATAGTGAGACATCATGTGTGTAGTAGATGCATAAAGTGAGCAACAAAAACACATATATATCAGTGTTTCTTAGCGGAGTGAGCGGACTGAGACAGATCAATTTGCAACAACAACAACATCAACATCTCTGCAGGTCTTCAGGGGGGTAGAGCGTTCTTCAGCGCTGTCCGAGAAGGTGATCAGGTGGTGTTCGCCAGCAATGACGATCAGGACCGCGCTCTTTGGGTCCAGGCCATGTACCGCGCCACAGGCCAATCCTATAAACCACTAGCGCCCGCCCAGAACCAGCAGAACTGCAGAGGAGGAAACGCCCAAAAAGATGCCCCTGTGTCCTTACTCAGTACGTTATCTTTTATTCATCTCTCAGATGCTAATATGATCTTAATCACTAAGCGTCTTCAAATGACATTGCAATACACAATTGATTTCAGACACGTCAAAAAAAAATGTAATGCTCAAATTTAAAACCTTCAAAGGTTGCTAAACGAATGTGTAAAAATGAAGAGAAAGTGGGCTCTTTTTCTGCCACCTTCAGCTGTCCCCTCTTGAATGGACTTTGAAATTGGAGGTTGTGGTGGCCAGCCATCGATCCATTGGGCCGCTGCACAGACACAGTCTAAACAAATGTCAGCGGGGGGCTTGAATAACCCAAACACTGCTGCTGTGTGAAAGGAGGAACCTTTACACAACTGAAATGCTACAGTTTGCTCACTTTCAACAAACAGAGAGTGAGCCGAATGAGGTTTATATCATTATCTCTCCTGAAGAACCGCTCTGAGAGCTACAGGGCATTCATTTAGTGCAGAACCTTAAGTGCTAAGGAAAATTCTTTAAAACTAGAAACAATCTCATCTGGTCATATGTATGAAATCACTGTATAGCATCTTTTTTTTATGAGCACTGATAAACTTAAAAATGGCTTTTGAGTTATGATTAAAGTGTCTTCCTGAAGCCTCGACTTCACAAAGTGGCTCTATCCTCGCAAGCGCCGCCATTGAGTTTCATAAACCATTTTTCAAGGTCTCCTTTCTCTTGTCTTACTGGACTTCGTACACTGTTATTTTTCGATGCATCTTTTCATATCTATGAGATTGGATGCAAAAAGCACCTTGAATGATGGCGAATCGTATGATAAAGAACATGAAAAAAGCATGGAGAAGTTCCTGAGTGCCTGTCGGATCATGATTGTCTGTTCTTGCCGTGCGAATGCCATTGAAGCCACTGATAACTGTGGTATTCGGCCAATTAAAAGGTCACGCATTCTTTCAGAAATACTTCTTACAGATTGCATTTTATCGTGCGATGAAAACGAATTTCAAAATGCCATCCAATGAATTCACCTAAAACTCAAAAATCCAGACCCATTTGATGCCTGTTAACAAAATCCAGCATGTTTGGCTTCACGAGTCCGTGAAGTTATTAACTCGCCCTGACATTGGACTTCCTATCATTGATTGATTCGCACAGATCTCAGCTCTGAGCTGTCTCACTGCCTTAGACTCAACAGTGACCGGCGTCCTCTCATAGACAGATCTGTGTTTTACGTCAAAGGCTCGGGTTTCATATCCAAGCGTGTGAACACCGATGTCCTGTCCTGCTTCATTAGTCTTCCCAACCCTGGCTGGTTTCACTTGAAGCGACCCGCCAGGCCGTACCTGCGATATCGCAGTTGATACCTGTCATAAAGCTCCCGTCCTCCTTGTCGGGAGATGTCAGATGGATGTGACTGCTGACGTGACTCCTGGACCGGGAAGCACACGAGGCACGTTCCCGGCCCCTTCAGCTGGGATTAAACACGACGCACCCCCTCCGCTCTGACTCCGTCCACTTGTCCGTGGACAAAAGCGGTAACTTAAAGTTGACACGGATCAATGTGCCGCTCCTGTCAAACCCGATCCGTCAGACTCGCAACGTGGATCAATACCACGTCTCGCTCCTCTTTATCTCCTTTTGTCTCTTTTCTGTCCCTTTCTCGGTGTTATGAATGTAAAATGACCTACATCGAATTAAAAGGGACGGACAATGGGGCCGACTCTCGTCGATTGGAGATCGTACTTCTGCTCACCCAACAAGTGATGTTTTTGGGGGGAACCAACAAATGCCCACACTGCTTCCAGGCACGTACGGGGCTTTTTCCCCATCAATATGAAGTCGTTGGCATGCCAGAAATGGCAGCGTTAATAAAAGCAATCACTAATGCTCGTCTCAAGAAGGTGCCGCTGGCCATGGAGGCGTCAGGAGATGTGTCTCAAAAGCCTTGGTCTTTTGTGGTCCTTGAGAAGTGAAGGCCCTCGCTCTGCACATGTGGGCTCTCAACACGCCGCCAGCGAGTGTTAGGCTTTTCACAGACCTCCCATTAGCCCATTTTGAGGACGCTTGTGAAAGGACTGGAAATGAACTTGGGCACACTTTTAGTGCTTTCTCCTGCTTTTTCTGCCTCGCGTCTTTCTTTCCTCTCCCTCTTTCTCTGACTTGCCCTGACCCCTCGCCCTCTTTGCATCATGCCCGACGTGTCGGCTTTTTTTCGCTCCCTCTCCCGCATTCAATTTCCTCGTGTCAGGAAGTCTGAATGCAAACGGGACAGACCGCCAGCGAACGTGCGCCCGCGCTCCTCCTAATTACAGCGCTCTCACAAAGGTGCGCTCCTTTTACTCAAGGTCGAGACTCAATCAGCGCAGTCTGAACGAGGGACATCACTTTCATACAACTCACCTGTCTTCACCAGCCACCGGAAAAATTGCTTTAAGTGCTCGGGACTCACGCGTTATTGTTTATATGCTGTTTCCACACAACTTTTAATGCGCTAAAGATCAGGACATTCAGCCCATCGTAGCTTAGCGAACATCTGCCCTTTATTTTAAAAGGCTGAATGCCGGTTTGAATGCAAGGGGTGTTCGATTGATAAATTAGAGCACTTTGGTGCCGATATTTATGTGGGCATGTGGACAAAGTGCTAATATTTTACAGCAGTTTACAGCCACGCTTCCCTAGCGCCTGCCAGTATTTGCAGCTGAAATGTGGAAAACTGAGTTTCACAGCGTAGCTTTGGCCAAAAGAGGTGAAATGCAAACACTCGGGGATGTGTACGAAGATGGAGACTGTGTAACCAAAAACAGATTTTGGTCTTTTTTAACACAGCGTTGTGAACCGTCACAGTGAATAGTAGTAGGTATAAAATTCTTTGAAATATACATTTTCCCCCTTTTGCTCTAATGAATGTCTTCATGTATTAACAGCACTAAACGGGCATTAACTGGCCATCTCTTATGGTGGGGATGAGATTCCCAGCACAAAACGGCCCCCGTATGCCAGCGCGTGCCAGACTTCTGACTGTGTGTGTTTCTGGCACAGGTCTGGAGAAGACTCAGAGACAGGGAGTGGAGGAGCTCATCTCTGCCATGCCCTGCAACTTCGACCACACCAGCCTGTTCTTCATCCTGCAGAAACACACGCTCACACATCGCATGAACGACTCCTTCTCCTGCCTGGTGAGCTGAGAGAGAGCACAAATCTGTGTGTTGTTATTTGAAGAATCACACATATTCTATGATGTGTTTTTTTAGGTAGCGGATCCTCTGAACAATTCTGGTTACTTTATGGCTAGGACTTGAGAAAGAAATATTTGGGGAATATTTGGCGAGTGATGATATAATTCGCAGCATAAATATACAAATTTAAGCTGTATGTGTTTGACTCCTAAAAAAATCATTTGTTTAGGAATCGATTGGGCTACACTGGTTGCACTGTATGTTTTTGATTAATTGAAAAGAATTAGTTCATACAACTGATTCATTTGGATGCTAGACTAGAATGCTAGATGCTAGCTAGAATCATTCATCTGGGATTCCATTGGGAAGCGCTGTATGTTTTTGATTCACTAAAACGAGCCGACATATAAGAATCATTTATTCAGGAATTGCTTGGACTTGACTGGTAGGGATGAATAGATTCGATTCACTAAAAAGAATCAGCTTATATGAGTAATTTGTTCAGAAGTCAGACTACACTGGTTGTTTTGAGTGGTTTTGATTCACTAAAATGAACTGGCATATAAGAATAATTCGTTCAGGAATTGATTAGACTTCACTGGTTGTGCTGGACGGCTTTGATTTACTAAAAAAAAAAGAAACTGATTCATAAGACTAGATTGGGAATAGATTGTGTTCTGTCCGTTATAAAATGAGAACGTTTTAAATGCATTTGCAAAATTAGCATAAAGTCTGTTGATTCCATTTGTGCCTGCTCGTAAGTGAGTGTGTGATGTGTTGGTGAAAGTATAATAGAGGAGGGGTTTATACTGTATGACTGACGGGGAGGGATATAGCCCTCCGGCTGAGTGAGGGCTCACGGTTAAGACAGGGATAAACACTTCCAATCAATACAACCCAAATAGGAAAACCATCCACTTGCATCCCGTCTCCTCCATTTACTGCGTTGAATAAAAGATCCCTGCTGGGACTGAGTTAGTATGTTTATGCCTGTGTGCGTGTGATGAGATTGGAACAGGCGTTAGGAACATATGCGGGTAAATAGTCCACAATCGACTACAAGTTGGGTGGAGGTACACAGCCAATGGTGCAAATTAATAATTTTGTTATTTATATATATATATATATATATATATATATATATATATATATATATATATATATATAAATCAGCAAATGATAAAAAAAAAAAAAAATTTAATACATATATATATGTGTGCCCCCCCCCCCCCTCTCTTTTCGTCCCCATTGTCGCTCCATACCTGCTCCGAGTGAGCACCTTCTGTTATCCATTCAGCTTCTGAATGACTCTGTCTGCGTTTGGCTCTTTGTAAAGACTCCCCAGCCTTTGTTCAAACTTCTGTGTTCAGCTAAAAGGGAGCCACAAAAGCCACCTGAATGTGCTGCTTTTCCCATGCCTTCTGGGATGTGACATCTGTGGGGGAGTGGGCCTGTTTTCAGGGAAACGAACGGAGGGGGAACGGATTTTGCAGTAGACCACATGCATACTATATGATTGACTACAAAATGTGTCTTATATAGAATATATATAATCAAAACAGATTTCAGTCTTCTCTATCTTTGGATTCAGATGAGGTTTTTTGCAATCTTTAGGATTGCAAGTAATGAAATCCGATCCGTTTGTTCAGACAGTTTTGGCAATATCTGTTTACCTGCATCAGCTGCTATTGTAATGTAAGCACATGTACATGTTTATGGCATTACAAATTTGTCAATCTTTTAATCTGATTTCACACCACATTTGGGATCATCGAAAACATCAAAAAATGTTTTTTGAAGTTTTCGATTCAGTATGATCCCACATGTGGCGTGAAATCATATATATATATACATACATACATACATACATACATACATACATATATATATATATATATATATATATATATATATATATATATATATATATATATATATATAGATAGATAGATAGATAGATAGATAGATAGATAATTGTAGTATATTATATTACATATATATTATTATATTATATATTAGCCTTCAAGTCTCAGATTTTCAAGCTCACAATCAATAAAAGTGGCCTGAAGGAAAATCAATAAGTGATGCTGTTGTAGGGCTCAACTTTTTTTTTGCGTCAGCTGTCGTTTGATACAGGGATTAGGTTCAGTGAGCTGTTGGTGATTCAAAGACCAATATTTGGATTTTCTTTCCTCGTAACTACAGGGAATGTGAACACTAGATTCATTGGACTGTGTGTGCATCCTCAGAAGTGGCTAAAAAAAAAAAAAAGTGTATATTTGCAATCAAAAAGTTCAGGCTGTGAATGTGTCCTCAAATTAGGGACAGTGATGAGCAGTCATGCTCCAACCTTAATATAATTACTCACATCCCCTTCACCCTCCATCCCATAATCACACACTCTCCCTGTGACACACTCCTCCATGCTTGCCCTTATTAACAAGCCATAATGGCCTATAGATGGTCCATAAAAAGCTTTCTATCACTGTCAGTTACTGAAGGAAATAAAGTGATTCAAGCCTTGACCACACAAGAGACTCATATGAATCCAGCAGGAGAGGCTGTTGACTTATTAGTTGGTTCGTCAATTATATTCAAATAAATTGCTTTTTTTTTTGAAGGTCTGAGGTGCAATTTTTTTAAAGTTATGGCATTTTAGTGCACTAGCGACACAATCCAGTTTAGCCGAGAGCTAAATGTGCCGAAAAAGCCCTAATATTTAAATTAAGTCATTGTTTTCTGTGCAAACATGCTTCTTTTTATATAAATTGCAATATAGAAAAAATATAACAAAATTAACAAGTATACCTGTATCTATCTATCTATCTATCTATCTGTATATATATATATATATATATATGTATGTGTGTGTGTGTGTGTGTGTGTGTGTGTGTGTGTGTGTGTGTGTGTGTGTGTGCAACAATAAATTCATAGACTATATATATTCAAATCATATAATATAAAAAATAATATAAATACATTATTTTATAAATACATTTCTTTTTGTATCCTTTACTGATTTAGAAAATCCAGTTTATACCATAGAGAACTTATTTTTGTTTTTCTTAGTGAACTTTTCTTGTGTAATATATATTAAGCCAAAAAACTAAATTGGTTTTGTCGTCCACAAGCAAGGTTTTGTCGTCAGTCTCCTTCTGTGTGTGTGTGTGTGTGTGTGTGTGTGTGAGAGCCAGACTGGGCCGTGTTGGTTAGGATGATGCTGCTGCCGTCTCAGTCGGTCGTTAGCGGTTAATTGAGCGGTAGGAGCCAAGACACGAGCAGGCCATCTGTTTGCCAGAGTGGAACATCTTGTGGCACTCGGCTCGGCGCTGGGCCACCGTGCCTCAGCCCTGAATGGTGCAATATTAATAGATCTGACCAAGACGGGTAGAGACGGACTGTGACAGAAGAAAGTTGAAGGGGGAAAAAGTAGAAAGATGGGCGGTTGCTCAGGCCTTAAATGTGTTTTTTTTATTTATTTTTTTATTTATTTATTTTTTGCTGGCCCAGTTGGGAAAGAAGTTAATATTTCCACTGGCTCCATAAAATAATTTTTATCTAGCATTTTAAAATTATTATAATTATTTACATTTTAATTAAGTACGTTTTTGCACATCACAAGTTATTGTTGAGATTAAAATTTAAGGTTCCAAACTTTTTTTTAATGGTCATAAAATGTTATTTTACATTTATTTTTATTGTGCTTTGTCCATATGACAGTGGGATTATTTTGCGTTTTATTGCATTTTAAGTGACGTTGCACGGGTCATTGTGTCACTTGCATCATCACAAATTAGATTTATATTTCATATTTTAATTTTAATTTTATGTTTTACAATAAAAAGGCTATTTCACGTTTAATTCAACATGTTACGTGGCTTTGTAATTATCTTTATCTTAGTATCTTAGTGACGATTGTTTCTACACCAATATTTCTTTTTTTTTTAAATACTCCACATCACCAGATGAAGTTCTGGAAGAAAAAAGCTCTCCTAGATAAACTTCTCATGACAAATTTCCCCCAGAGGTCAAAGTTGTCAGAAAGCTCGACAGATGTTTCCTTTAGTAAATGGTTTGTATGTCTATAAAGTTACCGGCCAACTGGTGAGTAACTCCGGGTTATTTACTCACCAACGCCAATTTCTACTCAAAATTGAGAGTTTATGCATATGACTGTGGGAAACCATACTTTTGAGATTGCAAGATTGGATGCTTCTTGCGTAACACACACTGTATTCATATAGTATCTGTAAACATTGAACGGTTTGAAAGGCGTCTGGCTGTCATATAAGCACTTAACCGACATTTAGAGTAATGCAAATAGCAATAGAGCGGGTTTGAATAGGTCAGACTATCAAGTGCACGTATCTCAAAATACACCGTGCATCAGCTTTGTTGGAATCGTGCGTCACTGGACTTTAATGAAGCTCGCTGTCTTTGCTCCTGACGGGAGGTCAGAGGGTCTCGGTATCTCGCGTGCGACGGTCCCTCGTGACTGCCGGTCTCCTGTGAACGTCTCAGACATCGCAGTTCTCCTTGATTCGCGGCCCTCCGCACCGTCGTGGGCGAGCGGCCCCCTCAAAGTGTTAATTTGCTAACGTTCCTTCAGAGAAGGCGTCTTAATTAAGTTTGTAAGATTCATGCCTAATTTAGTTATTATGTGAGGGATGAATGAGCTAATGAATGCAACAGGAGCCTCGCGGCGATCTCCACCCGCCTGCATTACGTGTGACTTTTCTGCCTATGAATTAATTGTTTGCACTTAACCTTGCACTCGTTTGTTTAAATGTTGGAAATAGAAGGGGTGTTTTTAACAATATTTTTTTTTGGAAGAGCTCGTCTCGCACGCCGCGGTTTGGTTTTGTGTGTGTGTGTGTCTTGGCGTGAAATGAGAGGCGTGCTGAAATTAGACACTTCGAGTTCAATTAGCGTAGCAGTGTTGTCGAGGAGAAACTAGGTACGGGTGTACGTTTGACGAATGTCTTGACTTCACGGAGGTCCTGTTGGGGTCAGCGGCATTTTTAAAAAACTTTTTCTTCGCTGTTTACTGTGGTGCTTGTTGCTTTTGGCCTTCAGATACAGAACATGTGTATGTTGTACGCCTTTATTAGGCGACGTGTATCTAAACTCCAAAATAAACACTCACCAAATGCAATGAGTCACTTAATAATCCGCTTGTTTTTTTACTGCGAGGATGATGCTGATGTATGTGATGTGAGCGAATCAAATGAAAGGCATTCTTATGAAATGTTTATTAAAGAAAATTGTTGTGACTCCCGTTTTTTATACAGCTGTATATTTAGGAGTCTTAGAGAAAAATTTGCAAATTTAATGTAGTATTATCGAAATTTATAAATTATACATTCATAAATATGTACGTTATGTTATGTTAGGATACACATTTCTGTAGCATTTGGCTGAGATCAGCTAATGTCATGCTCATAGTAAATGTGTTTTATTGTCATCATGTGCTGTTGTGTTTGCAGGGTTGGTTCAGCCCCGGTCAGGTGTTTGTCCTGGACGAGTACTGCGCTCGATACGGGGTGAGGGGCTGTCATCGTCACCTCTGCTACCTGAAAGACCTGATGGATTTCTCAGATAACAACGCCCTGGTGGACCCCACACTCCTGCACTACAGCTATGCCTTCTGTGCCTCACATGTCCACGGAAACAGGTATTAGAATATGTTTGTTGGTTTGTGCACATTTTCATTTTCATTTCATGCATTTGGCTGATACTTTTATCCAAATTGACTTAGATTACATTCAAGGTACACATTTTTGTTACCAGTTTTTGCTTTTCCTGGGAATCGAACCCATGACCATGACCATATCAGTGCCATTCTGTACTGTTAGAGCTACAGAAGGGCTGAAATCTTTCTGAATTTTAATACAATTAATTAATTATGCGTATATGTATAAACATGTATACATACAATAAATATTTCAAATATTATAATACTTTATTTGAAAATTATTAAAATGACTTCTCTCTTCTCTCTCTCTCTCTCTCTCTCTCTCTCTCTCTCTCTCTCTCTCTCTCTGTATATATATATATTTGAAAAATATCAGTCTTTTATTTATATATATATATATATATATATATATATATATATATATATATATATATATATATATATATATATAATGTATATATACATTAGGGCTGTCAAAAGATTAATCGCGATTAATCGCATCCAAAATAAAAGTTTGTTTTTAATAATATATGTGTGTGTACTGTGTATAATTAAATTTGTATATATAAATACACACAGATGCATGTATATATTTAAGAAAAATGTGTTATTTATATATAAAAAAATATATATTTATATATAATATAAACTATATAAATATATATACAGTATATGTATGCAAATATTTCTTAAATATATACATGCATGTGTGTGTATTTATATATACAAAATAATTATACACAGTACACACACATATATTATGTAAACAAACTTTTATTTTGGATGCGATTAATCGCGATTAATCTTTTGACAGCCCTAATATATATATATATATATATATATATATATATATATATATATATATATATATATATTACAGACAATTACATTTCAGATGGGATAGTAGATTTTTTTTTATTTTTTTTTTTTATAATTGTAAAATAATTATTAGTATACATGTACACATTTTATTGATGCCGATATTTTATTTTGGTTCAATGTCATGGGGAAAGTTAAAAAAAAATTGAATAAAACTGACAACGTGTGAAAAATGGTCTCTTATCATTTATATATAACAACAAGCACTTTAACAATGCCCTATAGGCCTTTCAGACAGCAAGGAACATTTGGTTTCCCAGGAGGTTGTGCATTTTGAATTCTCACGTATTGAGTGTTTGAAATCAAGGATTTCGTTTGTGTTGGACAAATGAGAAGTCCCACATGTTTGATAGATCACAAAAAGGAAAAAAAAAAACAACACTCAGAATGGCTTTTGTCCGCACATAATGGGTGGGCATACAAAAGGAACGAGAAGACAGAAGAAATACTTTAATCACTCGGGAGGCGCTCAGCGTGGCAGCCATGTTCAGCATCACTCAAAGAGAGACTGAGAGCGTCTGCTTGGCAAATTAATTAATGTTTCTCTATTATCTCAAAACGTGAAGCAATTAAACCGTAATTACAGAGTCCATTTGTGCTCCTTCTACATTTTAATAATTTCTCTTTGATAAGGCCTCTGAGGATCAGAATTTTATACAAGCTTGTTTTCTGTAATTGATTATGCGAATTATTGATGGTTTGACATTACTTAAAGACTAAAATAGGCTTGTGTGAGCGGTAAGAGGACTGACTGCAGCTCGTGGTATGAGCAATGTCCCTTGTCCACTTGTTGGCGAAGTCCTTTGTGTTCGCGTGTACTGAAAGCTGTTGGTTTTCCACTTACCTCGAATCACCCGTCAATTGACTGATTAGATGTTAAATACACACGGATGTGCTCCTTCTCTTTGATGGCTGATTTAGTCAATTAGGAACAGTAATGATTAGCCTCTCAAGATAATCATCAGTTACAAATGAGGAAAATTGGCATGAGTAGCTTTTTGTTGGAGGGGGGTGTTGTTTGAATAATGACAGTTCAGCCGTGCAGTCGTGTGTGGAGAGCGTTCATGGGAATATATCGAATCTTTGTGCTGCTACTACCTTGGCCATATTTCAATATGACTTCTTTATGCAGTCCTGGTCAGAATTATTGGCACCCTTGGTAAATATGAACAAAGAAGCCTGTGAAAATAAATCTGTATTGTTAATCCTTTTGTTTTTTTAATTAAAAAAATCACAAAAATCTTACCTTTCATTGACGGAAAAAAATGTTTAAATGGGGGGGAAAATCTCTAATGTGTTTCTCTAATATATATTGGCCACAATTGATGACACCCTTTTATTCCATACCTCCTTTTGCCAAGATAACAGCTCTGAGTTTTCTCCCATAATGCCTGATGAGTTTGGAGAACACCTGACACCTGAAGATCATCTCTCCAGATCCTTCAGATTCCCAGATCCATGTTGGCGCTTCTTCTCTTCAGTTCAGCCCACTCATTTTCTGTAGGGTTCAGGTGACTTGGACGGCCATGGCAGAAGCTTCATTTTGTGCCCAGTGACACATTTTTGTGTTGATTTTAGTGTTTGTTTTGGATCATTGTCCTTATGGAAGATCCAAACATGGCCCGTTATAAGATTTCTAGCAGAGGCGTTCAGGTTTTTGATCTTTTATGTTGATATTTGATAGAATCCATGATACCATGTATCTGAACAAGATGTCCAGGACCTCCAGCAGAAAAATAGGCCCACAACATTAAAGATCCAGCGGTATATTTAACCGTGGGCATGGGGTACTTTTTATCCCTGTTTGCAACTTTTTATTAAGTTTCATCTGACCACAGAATGCTCCTTTCATGCTCCTAGTCACCCTGGTGTGCTAAAAGAACAAATTAGACATCAGTGGGAATATGCTTGAGATATAAATATGAGATATTTTACTCATAAGAATTTCTAGGGGTGCCAATAATTGTGGCCAATGTGTTTTTGGAGAAAAACATTTATTTTCACTTTCAGTTGTTTGACTTCAATGACAGATACAGGATAAACAATGCAGATTTATTTTCCAAGCTTTCTTTGATCGTATTTATCAAGGTTGCCAATTATTCTGACCAGAACTGTACATGTAGTCAGTGTTGGATGTATTAAAGGAAATCCAATAGTGCACCAGTTAAATATTTGTTGTTCAGAAGAATTAAAAAATTATCTTTTCTTTTGATATTCCTTTCAAAATTACATGAAAACACAGTACAAGTAATGTGTAACTAGTAAAGTAAAGCATTACTTGTATATTTACAACAAAATATTTGAGTTACTTTTTGCAAGTAATGCAAGTTACTTTGTTTTCCCATTTATTGACTGACACCTCTTCTGTCCCCATGTTGAGAGAAATAAGTGCAGAGGCGGTGTGTGTGTTGTGTGAACATGATATTGTACTTCCAGACTAAATGTAAGCATGCATTTACTCATCTCACATTTTATTAGCCAATTTCTTTGCTGCTGAAATTAACAATAGCCTTAACCCTGGTCCAGAGGACCTCTCATCTTCAGTTCAGATGAAAATGCATCCGCTCAACTGATCTAATGCGTCAGTCAATAACTCAAGAAACGGTTATGACAGTAAGCCTTTCTGACGGTGAGTGTGCAGCTTAAAACCTGTGAAGATTGTTGCCATATTTATCTCCACTACTGAGCTTGCACCCACCGACTCCAAGAGCACAACAGAGACCACACACTTTTTCTGCAGTCTTGGGTCTGGGAATTCATTTTCCCTGGAGGGATTTTGTGATTTTTTTTAAATGGATCAATAAAGAGTTGTAAGCCGTGTGTTAGTGATGCGCAGATCACAGTTATATCAGTGGGTCAGACGGGCCAAGTAATAAAAAATAACATTCCAATTAAATGCGAGTGGGTCGCTGGTGGATGAGATAAACCATTAATGATGGAAATGAACGTGTTTAAAGCTGAATTTTTTTGTCAGGCACTAATTTGCAGACTATCTACGCAGTTGCAGGGTCCACTTGTTTAAGCGGCAATGGAGGCAAAACAGATCAGAGAGAATTTTCAAAAAGGAGAATTAAAAATAAATTCATAACACCTATATCCAGCCTTTGCTTGGTGTGATTATGAATGTATTTAATTTCTCTTGTGTGTGTTCGGGAAGTTGCAGTGACGGAAACGGTGGCTATTAAGGAAATGTAGTTTTGCCAAAGAAGAATTTTTTACTTAATTACTTAATGTTAATTGAACAGAAGCCTAATTCAGTGTAATACGTTACCAGCTTAACACTGAGAATTCGAATGATTGTAATGTGACGAACGGGTGCGGATATCTAAATCTGAGAAAATCATGTGGCTGGTGGATGATTTATTTTTAACAGCGGATTCGGGTGATTGTTAAAGTTGATCCGTGCATCTCTAACGTGTGTTCACTGTGTATTCGGACGACAATCACAAGAAACAGTGAAAATTATGTAATTAAATAATAATATTATATATATAGTATTATAAAAAATATTATGTTTGATAAACAATATATTGTATATAACTATATTTAGTTTTTTTAACAATTTTATTTCACAATATTATAGTATTTATATTTCTAAAAATATTTTTATATATAATTTTTTGTGCTTGACAACAAATAAATCGAGTTTAATCACATCCAAGATAAAAGTTTGTTTACATAATATGTGTGTGTACTGTGTATAATTATTTTGTATATATAAATACACACATATGCATGTATATATTTAAGAAATATTTGCATGTGTATACTGTATATAAATATTTATATATAAATATTTTATATATAAATAACACATTTTTCTTAAATATACATGCATGTGTACAAAATAATTATACACAGTACACACACATATATTACGTAAACAAAAACTTTTATTTTGGATGTGATTAATTGCGATTAATCGTTGCCCAGCACTACATTTTTGAAAAATATATTATTCTTTAAATTATACATTTAACATTTATTTAATATTCGTTTTAATATTTATTATCATACATTTTTTACACAAATATGTATTGTTTTGAATTTTTTTTTTTTTTTTTTTACAAATACATTTTGTAATATAATTATTATTATAAAATATATATAATAAAAACAAATATTATACATTTTCCACAACAAAATTGAATGTTATTTGCATTACAAAGAAAATTTGCAACAATAGCTAAAAAACAATCTACATATAGGCTATTGTAATTATACAGGCTAGTCCAAAAACTGCTGAGCTCTTTTGCATTAATTTTTGTTTCTATAGTAACAGCAACTTCTCTGATTGGTGGATATCTCTTCAGAATTATGGGTAGTGAAGTCAAACTGACTCGTGGCATCTACTAAAGCATACATCATTTATCATAACTAATTGATATTAAGAAAATGAGTTGAGACTTTTACTCAATTAAGACTTGTGCTCAATTGTGATGTGAAACGAAACCACTGAGTCTGTAAATTCTTAGATTTTAGGTAACGGTGTGTAAACCGAAACTCCTTTCAGACATGTTTGTCAGTGCAAACATCCTTGTGGCACATTTCAGTCGGTGTCGCCTGTGTTTGACTGACAGATGCACCCTGGGCTCGACGAGGCTTGAGACTTAGAAGCAAGTACGCGAGAGCAAACGGACAGGTGTGTGAGATGAACTGGCGAGGGCGTACTGACAGCGACGAGAGTGACAGTAATCACAAGCTAACCTCTTTCTCACCTGTCAGTCTTTCTCTCCTCTCTCGCCTGTCCATCATGCTTGGCTGCCCCATGTGACAAGAGTATTTACCAGTCGGCACAATCAGTTACTCACTGTAAACATGACATACATCCAGATCTTCTGTCAGTTCTGTCTTGTCCATTGGGTCTTGATTTGATCGGATACACACCAACCCATCTGTCATTGAGGATGGAGTCCGTTTGTAGACTCTTGTAAAAGCTGTTCTAGAACCTTAGGGTTCTTGACTCAATATGAGATGCTGAAGTACACGTGTAAATGACGCGCTTCACTCTGAAACCAGTAGCTCATATATTTGCTTAAATTTCCATCTGCATTATTTTACAATCGCACTTAGCCATCTCGGGATATCAACTTTTTTTCAATATATATTGTGTAGCCCTAGTGGCCAAGACCGAACTCTTGCAAACGCACAGCTTTGAAACTAACAACCAACTTCTTGGACATGTTGGCACGGCCAGACTTTCCCAAGACTCCTGCCTCTGTTTAACCCTCTTTGACTGGCCCCGGACAGGTCAGCGTTTCACTCGTCTTCAACACACTCGCTTCATCAGGCGCAAACAATAAGTTGGCCCCCTAACAGGGCAGCACACTGCACCCTGTGTGTATATATACACATATATACACAAAATTATAAATATGTTTTAAATATAACATTTTAATTTGTACAATTTATTATTTATTTTTATACATAAATGTACTTTTAAGAAATGGTAGTTTATTTTATAAAGAATTTGTATTATATTATATTGTATTTCCAGTATAATAATAGTAATAATATTGGATAATTTATATTTATATATATATATATATATATATATCAAATATTAAAAAGTGGTGTCACACACACACCAATATTATTATATGATATTTTTGTATTTTTTATTATTCTATTTTTTCCCCACATTTTTTCAGCAAATATTAGTTTTGTGTAGATGTACACGTAATAGATGTACAGTTTTGCAATGATAGCTGGAAATTATATAGGTAGTGTAATTATACATATGTAAATTCACAAACACTTTTACTGGAAAATAATGGCATAAATTGCAAATCATACTGATTAATTTGTAATTTTCAACTCATTCTTATACCAAGACTATGAGATGTCATTCACGCAGTTTCAACAAAACGTCATCTATGTTAGTTGACAAGCGGAAAATGTACAACCAAATGTCACAGAAAATGAAGTGTTTACGTTTTTCAAGGTATAAAAGTGACACGCACACGATCAACACGACATACAGCGACGGTTCCATCAACTGGCCCCAAATTCTCTCACGTTGGCCCCCGGCCAGTGGGACGTCCTTATTACAGAGCCCTGAATAATGATAGCAAAAGTGATGCCTTCCTCAGCAAACACCACTAAGAATGTTGTGTTATGTAAGGTAGAATTGGATGTGTTTCAAGGTTTGAAGGATTCGTTTAGCATTAGTCAACTCGATGGGAGGATGTGTGAATTGTGAGAGACTTAATTACTGACTGAAGTCGCAAGGCTTTGGTAGTCGTAGGTTTTGGTGATGTACTGGGAGCGACAAACAAGCAAAGACTTTAAACCAGAGTGATTCTCCCTCATGCTAACAGTTCAATTCCCAGGCCTCTTGTTAGAAGCAGTTAAACTAAGAGGCCTTCCTTAAGAACTAATGAGCCTACACAGTACGACAGACAAAGACACTGAGATTAAAGGGTCGATGTTGAGTTTATACACTCCTTAGCCTTTACCATAATGCAAAAAGGAGATTTTTTTTTTCTTTTCATTTGTAGGCGCTGATCTCCCCCCCCCCCCCCCCCCCCATGCTTGCACATACACATCTTCTGCCGCTCTTCACACTCCCTCTTTGTGTTCTCTCGGGATTAGCTGGCTCTTGTCAAAAAGAAAAGGCGGATTTCATTTAATGGAGAGAGGGATTTGCAGAACAGACAGGTTTACAAGTTGCCTTTACCTCTGCGTGTAAGGAAAGCGCTTTCTCTACAAGGCTAAGCTGTGCCATTCAGAAAGTGTGGAGGGTTTGGATAGCAAGGCACAATGGCTTCTAACTAAACTGCCCATTGTCTACAGTTAAAAACTGAAGTTTGGAATGATTACTTTAGCGATTATAGTGCAATTGTGCAATGCTTAGTGGTTGAACATGCTGGCTATATTTGATTATTGCAGTTACGAGTTATAAACGAGGTTTAAATCTGTGACTTAATGAATTTAAATAAATAGTTGATGATTGAAACAATAATTTCATCCTAAATAAAATAAATATAAAATAATGGGTTACACTTTATTTGAATGTGTCCCTGTTACGGTGTAATTATAGATTTAAGTACTGAGTAATAATAAACAACTACATGTACTTACTATAGGGTTTGGGTAGGATCAGGATTTGGTTAAGGGTTAATTGCATGTAATTATGCATAATTTAGAGTTATTACTATAGTAAATACATGTAACGTGTGTAACAAGGACACGTTAAAATAAAGTGTTACCAAATAATGTTTAGGACATAATACAAATTTCATTCAAAATATAAGAATGTCTGATCTATTAAATATGATTTGAAATCTATTTTATTCAATTAGTTTTTGAATAATTTGTAGTCTTGTTTTTATTTATTTAGTTTTATTTTGAATACACATCTTATTTATTAGTCTCATATCTTTGATAATTGTGAACATAATATTCAAACAAATATTAAATGAATAAATATAACATTGAAAAGGAGACTGCAAATTAACAATTTATTCAAAATAGTTATTTTATTTTAAATTTGAAGAATGTTTGATCCTTTAAGATATTTCCAGTTGCTTCCCTTCTTGCATTACCTTGATATGATTCACCAAGGAAACATTTATTTTGATATTCTTTTATTTAAGAGTTTTGGATTGCAAAACCCTGCTGAAGCATTGTTCAGTTCAGCTTGAATAATTGTGAAACTTACAACTCTCTTTGAAAAATCTTTTGATTTATGAAGTCGAAGCACAGGATCCAAGGGCATTTGAAATGAAAGAACAGGTGTTGTAAAGAATAAAACAGAAAATTGAATGTTTCCTTGTTTTGGCAGACCGGATGGCATGGGCACTGTTACAGAACAGGAGAAGGAGGAGTTTGAGGAGATCAGGAGCAGACTGTTGACTTTATTGGAGAAGCAGATCACACATTTCAGGTAAGATGAGCTACCACATCCACTTAATCTTAGTAATGCACATCAATGTATTAAGATAATCTACAGTCAAACCAAAATTTATTCAGACACCTTCAACATTTCTCACATTATCACAATTCACTATAGTTTAGAAAATGGTAATAAAATATGACAAGAACTCAAAGTTATCAAATCTGTTGATATTTCACTGGTTTCACTGGTCTCACAAATGAATTAGGTTGAAGCTGTCAGCTGTTAAATTTAAGAACACAATTAGATAATACCAATTTAGGTCAACCAATTACCAAGCAATGCTTAATTTTTTTTCAGTCTGTCGTGTAAAAATGTCGGATTAGCTATTAAAGAAAAAACACTTAAGCAAAACATGGTCAGGTCAAAGTGTCTGAATAATTTTTGGTCCCAAATTTTTATACATTTTACTGGTAGTCAACTCTATCAAGAAGTTTTGGTTATAATGTCACAGTTGACTTTATTTTGCTATCCTCACTTACATAAATTAGCTATGTCCTGCACCCACTAGTAAATATAAAAAATTATATCTGGTGTCTGAATAATTTTTGGGTTGACTGTATATTAAAAAAATAAATAAAATCAGCAAATGTTCGGATATTTGCAAATGGATTTCAGATCTATTTTTAAAGGTTGCAAACATCAGGGAAAAAATCCAAATGGTAAAAACTAACTATATAATCATGTAATTACATTGTAATAACAGTGTATTAACAATGTAATATCTTGTCCCTGAAGCAAAACCAGTTGATAACCACTGTAAAGCATCTCAGCTTACAGTTTACTCGTTTACCAGACCCCCTCCTGATTGGTCCTCGTTTTCAACCGACCTCCCGCTGGCCCCCCTCAGTAGAGTGCTGGAAACACTAGTAAAGAGGGTTTGAGTCTTGCTTTTGCAGCAGAACCTAATAAACCCACTCCAACAAAAGCTACAAACAGCATCTCAGATTATGCAAATGGGACGGCAGACAGAGGCCAGGCCGGTGCGGGGCGTGCCGGGGATTAAGCGCGGGTCCCAGCCCAAGCTGATTAGACCTTGTTGAGTCACTTGGTAAGTGTGCCTCTTGCCCCACATGCACCAAAAAAACGCGTCGAGGGCCGTTCGGGGAGACTTTCACACCTGTGGTGTGAGGCCTTTATGAGAACCACTTCTCTTTCGCCTTCATTCATCCCGTTTAGCATTGTCCCGTACGTACGCTGACACCTGTCCCTCCTCAACGGGCTTTGGAAAACATCTCTATTTAAAAGACGTAATTATTGTCCCATGATAGCTGAGAAACAGCGGTTTGTGACTGACTCCTTCAGCTTGTGCTCAGTCTTCTTTCTTCTATGCCTTTCGTTAATTACCACTCGAGTTTTACCCCTTGTCTTCTTGCCCGTAGGTACTGTTTCCCCTTCGGGCGACCGGAGGGGGCTCTTAAAGCCACACTCTCTCTTCTAGAAAGGGTGAGTGTCCTCCAATTAACTGTGCATGCTTTGCACCTTATATGCATGTCTTGTGTGTACTAGCATGTGCTTAAAGTGAAATAAATGAGAGAAAAAGTGTCAATCTTCAGGCTCTGATGAAAGACATCACCACACCTGTCCCAACTGAAGAGATGCACAAGATAGTTCAGAAGTGCCTGGAAAAAGCTGCGCTCATCAATTACTCCCAGCTGACCGACTACGCCCAGATCGAAGGTTCTCACAGAATACTTTTCAGGGCTCAACAGTAAGGTTTTCTTTTCTTTTTTTTGATGGCCCTTGTCAGCAGGTAGTTTGGATTTGAGAAGAGAAATCTAGCTTAACACCTGCTAATGTTTTCAGTGGCCCCAGTACACACAAAAAATACACTATTGTTCATATGCTTCATACCGTTTTTAATATGCTTTAAGACAAACCATGTACAAATTCATAAGTCAACACAGCTGAGTATTTTCTCTTTAAAACTGCGGTCATCTAAAGACAGTCTCAAAAAAGTTTCTTACGTCACAAACTACATCAGATCAACGTGCAGTCAGGCTTTAGCATATCATTACTATGGCGGTGTGAGTGAGTGGAGGCGGGGCTAATTTGCATATTCATGGTTCCGTGTATCCTAAATGAAGCAAGGGTGTAGAGTTACATTCGAGCTATTTTAAGGCATGAAGAAAAAAAAAATGTCACAGGAAAATACAGAAATGTAGTTTTGGTGATCAGAGATGAGTTTTAAGGGATACAATTGTTGACTACAGGGGGATTTTAAATCAAGAAAAAAAATCTGCAACCGTTATCAGAATCGGCCAATTTGCTTGTGAAAAAAAAAATTGGCCGTAAAAAAAAATCTAAATTGATGCATCACAAAAAAAAAAAAAATTAAATAAAACATTATTTTAAAAATCGAAGAGTCTTTTTGCTGCAAAAACAAGTGCCGTTTTCAAAGAGCACTGTGTTTTTCTAGTTTTCTTGCAAAATAATTTGTGGTTAATATTAATGTAACAGTCAGCACACTAAGGTTTAAAAGAGGGATTTCGGCCCACACATGGTTACATTTTTTTTCCCATACAGCTCTCAACCTAAAATGAGTTTGACACCCCTGTACACTATAAAAAATAGTTTTGACTTAATTAAGTGTACATGCTGCCTTAAAATTTAGAAGTTTAGTCAACTTGAAATGTGAAGTTGTATTAACTAACTACGTAGTACAGTCGCTGGCCAAATCCTTATTGTTGAGCCCTTTAGATCTATTGCTTTAAGTTCTTACATTTAGTTTGTGTGAAGTGTTTGGAGTGTTAGACATTTGGTGCGACTGTCCGGACGTCTGTGTGTCAGCAGATAGCAGCCAGGCGTCTCCAGAGAAAAGACTGGAGGACATGATCAGACTAGGAGAGCTGTGTATGGAGGTGTTACAGCAGAACGATGAGCATCACTCTGAGGTAAGACCTGTGCAATATCTCTTGATGAAAACTTTTCTAAGTCTTGACTATTTCCTGCTTCATTTATTTTCATTATGTCTCTGTTATCAATGCTTTTTCTTTCTTGTTTCTCGGATTAAACTCAATACCAGCACCTTTTTGTTCATAATGAATCCGCCATCGATCCTGTCATATACAGTGAGGAAAATAAGTATTTGAACACCCTGCTATTTTTCAAGTTCTCCCACTTAGAAATCATGGAGGGGTCTGAAATTGTCATCGTAGGTGCATGTCCACTGTGAGAGACATAATCTAAAAAAAAATCCAGAAATCACAATGTATGATTTTTTAACTATTTATTTGTATGACACAGCTGCAAATAAGTATTTGAACACCTGAGAAAATCAATGTTAATATTTGGTACAGTAGCCTTTGTTTGCAATTACAGAGGTCAAACGTTTCCTGTAGTTTTTCACCAGGTTTGCACACACTGCAGGAGGGATTTTGGCCCACTCCTCCACACAGATCTTCTCTAGATCAGTCAGGTTTCTGGGCTGTCGCTGAGAAACACGGAGTTTGAGCTCCCTCCAAAGATTCTCTATTGGGTTTAGGTCTGGAGACTGGCTAGGCCACGCCAGAACCTTGATATGCTTCTTACAGAGCCACTCCTTGGTTATCCTGGCTGTGTGCTTCGGGTCATTGTCATGTTGGAAGACCCAGCCTCGACCCATCTTCAATGCTCTAACTGAGGGAAGGAGGTTGTTCCCCAAAATCTCGCAATACATGGCCCAGGTCATCCTCTCCTTAATACTGTGCAGTCGCCCTGTCCCATGTGCAGAAAAACACCCCCAAAGCATGATGCTACCACCCCCATGCTTCACAGTAGGGATGGTGTTCTTGGGATGGTACTCATCATTCTTCTTCCTCCAAACACGTTTAGTGGAATTATGACCAAAAAGTTCTATTTTGGTCTCATCTGACCACATGACTTTCTCCCATGACTCCTCTGGATCATCCAAATGGTCATTGGCAAACTTAAGACGGGCCTTGACATGTGCTGGTTTAAGCAGGGGAACCTTCCGTGCCATGCATGATTTCAAACCATGACGTCTTAGTGTATTACCAACAGTAACCTTGGAAACGGTGGTCCCAGCTCTTTTCAGGTCATTGACCAGCTCCTCCCGTGTAGTTCTGGGCTGATTTCTCACCTTTCTTAGGATCATTGAGACCCCACGAGGTGAGATCTTGCATGGAGCCCCAGTCCGAGGGAGATTGACAGTCATGTTTAGCTTCTTCCATTTTCTAATGATTGCTCCAACAGTGGACCTTTTTTCACCAAGCTGCTTGGCAATTTCCCCGTAGCCCTTTCCAGCCTTGTGGAGGTGTACAATTTTGTCTCTAGTGTCTTTGGACAGCTCTTTGGTCTTGGCCATGTTAGTAGTTGGATTCTTACTGATTGTATGGGGTGGACAGGTGTCTTTATGCAGCTAACGACCTCAAACAGGTGCATCTAATTTAGGATAATAAATGGAGTGGAGGTGGACATTTTAAAGGCAGACAGGTCTTTGAGGGTCAGAATTCTAGCTGATAGACAGGTGTTCAAATACTTATTTGCAGCTGTATCATACAAATAAATAGTTAAAAAATCATATATTGTGATTTCTGGATTTTTTTTTTTAGATTATGTCTCTCCCAGTGGACATGCACCTACGATGACAATTTCAGACCCCTCCATGATTTCTAAGTGGGAGAACTTGCAAAATAGCAGGGTGTTCAAATACTTATTTTCCTCACTGTATCTTCCAGTCCTTTACAACATAGGTTCAGAAAAACCCACAGTCACGTAGACAGAGAATCAATCTTTGTTTATCATCGGGTCCTTTGGTTTTGCATGTTTCTCCAGAAGGTATTGCATGATCATTTCAGAGCGGACTTGTGATCATTTACCGTCTCGCTGTCCATTTACTTCGCCACGTTGCCGTAACAGCTGTTAGCGAGTGACAGCTTACCCGTCCAGTGCCAGCTCATAGTAGCAGCACAGGAAAACAACGCCCACGGCCCATCTGCACAAGGCCAGCGCCCGCTATCGCTCTCACATCAACTTTAAAAAAAAGACAAGATCAAAGGAAACTAATCAATACTAGGTGTGAAGTCTTCGTAGAAAGTAACAGCGAGCATTTTCCTAACTAAAAATGCGGATGTAGACATCTGCTAGCAAGGTAGCAGGCTATTTTTAGGCCTCAAGCTTTCAACAGCTGTCACAGATGACAGACAATGATGCCAGAACCCAGGCTGTGCCTAACAAGACAAATGTCCCACATGCTGTCTCTAAGGAAACATCAAGGTGTGTGTGTGTGTGCGTGATGTGCTCAGATCTACGTTAGTGAAATTATGGTTGCACTTACAGTTTGAAACTAGGAGTAAAACATTGTCTAATCAAATGTGTTTTACATGGAAAGTGTATCTATGTTCTCGATGCTTAAGAATGTGTATGTCTATTTGATATTTCTCTCTTTCTTTACCACTCCTATGTTTGTAATGCATTAGGGAAGAGAGGTAAGGTTCATCTTATATTTCACTCTCGTGTTGTGTTGTGTTGTGTTATTTAGCATTTGCACCTCATTTTTATTTATCATTCATGCTTTTACAAACAAAACAGATTGGGTGTCATTTATCACAACGTATATTTGTGTTAAAGCATTTGACAACGAAATCAAAGTTGCCCTCTTTTTTTTGCACTTTCTAAATTTATCTCCACTAACCACTGACTCTTTGAACTGCCTAAGTCTAATATGTATAAAAATATAAAATATACTGTAGATCAAAAGTTTTTTGGATTAGTAAGATTTGTTTCTTTTTTTGAGAGAGAGAAATGAATACTTTATTTCAGCAAAGATGCATTAAATTGTTAAGTGATATTAAAGACATTTTGTAATGTTACAAACGATTTCTATTTCAAATAAATGCCGTTTTTTAATATCTTATTATTCATCAAAGAATCCTGAAAAATGTATCACAGTTTCCACAAAATATGAACCAGCACAACCGTTCACTTGTCCAGTAGTTATTTTCATATTTATATGAAAAAAATGAAAAACACTTAAAATATATAATTAAATTATTAAATGGTTAATATACATATTGTTAAATATATTATTCATATACTACAATAAGATAATAAAAGTCTGGAATAGTTTCTCCAATATAATTTTTTTTTTCCAGAATATCAATTCTGCATAAAAATGCATCTGTGGATATTTTAAGGAGGGATTGGATTTCTGAAGGATCATGTGACACTGAAGACGGGAGTAATGGTGCTGAAAATTCAGCGTTGCATCACTGGAATAAATTACATTTTAAAATATATTCAAATAGAAAAACGTTATTTTAAATTGTAATAATATTTCACAATATTATTGTTTTTTACTGTATTTTTGATCACATACATACAGCCTTGGTGAGCAGAAGAGACCCTACATTTTTGAACAGTAGTGTATTTCCCAGTTTCACAGCAAGTTAGTAATATGATCAACTAGCTAACCATTCTGAACCATTCCTAGAAGCAACAGAAAAGAGTTTGGTCAGTTTTTGAGTATATTTCAGACTGAAATGGTTGTCAGCTCTATGCTGTTCAAAACCTGCTTCTGAAAGCCCTGAAGACAAACTCCCTCAAGGCCATCGACTGTAAAACATCTAGTCAGACAAGAGTGACGTTCACCCCCTCCCCACACACACACACACACACACACGCGCTCGGATATCCGTACACAATAGCACCCTTTAATAAGTCAGCATTCTCCTCTCCACCACATATTCTTCACCATGACTGATTGCACTTTTATCCCTCTCGCTCGATGCCGACCGCTTTGGATGAAAAGTTCTTGGCTTCAAAGAATACAAGACAACATGAACCGGCTTTCGTTGATACTCTCGATTTAGTTGGCTGCAGACGTCCCCAAGAATGGCCGCGCGGAAGAATGCAAAGAGAGAAATGTATTGATGGACTTGGATCTTTTCAGAAGGGCCTTCAATGCACATACTGGCAGACAATAGGAGCTCGGCACTATGTAGAAAGACGGCACTGAATTCTCAGGGGAATTCAGAAGGATGTATGAGCTCTAGTGCGCTGCAGTCGACCATAAAAGACACGTGGATAGCTAATTGTCCTTTTTTGATCTTTAGCCTTTTTGATGGCTGTGTTCTGCTACTTTCTAGTACAGTTCCCTTTTGCAAACGTCAAAATGTATTTTTATGTGCATCTACTTGTTACCTATAAAATTTAAATCAGTGTTGATGTATTTACAAGTGATTAAAGTTGATATTCAAATGTTATTTCCCATTTTTCTATAGTATAAAAAACATTGCATGATCATAGGGAATGGGAGTGGTTGCAAGGGTATCGGTCTATAGCAAAGCAGCCCAATCTCAAAAATCTACTATTCCGGTCTCTAAATATGCAAAATCCAGCCATTTCAATGGGAATTCGTAACGATCAGGAATTCCGCCGAAGGGTTAAAAATTTCCACACAGATTTTACATCAGGTTAAAAATGGTCACATGACTTTGCACCGTTGATCAACTGGAAGCTGCTTGGTTTGAAAGTGATCGCTACGATACAATAGATGGAGCTTTTTTGCCCTTGAAATTTCGGTGAAACTGGGATTTCTGCGCATCTACACTGTAAAAGAATATTTAAGTAGGGCTGTCAAACGATTAATCGCGATTAATCGCATCCAAAATAAAAGTTTGTGTTTACATAATTTATGTCTGTGTACGGAGTATAATTATTTTCTATATATAAATACACACACATGCATATATATTTAAGAAAATGTGTTATTTATATATAAAATATTTATATATAATATAAATTATATATAATATAAATATATATACACAGTACATACATGCAAATATTTCTTAAATATATACATGCATGTGTGTGTATTTATATATAGAAAATAATTATACACCGTACACACACATGTATTATGTAAAAACAAACTTTTATTTTGGATGCGATTAATCGCGATTAATCGTTTGACAGCCCTATATTTAAGTAAATGGTAAAATAGTACAGACTAAATAAAACAAAGATTATTGGAGTAGGTTTTACAAGAAAATACTATTTCAGCATTTTTACCTGAAAATTTCACATTTAATTCAATGTGTTACTTGCCGTTGTAATTATCTGTGAAATCTATTTCACAGTAAATCCTACACAAAAAAATGTTTTCAGTGTACCAAGTGAAATTGTTCAAATATGTACTGATAAAATGTAGACGTAAAGCTTTACAAAACCAAGCATGCAGGTTTTGTGAAGCCATTTTCCATCTCGATCTTTGTGTGGTTCTTTTCAAGGTCCCATCATTTTACTGATTGTCTTCTACTTCTACTTGCTTTAATTCCATGTTTGTATTGTGCTTTGTTGCGAGTATCCAAGTACATAATGCTTAGCCCTCAGTATTGTACCCTATTCCTCTCTACATTATGCCTTTTGGCATTATTGTTTGTGATTGTATGTTTGCACAGGTATAGAGGACGTAGCATATTTTCAGCATGTTACATATGCTGGTTACATATATGGGTGATTCTTTCCTAATTAGGGGAACTTTTATGTCCATTGGGATGATTTTAAGGAAAACATTTTTTAATAAAAAACATGTTTTTAAAAATAAATTAAATAGGCTTTATTATTTATTCTATCTATATGATATATAAAGAATTCATATTAATTCTGTGTCTCTTTAATTTAATACATTTTCCTGATTTTAAAGTGTTAAAAGTTTACATTTTGCCAAAGTTTCCCAATTTTTATTTCTCTTTAACACAATTATAAAAAGTATTAAAATCAGGGAAATTTCTACTTTGCACTTTTAATCTGAAAAATGAGAGCTTAAAATCACCATGAAATCAAAATAGCAATTCTTATTTTTTATGAAATATTTCAGTATTATGTCATTACCATCACACATACATCTTGATAGTTGTTCAAGTCCATGATCAGATCTTTGTTCTAGGGTTATTATTGTTAGTTTAACGTAAAGCCATAAAACAAATCTCGTTCACAAAAAATGTGAACTAAAATAAAATAATATTTAATAATGTACAAGTTGTCAGGCAACATTTCTCATTTTTGTGTAGTTTAACTTGAAGTGCTAAAATGAAATCAACTCAAACTATTAAATAAAATAAATATATATATTTTTTAAACTAATAAAAATGACAAAGTGAAAACAGAAAATATTAAAATAAATTCTAATTCTAAATAATAACAAAAATGATCAATTATCCTAAATAATGTTTAAAATAGAAAAAAGTCAAAAGTGTCCCTAATTGACTGCATGTGTATTTTGCAGGCCTTCTCCTGGTGGCCAGAGGCGATGGGTGAGCACGCCGAGACCTTCCTGTCGCTCTACACGGTGGACATGGACTCAGCACTGGCCGTCCAGCCACAGGACTCCTGGGACAGTTTCCCGCTCTTTCAGCTGCTCAACAACTTCCTCCGAACAGACCGTGTGTAGTGTTTGTCACCTTTACTTATATAGCGCTTACTGTAAAAAATCACAACTTAAAATTCAACATTAGAATAAGAAATAATGTGTTGTTTCAACTTAAAAAAAGTATGTGTGCTTGCTTGACTTAAAATATTAAGTTTAGTTAACTTAAAATTTGTTGAGAGAACTTAAATATCCAACTAAACTAAAGTTGTAACTAATTGCGGCAACATTATTTTTTACAGTTGTTTCAAAGCAGCTTTACAGTGATAAATAGGAAAATAATGATCAATGATGCAAACAAAATTCAATTCTGCTGTAAAGCGGCTCTAAAAAAAGACAATAGTGTCTTTATTCAGCTAAAGTCACTTCAGTGTAGATTTAATTCAGTTCAATAACTGTGTAAAGTTTATCAGTTATGTAACGAGTTCAGCTATAAGCAATAAGTTTGTCCGCTCTGCATTGTTTCTCCACTCTTCCGCTTGTCCAAACTTCTGATAGCATGGTCTCACTGTTCTAATTAACACCAGTGTTGCTTTGGAGAACAATACTTGTTAGGAGAACAGGTTAACATGCTGCACTGTTATTGGTCAACACACTCATTAGCTATACAGTGTGATCTGTTAGTGGCTCTGGAGGGTTATTCGGCAGGTCACATATCCGAATCCTGCCAAAGTGTCCGACATATCCTGAGCATAGGTCTCTCGTAACCAACAAGAAATGATCCCAGAAAATAGTTTTGAATACTTCATAACGTGAAGTTAATTGAGCGAGGAGCTAACCCTAACTGCAGCCAGTTAAAGATAGTTTTGCGTGACTGTGACATTTGCGACGATAATATAGAGATTTGCTAAGTTTATTTGGAATAGATATGGTTGTTATCTAGGGAGCATGACAATGGAAATGGCAGCCTGTAATAACACAGACAGTTGGCAGAAAGATATAGGAAACTCCCACGCTCTTTCATATACAGTATGAACTTTCTTGAAGAAGACCCCCTCAAATTGCTTTCCTCTGCCCTGTTCTCACTACATTAATCTCACGGAAATTAATTCTAATGAAGATCGATAGCACTTGCACTCAAACATGACAAAAAGTAGAAATCTTAATAAAAAAATAAATAAATTTAAATCATAAATCTCAATGTTACCTTGAACTTTTCTCGACAGATCCTCATTTAGAGTCGTCTACTTAAGTAGCCACTGAATTCATCACATGTTATTTCAAATCCTTAGAACAACCAAATGCCCCTAAGTAGCAGATAACACTTTGTAGGATATTACGAATGAATCTTTCATTTTCCTGATTTTGGACAGGGATTCGTTTCTGTTGCGACTTGAGTGCTTTTACAGTTTTTAGTGCGTGCACATGACAAAAAATTGTGGTGACATTGACACTAAATGCTCAAATGACTTTCATCGTTATTAAATGGTTGGGAATGAGCTCACACACCCATGAGAGTAAAAAGGCTAGTGTTAATGAGGAGGAACAGAGAGATGGGAATTACACTTAATGATGCCTGAGGAGACATGTCTCTCTCTCTCTCTCTCTCTCTCTCTCTCTCTCTCTCTCTCTCTCTCTCTCTCTCACTCTCTCACTCTCTCTCTCTCAGACCTCCATTTCCTTCTAAGTGGTTTAATTACATTGAGTGCATTTACATGTACGGGAGATTGGGGTAAGCTGTGCCACTTTTTACATACACAGTATGTTGTCTACTAGGTGACTAATTGTATTTTAGGGTATCTGCAATAGCAAAAGAAAAGAAAAAACCATTAACATAATTTATTTTTATTTTTTTATTAATGTATATTTTTATGGACTGCTTTCACAGACTCAGATTTTCTATAATTATTAACTTTATAAATCTAAGTTTTTATAACTTTTTTTTATAACATTATAATTGTACAGTGGACTAAAAGGGTCCATTGTACAAACCTTTTCCACATTTTTATTTTTATTTTTATTTTCAAAAAGCAGATAGGAAAAGGTTTAGCCTGTTAACCATCAGTGACGCTGTAGCGCAGGGGTGGGCAAACTACGGCCCGCGGGCCACATGCGGCCCGTTAGGCTGTTTAATCCGGCCCGCCGAGTATTTTAAAAAATTGTCTTAAGATCGCATTAATTTTGCCTTTTTTCTTGCAATACTTTGCGTTATATATATATATATTGCGTTGCATATATTTGACAATTGGAATATCAGATATTGCATGCCATAGCTAACAAATGTAAAAAAGGAAAAATGACATAAAAGCAGATCATCATTCATTCAGCGCTGTTGTGGCTGCGGTGTGTCACGTAACAAGCAATGACGCGTCACCATGGAAACCAAACAGACAGCAACTTGAGCGCATAGACTTGTTGCACGTTAATGTTTTTTCCTTTTTTGGAAACTCAATGAGAAAAAAAAAAGTTTGGTAACCGCTTGCACACTTTAGTTTTTCCTTTGATTTGTCTGCAATTGAGTTTCTTTGCTCCTCTGGATTTGTGGATGTATCCTGCCCGATTCCGTTTACCGACCTTTATCGTCCGGCTTTCGACTACGCTCCCCTGTCTGCCATGTACAGAACCCGTTTTTTTTTTTTTTTTTCATTAAATGTTCTGATCTCCCTTTGCCTTTTATTTTTTATTTTATTATTCTTAAAATAAATTAGTATATTCGTTTATTTCCACAAATGTATGACTTTTGGAAGTGCAAATTGCCATTCAGTTTTAATAAAGTTGAATTAACGTAGGTAATTTTTACTCTTCTAAGTGTACACTTGCAGATGTTTTGTTTCTAATTTACTGTTAGGCCATTAAATAATAATAAGGATAAACAATATTTAAAAAGTATAGGCTATAATTATCTAACATCTTTAAAAATTAACATCAAAACATGCTAAATGGGGGATATCTAGCATAAAAAAATGTATTGTCAGAATGTCGTCTCTCAGTTGTTGAATTTCGCACAGACGTTGCCACACGTTGTCTGTTTGCTCAGCCGATCTTATGAAAGTGCGAATACCACGAATTGTTTTTGTAGTGCATAATATGTTTTCGCGTGCATATGATATGCACTTTATGGCGTATAATAGGCACGCACTCCACACCCCTAATCCTGACCAAGGGGTTTACAGTGTGTAGCATGCACGCAAAAAAACAAACAAAAAAATTTTTTGCCATATAAATGGCACGAGAAATAAAATTTGTGGTATAGATACGCACTTTCATGAGATCGTGCTTCATAATCTGCTACTGGGCCGGCCCTCTGTCAAATTTTTAAAACCCAGTGTGGCCCTTGAGCCAAAAAGTTTGCCCACCCCTGCTGTAGCGGGACACTTGGCATTTTCGTTGCCATATATTTTAGTAATCATCATAAATCGAAAATGGAGATTTTAGCGGGTGCATTTTCGTGATATCAACTTTAAATTTGGAAACCAACTTGGTTAGAAATATTTTAGTGTTCAAATTATTTTGTTAAATATATATTTTGTATAAAATAAAAATTAGTTTCAGAACATTTGCTTTACAGTACAATTAACTCTATTTAAAATACAGTAAACTTCTGTAATGTTTTTACACTTTCATTTTTCATTGTTGTGCTTTCTGCAATAATCTGCTGATTTTTGGTTTGTATTCCAAAGCTTTCATGAGTAACAACCATTTAAGATCAGATCTATGCTCAAAAAAGGAAGGGGGACAGTGAACAGGTAAATGTAGAATATAAATTGGGACCTTTCTAAAAAAACATTGTCATGTGACAAACACAACCTCACCCACAGTTTGCTAGATTATGAGTGTGGCACATCTTACCCCACCCTCCTCTATATTAAAACTGTACAACAAAACATAACTGCTCATTTTACAAACCTTATTAGTAGTTTATGTGCAAATGAGTAGCTCGACAACACCACCGTGTTCACGTGAGATTTTGAAACCA
Source organism: Squalius cephalus (assembly GCF_949319135.1). NCBI lineage: Eukaryota > Metazoa > Chordata > Actinopteri > Cypriniformes > Leuciscidae > Squalius > Squalius cephalus. Next base: position 14,985,605 of record NC_137144.1, read on the forward strand.
TTAAATATGTTATGCAAATAAATTCACTAATTTGTTTTGTTACTTTAGTGTTTAAAACTCTATAACACCTTTGATGACCGGCCTTTTAAAAATTGCTTGTAAATCTTTCGTTATGCTATATTATCACCAAATAATGGAACACAGCACGTGTAGTAACAAGGTGGGGGGAAAAATCCCCAAAAAGTACAAAAATGATCCTGTGTGAGCCAGTCAGTAAGTTTTAGTCCAATCTGATAACATTAAGTAACATTTTCAGGGAAAAGAAAATCTCTCAAAATGACCTGAACACAACATAAAGATCCTAAAGAATGTATATGTTGTATTATTTAAATGTTTTATTTTTTGAACTAAAAAAATAGATTTCTGGAAGTGGTGCTCTAGATATATTTCCACTGCACTACAGCTTTAAGAGGTCTAACAATATTTTGCCTTGTAATACTGGTTGCACATCAGCCGATACATTGTAAAGCCTTCATTCTTCCTTCATGTACTCCAGCTCACCTGTACAATGGAACTTTCCACAAGCACCTCCAGGACCTGTACATCCCTCTAGTGGTGCGCTACATTGACCTGATGGAGTCGTCTATAGCTCAGTCCATTCACCGCGGCTTTGAACAGGAGACGTGGCAGTCTGTGAAGTAAGACCCCGTTCAACCTCACACTAACATGATTTTGCTGTGTGTGGTTTTGTTTTTTTCATCGATTGATTCTCTTTGCTTTTTGGAGAATGCAATGCCGTGTTTGTTTAAACATGTCAGGTTATTAATAGCAGAGCTTTTAACGTGTTCATGTTTCAGAGAATGAAAAGATGATTGGAGAGAGGGAAAAGAATGGAGCCTCCAAGATAGTCGTCCTCCTTTTCCATTAATGCTTTGTACTTTTCTGATTTACTTCAGTTTCCTGTTTATTCTCGCCATATTTAATCTGATGTGAATGAAAACATGGCGGTAGACGTGAAGTCAACTCTGTATGTTGGGTCGTGATCATTCAGTTGACAAGACAATTTCCAGTGGATGCAGAACTTCAGAAAACACTGGTTGTGAAAATTAGACCTTACGTAGGACCTTAAGTCTCATGTTCTGGTGAGATGTTTGGAATCCCAATGTCCCCCATGATCTACATGTTAAAAAATAATAATAATCATCATTTAAAATAATAATTTGCCCATAATCATTTCCTCTGACCTAATCAAAATGCTCCAGGTTTATTATTTATAAATGATAATTATTTATAAATCAGAATAATAACTATTATTACTACTACCTATTATTATTATTTATGATAATAATTTGAAAGAAATTAAAATGAATATTATTATTATTATTATTTATGATCATTTGCTTTTAAGTTCCTCTGACCTAATAAATAAACTTGTATTTTTCCCTCAAACATTTCAAATAATAATAAATTGTCTGAAGTGATTTAATCTGACCCAATTTTCTTATCAAAACACTAAAGGGTTTATTATTATTATTATTCATTTTATTTATACATAATAATATATAGTAATAAAAATAATAGTTATATAATTATTTATTTTTTAATAATAGTTATATAATAATTATATATATATATATATTAATTATTGTTGAAGCTCTAACTCTGATTCACAACAAAGTAGTAGTTATGAACCTTTCAGAAATGTGACTAACATGTTTACTCTTGAGGGGTCGGTTTGACCCCAGCAAAAGACATTAATAAAAAATGTAGCAAAATTAAAAAAAAAACTAATATATATCTTGGGTCTCTTAGACTCCAAACTGAACATGACTCTTAATACAGCACGGCATTGAACAGATTGTATGTCCGTGTCTCACAAGCACATTTTCACAAATGAAATATGCCGTCTTCTCCAACTAAGGCCAATCTCTTCCCCGAGTCTGTCAATGAGCTGCTGCTTCCTTCCCTTCTGATGCCACAGAATGATCAGTCAACCGCTGTTTATTCTGCTCTTCATCTGATGAACTGTCTTATTGTTCGCCTCCTCTCAGTGCTTTCTGCTCTTTCACTCTCTGATCTCTGGCAGGACCATCACCAACAATCTGCCAAGCGTTCCACTTCCCAGGGTTCCCAACCTGCCTCTTAACCTCCCTCAGATGCCCAGCTTCTCGGCCCCTTCCTGGATGGGGCCGCTGTGTGACAGCACGTGTGTATGGGCCAGCTGGGCGCCATCGCTGCTTACTGTTCTTGACATATGCTTATTATAGCTGCAAAGAGGTCACATGACTAGTTAGAACCAGTCTGCAGCCCTTAAAAACACTCAAATATATTGATTGTGGCATATACATTTTAAATGCAGCCTAGAGGATGCTTCCAACTGTTGGCTTTAGTTATTGCTAAAATGTTTTAACAAAAATGAATACACTTTAGCATAATGAATTAGTAACCATTAAAGGGATAGTTCACCCAAAAAGGAAAATTCTGTCATCATTTACTCGCCCTCAAGTTGTTTCAAACCTGTAAGAATTTCTTTTTTCTGCTGAACACAAAAGAAGATATTTTGAAAAATGTCTGTAACCAAACAGTTAATGGACCCCATTGACTTCCATAGTATTTTTTTTTTCCTACTATGGAAGTCAATGGGGTCCATTAACTGTTTTTCAAAATATCTTCTTTCGTGTTCAGCAGAAAAAAGAAATTCATACAGGTTTGAAACAACTTGAGGGTGAGTAAATGATGACAGAATTTTCATTTTTGGGTGAACTATCCCTTTAAGTAACCATAAAGTGCATCTTTAATTGCATGACTATGTGAGTGTTATGTTAGTTTTTGTAGGTTTTTTTTAATGTTTCGTGTCTGTCAGCTTGGGTTGGGAATCAAGAAGTTGTTTTATTCAGAACAGGTTCCATAATTTGCCCCCCCAAAAAAAAAATCTGCTCGTCACGAATGTTTGCGTTCTTCGGCACCGTTGTCCAGGAACCGCTGAATCTACAGCACCACAACAAATGAAAGCGTTTCAGCCGAGTTGCGAGCTATTTCGCACAACAATAAAAAAACTAATAAAAAAAAACTAGCGCAACTTGTGTAATTTGTAATTTGGCAAAAAACTTTAGTCTAAACGAATCAGTCTGCTGAATCACTTGAATCTCGACTTATTGAATCACTTGCAGCTGAGACTGAACCACTTTTTTATTCTATTAAGTCCTTTAAAATGTTACTTTAATAGAAAAATAACTCATTTGTTCTTATGGGTCAGTTTTTTTAATGAATCTGCTATAAACTCATATTTGGTTAAACATTGATCCATCTACTGACATGCTTGAATCTCAACTTATTGAATCACTTTCAGTTGTTGACTGATAGTCACATATAATTACTACTTTTTCTGCTTAATTACTACTTTTTTATTATTGTATTAAGTCCTTAAAAATGGTAATTCGATGAAAAAGAACTCATTTGTTATGAAAAATAGTACTGATTTTGTTTAGTTATATAGTTAAGGCCAATTATATGAGGTTGGGCTTCTTCTAAAGCACAAAAGAATCATTAATGGCATTGTTAAGGAACCAGAATCATTGAATCAAATGATTAAATTGCTTCCGATTCCCATCCCTGTCTCCATCAGAGTGTGATGATCCTGTTGGCGATGTGATTGCTTGAAAACATTGGTGTGATGGTGTTCATTTTAGTGCTTTCTGTGCCAAAGTTGCTTGATAGCTGTTATATACTGTCATTTTTAGGCTTTTTTGGTGTGATTCATCGGTTAAATTTAACACAGTTATGCATTTGATTTACAGCGGACAAGGAGTTAATTTGCCAGATATTTTGTGAGTACCTGAGATATCACATGCTTGTGTTTGGTGTGTGTCGTGCCTATATCCTGTTTTTTAGTCTGAAAGACGACAAATTCACAGAAACCTGTTTAAAAGCTAATTCACATGGACGCCCGAGTCTCCATAAACATTCATTTTCCTTCCTATAGCGAAGCGCCCAGGTATCGTCGGTTCAATCTGCGGAGCGTGAGCGCGTTTACACCCGCTGTGAGCATCTGATGATAAACAGCAGCACTATATTCTCTCTGCCGTCGGGGGTTATCTGGGTAACACTATAGCATAGTGACCTCATACACCAAAATCCAGGTTTATCCCAGAACAATTGGCTTCACTCAAAACAAGATGTAAACAGCGTCGCTCTACAAAAGAAATTCTGACAGATACGAGAGCCTAAATAACGTCGGAAAGTTAAATCGCATCCGTCTCAATTAGCCTGAAGAGTGTGAACTGCAAAAGCACACCAGCTTTCAGGCCTGAAACAGTGTCTGTAGTGGGTGTAGTCCTGTGGGTGTCTGTCAGAGGGGACTCTGTGGTTAGCTGGTTGTTAGATTCGGCGAGAACTTTGTGTTCTCCCTCGGGGAGTCTCTTCAACAGACGAGAAACTGGTCCATTTGTTCACCCTGTGCTGGAGGCGGAGGCGCGCACCCCCGGGGGGGCCCTTACGGACCGTACCGCCGCTAATTAACCGAGTGGGAGCTTGCGCTCGCCCCTTTTAATTGCACAGCGGACTTTGCCAAACGGTTTATTTTCCCGGACCGCCACTTGTGAAGGTAACAGTCTTTTAACAGCAAGTGGACCGAGTGGCCTTTTTTCGTCTCGTCGCGTCACGCACTCGAGCTCAGACTGCGAGTTGTTGTGTCGACTGCGGTTGACACGGTGATGTCGCTCCATCTGTCTCGCTTGGCGGAGATCTCTTGAGCCCCTTCGAACCCAGCGGAGTCGGGACACAACATCAGCGGAAACTGCTCTCGCTCTCGACCTCGACTCCCTGCAGCTTGTAGACTGACAGTCCCGTCCGCTGGGTGCAAGACAACTTGACTTTTACTGAGTCGCTCTCGCACGATTAGTCGTTTGACTGTGCTTTTTTGCAATTTGGGGACGACTTAACTATTCATTGACCATGGAAGGTGTTTTCACATTTGAGTTCTCAGTCTCTGACCCCTTTCATTCATTTACATTAGTTCATTTACCATCATCGTAGGGGTTCCATTAACGTGAGAAGTGCTATAATGAGATGTGAGATCATTTCACCGTTGAGGCCCAAACGTGAAGTGAGTTAAAAAAAAAAGAACCGACATTTTTTATTTGCATTCATGCCGTCTTTGGCCATTAAAATGGACTGAGGTGTCATTTTGGTCTATTTTAATTGTGACTACCCATATTACATATTTGATATAATATTATATTAATTATAATATAATTAATGTATAATTATAATTTTTTATTATTATAACAATATTTTTATAATTATTAATTTAATATACTATACAATACATTTATATTAACTAATATGTAAAATATTCTTTATATTATTATTATTATTATTTTATGATGATAAAATGAAATGCATAATTATAATATTACCTTAACTATTATTTAAAATGTTATTATAATAATAATAATAAAAATATTGTATTAATTAATTTTATCACTTTTAATATTTATATATTTTAGCATTTATATAAACAGCATTTATATATTTTAGTTTTATTTGATATATTTTTAGATAACTTCCAAATAAAGAATATTCAAATAAATCTAAATTCTCAGACCCCTGAAAAAAAGCAAATGTGAAAACACCTTAAGATTTATATATGCCATCATGTAATCTTTTTTCTAACACTTTATGTTAAATAATGCAATAAATCGTTAGTTTATGGGCATTCAAATAGTTCAATGAGCATCAAGTACTGATCTGTTTTGCACAAATCTGTTAACAAACTCATTTTATTATTATAAAGTGTGTTTTGTGTACTTTGACCTTGGCATTCATGCTTTCTCCTTTTTAGATTTGTAATGTATTTGCAGTGAAAGAATGATGTGAAGTCGAAATGTAGACTTTAAGATCAAGCATGTGCTGACGCGTCACGGTTTCTGTCTTCCTCAGTAACGGCTCGGCCACATCAGAAGATCTATTCTGGAAGCTGGATGCTCTTCAGATGTTCGTGATGGACCTGCACTGGCCAGAGCTGGAGTTCGCCAAACATCTGGAGCAGAGGCTCAAACTGATGGCTAGTGATATGATGGAAGCCTGTGTCAAAAGGTCAGCTATTAAAGAACGAATAAATGGCTGTCCTTTTACAGCCAGGAGCTTCATGTAACTGATTTCTCTGCCATCTCTGATATCTAGGACCAAAGCTGCCTTTGACTCGAAAATGCAGAAGTCTAGCAAATCCACCGATTTCCGCGTTCCCTTGTCTGTGTGCACAATGTTCAATGTTCTCATGGACGCCAAGAAGCAGTGCTCCAAGCTGTGTGTTCTCGACCAAGGTCAGGAGGTACGTCACAAACTTGAGCGGACACATCTATGTTTATCTTAGTACTGTAGATCTTTTAAGAACACCATAAGTCTCGCAAAAAGCATCTGGTCTTTGTTAAACTGACAGCAAGGAGGTACAAACAAGATTAAGAACATTAAATTACGTTACGCTAATTAGCCGTTTGAATAGCTTTCAAGATCCATCAGTTTCTCTTTTTGAGTTGAACTAGCACAGGTGTTATTGGTTGGTTTGAAGTGTTTTGTCCTTTTCTGTGGGCGATATTATCCTCCTCCTCTTCTGCCTAGAGATAAGTCTCGACCACAAATGCTCTGGAGGCCTTGAACAAAATCACATCCAAACTTTCACAGACCCTTCGGCACCGAGGACTGCCATTTTGATTTCAAACAAGCCAATTCGTTATACTGGCTTCTCATTTGCATGGCAATTACGATGATACATTATTTGGCTAGCTATTTAATTGCCTTTTCTCTTTGTGAACATTGTACATAGCTGTTCATTAAAGATGTAGTTTCTTCAAATAAAAATACTTTATCCCAACTTAATGTGCATAAGTAAGCTATTCAGATACTACCTAAAGTGAATTGACTCCAGTAAACATGTACCTCTATCAAAACATTGTACTGTCAACTTCTGACTGGAGAGCGAAAGATGTTCAGATTGTCTTTGAAAGATCGCAATTGGATAATTATGATCCAGAGTAGAGTTTGGATTCACTTAGGATGTGCTCACACTAGAGACAAATCCAAATTGGATTTTAAATCCAAATTGAATGTTACAGTTCACTTTAAAGGGTTAGTTCACCCAAAAATGAAAATCCTGTCAGTAATCACTCACCCTCATGTTGTTCCAACCCCGTAAGACTTTCGTTCATCTTCGGAACACAAATTAAGATATTTATGATGAAATCTGAGAGCTGGCTCACTCCTTCATAGGCTTCTAAGTAATCGATGTCTGCCAGCCCAGAAAAGTTAGTAAAGACAATGTTTAAAATAGTCCAAGTGACTACAGTGGCTCAACCTTAAGTTTATCAAGCGACGAGAATAGAAACAAACAAAAATAACGACTTTATTCAACTATTCATTTTCTTCAGTGTGGGCCTCTGAGTGAGTTCACGTGTAACAGCAGCGCTTCTGGGTTGTACGTCACCACGTAGGCTCACTATTGGCCGACGCTGGTCATGTGTGTGATGCTGGCCAATAGTGAGCCTGAAACAACCCAGAAGTGCAGTAAAAATGAGTGTACTCCGAGACAATTATAAATGCTATTTAAAAAAAATATATATTTGACGTTGCATGCACCACGTAGAAAACTAATCGAAATCCGATTTGGCGCCATTCACACTGAGACACATTGCCGGTTGATTTTAATCTGATTTCAAACTTCATATTCAATTTGTGAACGTGGTGTGTATTGTGTTTGTTGTGTGTGCTGTTCAGGCTACAAATAACAAAACAATTGATTGGTTTAGACTTTCGTTTAGCTTCCAGAATTAGTGATTTTAGACATTAAAGTGGCAGTTTGCTTGTTGTTGTTTTTTTCTCTTTAATAAATGACTGTAAATCTCATTTCATATTCTTCCTTCTGAAATAAGCAAGGTTGTTAGATTTTGTGTTGCGTTTGTTTACTACCTAGTTGAATTTCACCAAAATCAGTTTTATTTATCTGATGGCTGTCTGTTAACCAGCTCGGAGATTAGTTTACATTCAAGGATGTTTTATCTTTTTGCTCATTGTCTTTTTTTGACTCATCCCCGCATGTCCTGCACGTTATTGCATGAACCCAAGGTTGACCAACAATGGGTAAGTATACACTCTACCCTTCTTTTGTGCTTGCGAGTAGAGTAAAAATACAATTTGTGCAGTTAACATTTAATTAGATATTTCACTCAAAAAAGAAAAATTCTGTAATCATTTACTCACCTTCATGACATTCCAACCCTGTATGACTTTCTCTTTTCTGGAACACAAAAGAAAATATTTTTGAAGAACGTTGGGAACCAAATAACATTGACTTCAATTTTATTGACATTTTCAAAATATCACAAATTAGTGGAATCACTAACACTCCAGTGTTGTTTTCATTTAACCAAATCAGTTGCTCCTTCAAATAATTTAGATTTGTTTTTTTGTTTTTTTTAACGGCACACTCAAATTTTATCACTGCCGTAATTCTGCCTTCTTTATATTAATGCACATTTAGATGTATGAAATCTTCTGAAATAGAAGTCAACTTTTTGTTTGTGTAGTCAAGATCCTGCTCTCTCTCTTCTGAATTGTCGTCGTAGTCGATACTACTCTTTTCCAGTCCTAACAAAATAAATAAATAAACAAAACAGGTGCTAACTTTACAAAAAAAAAATGTATTTTCTCCTCCATTGACACCTAAAGTATGCGGCCTTGTGAGGCGAGATAGTCGAGAAACTGCCACTTTTATTTCCACTTACTTCTTAGAATTGGGTTAAAAGGTATTTCTCAACGCTCAACTGATTTTCCTTCACACGGAATTGAGTTTAATGGCCAACAGCGCATGTCGGCGTGGTTGTGAAAGACTTTATTTAAAAACAAAGAAAAGATGATTTTACCCGAGTTTGTCTGCCGCTTTATTTCAAAATACAAGGTTATGCTTTATGAGCCGCCATCTCGCTGACTCTGAAGTGGATGGCTACCAGATAAATGTTTTCAAAAGAAATTCTTGTTCTTTTGGTTTTTCACACACACGGCGAAGACCTCCCTATTTAATCGGCGATAATGCAAAAAAAAAAAAAGCCTCGCCGCTTAGCCGTATAAAAAGCAAACATGGAAGTGTTAATTGAGGTAAAAAGTCCTCAAGATTCTCCTATAATGCCATTTATGAAAAAGCTGCCATTTTGCGTGCAGGGGAAAAAAAAGGGGTGAAAAGAAAATTAGAGCTGCTGACAGTGACCTCTTAGCACCCTCAATTTGTCACCGATCTGCACGCATTGTTGATTGAAATTTTTAATTTGGGTGTCCTTTAGATTCGGCGTGAATGGCCATTGTTGGCGGAGATGAACTCCTGCTTGCCTTGCATGCAGCAAAGGCATCTATTCAGCACCCAAATGGATGCGCTCTCTCTCTCTTTCTCTCTCACACCCCCTGAGCCCTCGCTTTCTCCTTCCTCCTCTCTTTTTTTTTTTCCACAAAATAGGTGAATAAGACTTATCAGACATGAAATGGCGGATTAATTGAATGTAGTGTGAGCCTTTGGTCGCCGCAGCTGGACGGGTTCTTTAGAAAAACACAAGGCTGCTCTAATTGTGGCCCACACAAAAAGTATCCTTCAAATTCCTTTGCCCTAAACGAGAGCAGGAATGCCATTCATTGGCATAATGGGCCTAATAGCTGCTTAACTCAGCCCTATTGCACGGGGAGGATTTTTCCTCTCTCCCGAAATATGTCTTTGTGAGCGTGTTGTTCTTTTAGGATGCCTTGCGATCTGTTCGGCGTCGTATTTGTTGATGTTTCTCCTCCTTGTCCCCCCGTCTTCTGTCCCACAGCAGCAGTACCACTCAAAAATCGATGTCCTGATCGATGAGGCCTTTAAGGAAATGATCTCCTCCTTGGTCTCAAAGGTACTCCCATCAGGCATCGTCTCAGCCTCTTTCGAGACGCCCTCATAACCCTGCGATTTGGATTTTGACTCAACACGTAGCTTTCCAATGAATGTGTGTTTCAGGAAACGTTATATGGTGTTTTCTGCTACGTTGTACCTTTTCAGTGAATGTTACTTTGTCCTAAATTGTTAATTGTTGCTCGTGCTAAAGGTGTTTGCGCCTGTCACGCAAACATTAACTTGCTTTCACAGTTTGCAGCTGTTCTGGACGGGGTGTTGTCCAAAATCTCACGATATGACGAGGGAACATTCTTCTCCTCAATCCTGTCTTTCACGGTGAGTGTTGTCTCTCACGTTTATCACACGCCCTTTCCGGGATCTTATTTCGCACTGAACGCCAAATAAGCCAAAGATATCAAGCAGGTACTTTTTTTTTTTCTTTTTTTTTTTAAGGTAAAAGCAGCAGCCAAATATGTGGACGTCCCAGTAAGTGTATAAATGGTAACTGTGCGCATGATGCCGGCTTGCCCTGTGTGGATATTTTTGTGCATGCTGCTCTGCATTTGTGTATGTGTGTTTTATTATTTACTTAGGGAAACAGATTCTCTATTCAGCTTTGCCAAGCATTTCCATCTTGCTTTGTTTTTAATATTTAAAAAAGGCTTAATGCATATTATTTCATCATTACTTAACACAATTACATATTTTTTTTGATCATTTGCGACTCATGGCCAACTGAAAGCGGGATTGGAGCGTCTTTCAGAGCTGGCTGAGCAAGACTAATTAGCAACCCCATTGGCTTAAAATCAGTCTCACGATCTGCCACAGTGTTGACAATGGGCCGTCACAAGCAGAGAGAGATGCTAATGAATCACCAGGAACCAAGACTGTTCAGAGCGCAGACCGTGAGCAAGCAGAAAGAAGCTAACACGGGTTGAGGGAAAGACTGAGTAATCACATGACCTCCTGATCCGGGACGAGAGTATTACTGAAGGGCTGACTGAATAAAAACATGAACAACTTCTCATTACAGTTAGTTTCCTGTGACGGCAAAGCTGAAATTTCAGCATTGTTACTCCAGTCTTCAGTGAGACTTCACATGATCCTTCAGAAATCGTTCTAGTATGCAGTGGCCCTAAAAAGTATGTACTGTATAAATGTAATTTAATTTGATGATAAAAGTACCTTTTTTGCCTCTTTTAGGAAGATCTATACTTAGAATTTCCAGACATTTTCCCCTGCTTTTTCTGTTCTGATTTTAGAGGGAAAATCTGTGGAATGAAATTGAAATATTGTTCAGTAGTGCTGACAGCACTACACTTTTATTGGCAGATGAAAGCATTATCTCATTAGCCCAAATATTTCAAATGCAAACACACAAGGGTTGGGAATGTTTGGATTTCCATAGAATTGGAACAACCGTCATTAACAGATTTTCTGATGAATTCTGTGAATGCAGATTCCGTGTGGGCCTACGTTTAATCAAAAAGTCAGATCCCCTCAAGTTCACACATGTGTCCTAGAAGAGGAACCACAGGTGTTGTTCAGCACATCATCAACATGATCCTCTAAATGTGACCAAAAAGTTTCCAATACTTTTTGACTTCATTTGGAACAGTTTAACTATACCTGTAGTTTTATCATTTGAAACAAAAAGTATTTTTTGTTTATATTTTACTTCAAAAGTGTGCTCGTGATATATTTATTTAAAAATATATATATATATTATATATAGATAATATCATAGATATGTATTCATAAATATTAATAGATATTTAAGTGTATAAATATGTTTTGTCTCAATTTTGAGCAGGTCACCATTTGTTTTATCATTTGCAACTTAAAAAAATAAGTTTTACTTCAAAAGAGTGGTTGCACTATATTTCTTTAAAAAAAACTACATTTGATAGTTAATCTATTGCAATAACATAAAAAAAATACGTTTTGTCTTGATTTTGAAGTTTACCTGTTTTATCATTTGCAACTTAAAAAAAACTTAATTTTAAAATTTAAAACTTAATTTTAAAATATTTTAAAACTCAAATATTTTAGGTGAAATTATGCTTGTGCATAGTGTGTATGTGTGTGTGTGTATGTATATATATATATATATATATATATATATATATATATATATATATATATATATATATTAGGGCTGGGAAATGATTAATCGTGATCAATCGCATCCAAAATAAAAGTTTGTGTTCACATAATATTTGTGTGTGTACTGTCCATAATTATTTTGTATATAAATACACACACATGCATGTATATATTTAAGAAATATTTGCTTAAATATACTGTATATATATTATATATAATTTGTATTATAAATAAATATAAATATTTTATATATAAATAACAATTTTTTCTTAAATATTTCCTTGCATGTGTGTGTATTTATATACAAAATAATTATGCACAGTACACACACAAATATTATGTGAACACAAACTTTTATTTTGGATGCGATTAATCGCGATTAATCATTTCCCAGCCCTCATATATATATACACAAACCATACACCACCTTAGTCTAAACACTTTTTGTAAAAAAAAAGTTTGATAACACTTTACTTAAAGATTTTATGTATAATGTATTATAAAGGTTTAATGCATTATGCATAATATCTTTTCATAAATAATTGTAACCAAGGCTAAAATGCATTATAATATTTGCAGATACCTTGTTGCATCTAAAATTGGTTGTTTGTCTTGTATTTTAATGCATTATACTTTCTATAGGCTAAACATAATTATTATGATGTGTTAGAAGTCTGGTTATAATTATTCATGAGACCATACAGTGCATTATAATGTGCATTAAAAGGCATAATTAATGCATTAGAAATACTTTTACAATACATTATATATAAAGGCTTCGAGTAAAGTTTTCCCAACAGTTTACCTAGTGTTTTGTTTTGTTTTTTATTTGAAACTTGAATTTTTTTGCAATTATGCTAACTTTCTTTCAGATAAATGATACTTGATGGCATTCATACATTTTTAGGCGTGACTTGAGTGTCCAAATAACAATTTGGGGCCAATGTGCAAAGCAAACTGATGAGATTAAGAACAGAAAGTCGTTCAAACCCTACACATCCAAACCCCATCGCTCCATCTGAGCTCTTGGGTCTGGCTCCCCGAGGTGTGCAGCGGGTGAACACCCCATCTCCCCCTCAAATTATAACGTAACCTCCACCTTGCGCTTTTGTGCAGAAGGAACGCTGCTCCGTGTAAAGCCCTTTTCACAGCTCCCGCTGAAGCCGGAGAGGGAGGGAAGAACCTGGCTGTGGTCTGGCCTTTGGCACTGAACATTTCTGGGCTCTTGTCACGAAAGGTTAAGCTCCTCTGCTCCTTTGTGAAGGCTGCCATTCAAGCGCCGGGGCTTTCTGGCGAGACGCCCTCCCGATAGCGCTCTGTTAACACACTCGTTCGCACATTCACACCCACGCTAACACTCACGGCTCGAATCTGCGTTCGCATTAGCGTTACCACAACAGAGTATTTACTCAAAACTTGCACAAACGCACTTCACACGCTCTCTATCGCGCACACACACACACCTGCACCTGGACAGTGAATGAAGCAGTGGCAGGAAGCCAGGCTAGCAGTTGTGTGTAATTACTGCGCATTTCGTCTCCCCTTCCCTTTCTCTTCTGTTTCCCCATCCACGCCATTTATCCGCTCAGCTTAACCAGTCATTAACCTGGCCTTAATCGCACCATCCCACACCTCTCCATTTATTCTTTCACACATGGCCCACACCCAGTCGTCGTGGCATTGTCTGGCCTGACGGATCGTCCCTCGGTCCTCCGGTTGGATTTCGTGTGAGAAGATCGTGTTTGTGTACTTATCGTCCCATCACGGGCTTTGTCGTCCTGTCAGGCTGATGGAAGGAAGAGCATTGGGTTAAAAATACCCCGTTTTTGCTTCCACCCAAGTGCCTTTTGTGGAGCCACAGGTGACTACCATGATACGTCAGCGATTATACGCTTGATTCTCCACAGGAAGTGGCAGTTTTCTTCCCTCCACTATAATATAAATGTCTGTGAAGACCTCTGAAGTCCTCTTACTCAACATGACATGAAGCCCTCTTGAGTTCCCAGTCGTTTATGATCAACTGTTGTTTGTCCAATTCATATCTCTGATGCGGTTAGGAGGTTATACTGTCCAGTGTATGTTGCGCTCCAGTATTGGGGAGTACCTAACTAGATTTTGTGACGCTACTACATAAATGTCAATAGTGTGACAGTTTGCTTCTTTCAAAATAAGGCAGCTTTTCCGTGAACAAGTTGCACTTGCATTTTTTCAGGATTCTTTGAAAAAACTATTTTTCAAATAGGTACTAACTATTTTATCATTGGACCTTCATTCTGTCATATGACCAACACACAAACTCACAGGAAGCGAGGCTTGACCAGAACAGGAGGTTGATGTTCAGGTGTCTCTTTGCGCTCTAATAAAAAGGGGTTTTTCCAGCGTTCAAGCCCTCAAGCTACAGCCCTTGAGTCATGGGAGGGAAATGTGTCACAGCAATTATAGCACTATTAGGACATTTTTGTCCTGTTTTAACAGCCTCAGTGTGAATAGAAAAACATTTCCACAGGTAAAAGGATTGCTTTTAACGGTCGTAGGTGCTTTTTGCTACTTTTTTTTATATGTTTACAAGTGGGTTTTTTCCTCAATAATATCCTTCAGCAGGCAAAGATGGTGGTGGCTGTCAATGTATTGGTATTCGTGTTTGATCTTGGTGTTTGATTTGCTCATCCTGTCATACAAAGAAAATAATGGCTGAATTAAAGGTGTACTAAGTCATTTTTGTTCATTTCGCTGCACGACTGTCTTATACGTCTTCATACAAACACAACTGCTGTGAATCCAGCATCATATAAAAACAAAGAATTTAGTTATCAATGCCATAGCAGAAAAAAAAACAGCTTGTATTTATTATTAATAATGGTAATCATCATCCTATTAATATTTGTAATAAATCTCCTTTCTTAGAGTGTCTTTACAAGAAAAGAATAAACAGTAATGGCCAATTCACACCAAGAAAGATAACTATAAGAATCTAACCATCTGTTTAATGATTCAGAAGTGCGCCCAGTTTTGTCATCTGTCGCTTTAAATGCTTGAGCTCTTTAAAATCGGGTGGATTCTGATTGGCTGTTGATGTTTTTAGTGTTCATCAACTGGAAAAAAAAATGCTCTGAAAGTGATTCCAATAATATTGTTCCTGAGTCATCATTATAGTTGTGGTGTGGACTATTCTCATTGAATTATAACGATTATTACAACTTTATAGCTAATAACTTTATAGCTAGTTATAGTTATCGTTCTTTGTGTGAACAGGCCTTAAATCATAAAACTTAGGGAGCTGACACAAATAAGCAAAATTACACATACAAAAACAGGGTGCAATAAGAAATAAGGTATTTGTCAAAGGTAAAAGGATAACCTGGTCATGTGATCTCAAAATGGCTGCCACCATGAGGGGGACCTGCCCTTATGTGGGATAAAACAGCTTTTACTTGGCCACTGTTCTGACTGATGTTTTAAACATTTGTCAAAAAATATTATAGATTTCTTTAGGTGTAAACCATTTCACTTAGTGCACCTTTATGAAAGTAAACGTTTGAATGACTCAAAATCAATCATCAGCATGTTTTCTGGTCAAATTCGCTTTGCAATGCATCAACAAAAATCAAATGAATACCCAGAATGAATTAATCTGATGAGCATATTGACTTTGGATGTGTCACTCTCAACAGAAACCTGGTATGGATCTAGCAGATACCTACATCACCTTCGTACGGCAGAACCAGGACATTCTGCGAGACCGCGTGAATGACGAGATGTACATCGAGAAAATCTTCGACGTAAGTTTCGTGCCAAACCCACGGCATTATGCCCTGTTACGCTAAATTCAGGTGTAAACAGAGTCATATGTAAATTGCGTGAGCTTATTTTGTCCATTAGATCGTAAGATCTGAAAAAACCCATACATGGACCCTCCCCTCAAAGGAATCAGGACAGAAGTGGTTGAAAAAGTGAACAAAAGAGACGGATTAAAACATAAGGTGTAAACGGGAATGCCTCCCTCGTCTACCTGTGATCCAATCGACCAAAACGCATCCTGATACCAGGTGTAAACAAGGCCTAGCATCAGAAATGTTTCGTAATAAGTTTAAAGAGCAACGCAAATATATCAGAATTACTTCAAGGTCGTTGTTTTCAGGTGTGCCGTTACAAGTGAATTAATGTTCCAACATCTATTCCTTTTTATAATCCGTCCCAGTTGGTTTCCAGCCGCGTTCCTGCCACATCTCCTCAGCTGTGGGTATTGTAAAGCCGAGGCAGAGGGAGGTGAGAAGGGGTGGGGAAAGTTTTTGTTGCAAGAGGCAACGAGGCCTCACCAAGAGCACTCATCAGCCCATTGTGACCACTTCCAGTGCCTGAGCACTCACCCAGGGCTCCTGTTGACCCGTTTACTCTCAAACAACATCGAGAGAGAGAGAGAGAGAGAAGGCGCAAACGCATACCTCTCGCTCCTTAATTTTGTTTAGAACACACTGCTCATCCTTCCGTGCCGCTTTCAGAGGCGGCAGATCTATAGACAGACACAAACACTCGAGAGAACGTACACAACAACACTCCCGCCCCTATAAATCCCGAGCAGATTGCCTTTCGAAAACTTCCTATTCCGAGCCAGATTGGAGAGATGCAGTGTTTGATGTCTTCTCTTGATTTATTAGACTTTTGCCGAGGCCGCCGATGGAGACAGGCGGGTGGGATGGAGGTGCCCTGAACACCAACAGCCTCTAATGTGTGTCACACGCGCACAGTCATGCACCAGGAGAGAGTCGAGAGAAGGGTCGCCGTGTGTCACCACAGAAACTTCCTCATCAGGCGGCCTGTGTGTGTGTGGTGCATCTCCAAACATCAAGACTTCCCAATCCGTCAGTCTGTTTCAAAACATTTAATCTAATTCGAATCTCTGGACGGCTAAAAGTTCAGCCGTGAATGTATTTCAGCGCTTCTTCTCGAGGACGAGCCGTTGTGCATCAGGCCGCCGATTGTTGTTGTGGAGATGCCGGAGGAAATAGGAAAATCAGTCGCCGCATGCCCTTGCAGTCTGCGGTCTGTTTGTCCGGGGCGTTAAATCACTGTGATTAGCGGAGCGATGAGGTTTGCACGGCCCTCAGCCTGGTCACAGGTGTGGAGGCCACCCTCCTCTGCCTCCCTAATGAACCAGACAAGTGGACACTTAAGCATGTGATTACTGACACGCGGGACGGAGATTCGTCTGATATGAAGAAATGCGTCGCCATTCTTTCACCTCCACCAATTAGGGCACAGTCATCTGTTTCCCAACCAGCCTAAGTGCTTCAATTAAGTGGCTTCTCATCTTTCCATTTTGCCCATTTTCCGTTAACGGCAGGAGCGGACTTTGCTGATTACTTTTGCGCTGTTTGGATTCATTTACGCTCCCGTCACAAATTTGAAAGCGTTAAAGCCAAGCCTGACAGTAAATTACATGGGATACATGGGAAGCTCAATGAAAACAGGCCTTATGATGCGTTTCACAAACAAACAGATGATGATGATGTGGTCTTGTATGACACAGTCTTGCTTGTGCACGTATTCAAACGAATGCGTGTGATGAGCTCCTAGATAAGCAAATCTCTTCGATGTGCACATTTCGTCGATGTGAGCCAATGATTTCCGAAATGAAATCAGTGGGCAGAATGCCAACACGAGTTGGAGTCACAAAACCGATTCGCCGTCTAAACGCCGTTGATTAAAGAACGTGCTTCTTTCATAGAAAAGTCTGGCCTTCTGAACCGCTAATTATGAAAGGTGTCCTCACCTAAAGTAAAATGTGTATTTAAAAGGTGTTTTGAGTGCAAGGTGACCCTTCACACGCCGATTCAAGCGTTAGCCCTGTAATTAGTTGGTTGGGTTGTTAAGTGCGAACGTGACCTCATGATAGTTGGGGCACGAGAAGATACTTGCAGGAACTTCTGTAATGAGCAATGAAGTAATGACTCTTAATGAATATTAAATACTTTAATACACTGAATAGGTAATCTTGCATGTCCTTTGCTAAAAAGGCTTTAAACATTTTTAAGGTCTGCAAAATGTGTCTGTATAAATTTCAAGGCTCAATCAAACAAGAGAAACACACTTAAAGGGAACTTTTGACATTAACCAAAAGCAGCTTTTTCTTTCACGCCCCACGTAGGTCACATCTTTTTATTTGCTTAAAGTGCTGATGTTTTCTTCCATCGCATTTGTGTCCCCTTCAAGGTTTAATCGCTCTCTTTCTTACATGCACAGCAATGGTACAACTCTTTCATGAAGGCGATGTGCGTGTGGCTGACGGACAGGCTGGATCAGCAGCTGCATGTTTACCAACTCAAAACTCTCATCAAGATTGTCAAGGTAAAAGAAAAAGAATGCATTGTGTGAAGAAGCTTTTGTTGGAAACTCAATTGATGCTAATTGACCGTGACACGAGTGCCGTTTCAGGCGAATCCTAATGTACGAGAAGTCAAAACGTGTCCTTAAACTATTGAATCGCTCTCCTTGCTCTTTATTTTTGTGGTTCAGAAGTCGTACCGCGACTTCAGGCTGCAGGGCGTACTGGACGGCACGCTGAACAACAAGAGCTACGAGACCGTTTACAACCGGCTCACTATCGAGGAAGCCACGGCAGCCGTGTCGGCCGCGGACGGCCTGCAGGGCATCACCATGAGGGACAGCGACGAAGAGGAGGGTTAACGTCCCACCTGTGTGGATGGTCATAAACTCGAAACGAAGAGGTCCTGATTGGAGCTCGCGCTTCATGCTCCCTAGCCAGTGCTACTCTGCCCTCTGTCTAAGCCGGTGTCACCATGCTTGTGTAAAAACTCTCATTGGCCACTTACAGACTGCTAAAGTGTCTCTGTCGTTCTGTATTTGATGTGCAGTGATGCTCGAATAGCACAGGGGTCCTGCTGATGATTTGTAAGTGTATCATAGACACGGTGTACCGAAGTGAAAGCTAGAAATACAGAGCGTGAGGGAAGTAGTGTCTGCTTATGTGCTTTTTTTTTTTTTCTTCTTTTTGCATCAGCTTGGGATCCTCAGGCCAAAGCTCCAAATATGGTGGATGAAATGCTAGTTGTTGCACTGTTTATTTCGATGAAGTCGTGACACTGTTCCACTCAATTGCTATGAGTTCACATTCAGATTTTTCTGTAGAAGTAACCGTTGAGTGTGTCATGTATAGTACGCTGTCAATGTCCAACTATGTTTCAGATGAAAGAAAATGTCACTGGATTTTAACAAGAGCTGTATATTTCTATTGTCTTTGTGCACCTGAGATTGCCCAAGTGTTACAATTAAAGTGTTTTTAATGTCACTTTTCTGGTCTTTTTTTATGATGTGAATAAAGTTATGTGATGCATATGAAGGCTGAGTAGCCTATAAATGATAACATTTTACAAGGGCTAAATACAACTTATAGGGCATTTAAAAAAAAAAGAGTTTTTTATATTTTCATTTTTATACGCATTTAAATGTTTATCATATTCTAGATTAGATTGCAATTCATAACATTTTAGGAAAAGTGGAAACAAACTACTAAATACAGTTGTAGATTTTTTTTTACTAGCCAAAGAATAAGCAACACTTAAAATATTTATTAATGACTAGAATTTGTTCTCCTGGAGTATTCAACATTTTTTGGTCACTAATAAAAACGATGGCAGTTGTTGGTCTCGATATCAAACCCACTCAGTGTGCAGTTTTCTGCATGTTCTTTTCATTATCACTTTAAATGGCCTTCATCTTTATTGTGCATCATATTAAACAAACACATCTAAAAGAAATAGAATTCTATTCATAGAAACACATTGCTGGAATTTCCTACTATACAATAGCGCAATGCCCATTATTTCTAGGCGTTTTACTCTTAGTACGACTAATAATTAATAACATAACAGAAAACAAAATAAAACGTCAAATAAAATATAAAGAAGACTGTTAAAGGTATAACAGGAGATTATTTACCTGTATATGTAACTGTTCATCACTATCTGTTTAATTGATATATATATATAATACTGTAGCTACGTTTAAAAATTATACGACATCTAAAATAATTTTTAAATGCAGTTTGATAACGTTGGTTTACTGTGATAATTTCGATTCAGCCATCTAGTCTAGCAGAGACCTTGAATAAATACTTTTTTAAGGGTAAAAAATATGCCAAGGCTTCAGTGTCAGATAAATAAATCACGATTGTGAGATAATCGCTGTCATCGAATCATAAATTGTGTATCATACTGAAATATGCTTTTAACGGAATTACAGCGAAAATAGTCACGGGAAATTAAATGCGCGATTCTTATTTTTCCAAGTCATATCAGAAAACCAACAGAACCGTTAAAAAAAAAAATTTAAAACTTTTAAAAATTAGCTAATTATTTCTCATATGCAGCTGATTAAGCGTATTGTATTTAATATGGGTGTTGGAAAACATTACAAGATTTTAATAGCCAACAAATATTAAGATGCAAAAATAAACAAATATTAAGATGCATTTGTGCCGTGATATAACGTGAGGCTAATCACAGAGGATTTGTCTCTCTTTCCGATTTGCCTTCGCCCAGCTGAGGAAATCTGAGGAGCAGCATATGACAACAGTGAGGCGACTGCTTATGTGAAAAAGCTCAAAATTGCAGGTTATTTGACACCCATCTGCTTCCAACTGAACAGCAGTCAAAATTAGCAATGTTCTAAAGTCGCCCTGAAAACACAAACATTATCATTTTAGCGTATGTAGCCTAGCCTAGCCTACTGCTGATTATTATAGCCATTTTAAAAATAAAAACGATATTACCAAGTAGCCAATAATTAATAATAAACATAAACATATTTTAAAAGCTCAATATGTCATCGACGCACTCATTTCCCATACCTTTTAATCAGAATAATCCTTGACGAAAAAAAAAACGTCTTCGCATCGAATCAGTGTCAACTGTATTTCACACCGAACTGCCACTTTTCGTTTCTGCTTTAGCTCGCGGACAGATTGTAACGCGCGCGACTCTCTCACTCTCTCATGACATGATCTCAGCTCCTTGGAGGCGTTTTTGCTGTTAATACCTCTCGTTTGGCGCACAATTCCCAGATGAACGTCCTCACGAGTTTGCGTTGGGAAACGAAGGTCGTCTGATGCGAAATATGGCATTTCCATAATCTTTTTTGGATGTGTGGCGCCGGCGCGTGATGTCAAAACCATGGAATGGTCGCGTGAAGTTTCACTAATGGCATGCACATAATTATTTGATTACATTTCACATTAAATTATGTATAGATAGGCCTGTAAAAATCAGTGAATTCATCATAGGCTATAAATCAGATGACAGGTGTTAATCGACCGCTTAAACACTGGAGCTGAAACAGTTTAACCAATTAAGAAATAACTACATGGGGTAAAATTTCGATCATACATGACCAACAGCCCCCTGAGGTGACATTATAAGACTGTGTATAAAAATAAAAATGAACAGGGCAATATAACATATTTAAAAACCTATTTTAAACGTTATGTTTTTAGGGTTATTATGTAGCCTATTTGTTCTTTTTTTTATTTGCTCTTTCGAATTAAAATGCAAAATATATATTTTCCATTTTGAATTAGAATGTTTTTAATAGTCTACGTGAATTCGATAACCAGGTTCGTGCACTAAATGCTCTTTGTTACAACACTGTAAAAATATTGTTGGTTTAAAAAAGTTACCGGGTTGCTTACAATTTTGAGTTAATACAATGTAGATTTGTTTAACCAACAGAAACTCAAAATATGATGTTATATGAACCACATTAATTATCCAAGAAAAAAGTTGAAAATATAGGCCTACATTTTTTATTATTAGGCTACAGTGAATTAGCTATAAGGTTTGTAACCGTTTACACTGTTTAGGGAAAAAAGACAAAATGCATAGTTATAAACTAATTTGTAGAAGATAAATATGAGATTATTACAATGGGGGAAAAACAGGAAAACCAAATACTGTGTAATGTCCATTAAGTCTTAATTTGTGTTCGTTTTTATGCAATACTTCACGGCACGTCTCATTTAAAAAGCAGTAAAGTCGTAAATTAAGTATGTTGTTTGAAAAAAAAAATCGCCCTTCAGTCCAACCCCCCCAAAAAATGCGGTATAGAAGTTTTCATATGTCAAATGTTGACAAACATGATGCATGCGCGCGCCTGTCATCGTGCGCGAGGTACAATGATGTCACAGCGAGGCGCGAGGAGACCGGAGATTCGCCCAGCGCTTTACAGTGCTAATAAAGAGCACCTTCTTGAGTTAGTCACCCACAGCAGTGTGTAGGACAAGTGCAGGGAGAGAGAGAGAAAAAAAGCCGCTCTAGTGATTGATATAGCCTGAGTAAATCGAGCATCTGGGCTGCTTTACGTGTCTTTGACGCGCGCGCGTGGTGAGCCCTGAGTTGCGCTATTGACAAAACACTCTTTATTGAGCAATCCTGGGCGGACATAAGTGCTGATTGTCCGCAATTTACAAGCAGCGGAGCAGCCAGGGGGCCTTTGCGCTTGATGATGTCTTTTCTTGCGGGTCACTGAGAGGAATCAAACTTATCTAGAACAGGAGGACACAGGTACAGGTGCTGCGCTCGAGTCATGGACAGCGCGCTGTACCACTCAGCGGGAATATTCGGCGCCCCTTCGGCTCCAACAGGAGGAAGCATGATCGCGAGCTCCAAACCGCTCGCTTTTTCGATCGAAAGGATTATGGCAAGGACGCCCGAGCCAAAGTCAATACCGTTCCCGAACTTGTTCCACGCTCCCGTGGGGAAAGCGGAGCAAAAGCAGTCTCCCGCCCCGCTGCACTGCATGATCCCCCTCATGCCGCTAGCCTGCGAGCCGCCGCATAAACTTCACTTTAACGGATTAGACCACCCTGACGCTTTTTCACACAACGCGAACGAGTTCCTGAACATCGGTTTGAATTACAAGAACGAGCAGCAAGACGCGACCCCGGTCATCGGACAGTACAAACTCTTCCGGCCGCGCGTGGTCAACCAGTCGTCGTTCCACGCGATGGGCGCCGCCGTGTGTTACCTGAACTGCGGGGAAGGCGCGTGTCCGCCTCACGCGGGACTGGTGAACCTGCACCCCATGGCGTCGTACCTCCTCAACACGCCACTGCACGCGCGCCAGAAGAGCCTGTTTTCCTCGGAGAAGAGCAAAGCGGGCGCCGCCGCGGACAGGTGTCCTCCTGGCGTGTCTTTTAAAGAGCTTTCTCACTCTCACCTGCACCATTACATGAAGGAGAGCGCGCACATCCTCTCGGAGAAGCTGTTCAAGAACTCAGCGGCCAAATTAAACAGCGGGTCTCCTCAAACCAAACCAAAGGTGTTCACCTGTGAAGTTTGTGGCAAGGTGAGACGAGAGCGAGATTGATCTTCTGTTTTAACACAGATTAGGCAACATGTTCCCCACTTTTTTTTTAACACGGTTTGTAATTTTCAGGTGTTCAACGCGCACTATAACTTAACGCGTCACATGCCGGTTCACACTGGCGCGAGACCGTTCGTGTGCAAAGTGTGCGGCAAAGGATTCAGACAAGCGAGCACTCTGTGTCGCCATAAAATCATACACACTCAGGTAATTATGCACATGATTTTACAAATAATTACATTGCTGCTGCTGGTGTAATATCTCAAATTCATTTATTAACCATACTAAATTGCCATTTCTGTGATATTTTAATGGTAAATATAGCATAGGCTATGTAATAAATGTTTCGGTATTAACATATATATTTTTTTATTATTATTATATATATATAGGATAATAAAAAAGAAAATTATACCAGAATTTTTAAATGTTCGTATCATGCCGTTTACATGTTTAAAAAATCATGGAATAAAAAGAGGCATGGCAAAGCCTACTTCTCTCTTTTAGAAGATTTAGATATTTACATTTTAAATGTTTAATAAATAGCCTATTAAATACGTTTTTGGATTTTTTTTTTTGTTGTTGTTGTTGTTTCATGGATAGCCTACGTTTTTTATTTTTTAACTATAAAAGTTAAAATAATGATATAGCTTATGGAAAAAATTAGCAAAGTTATTTATAGGCTAATAATAATAATAATAATAGGCTAATTATTAATAATAATAATAATGTTAATGTTTTAAATAACCTATATAATTTCCGTTTATCAGTAGCCTATTGTAAGTGCTTATCAGCAAATTTTAGGCCTACATGATAAAATGTCAAGTAAAATATGTGAAATAATTTTTTTTAAATCTATTTTCCTCCGCTTGTTTGCAGGAAAAACCGCATAAATGCAACCAATGTGGTAAAGCTTTCAACCGAAGTTCAACTCTCAACACTCACACACGAATTCACGCGGGATACAAACCCTTCATCTGTGAATTCTGCGGGAAAGGATTTCATCAGAAAGGTATCTGTCCTCAAAGGGATTGTATAATGTTATAGCAATTAGTTATTTAAAGAAACAACAAGATAGATTCACTGTAAAAAAAGAAAATATATTTTTTTAAGTAGGCTACAATCAACTTGGATGTTTAAGTAATTTCAACTTAAATTACATTGAACTGACTTAAACAAAATGAGTTGAATCTTGTATAACTTAAAAAACTTATTTTGATGAGTTAAAGCAATGCAAAAACGTTGTCATAACTTATTAATAATACAATTATTGTTGTTGTATTGGATGTATTGTTTTCCTGCCATGTTTATTGGCTTTGGCTTCTCATATTCGTGTTTTATTTTCAAGGAAACTACAAGAACCACAAACTGACTCACAGCGGAGAAAAACAGTTCAAGTGCAATATCTGCAACAAAGCCTTCCACCAGGTGTACAACCTCACATTTCACATGCACACGCACAACGACAAGAAGCCTTTTACCTGTCCGACATGCGGGAAGGGTTTCTGCAGGAACTTTGATCTTAAAAAACACATTAGGAAACTGCACGACATTTCCCCATCAGGATCCCGCTCACCACCGACACCCACCGGGAACATGGAGGGTCAGTAAAATCCCTCTGACTCCCGGGGGAAAAAAAAATCGCGCATGCAAAGTTTTTTTTTTTTTTTTTTTTTTTTATGTATTTTTTATCATAATTATTTGTATAATTTTGAGCGGCCGTCATCATTGTTGAAGCTCGTCTGTGAATGGTAGATTATTACATGATTCTTTTTTACTCTCAGGGTAACGACAGTCTTATTTATTTGAAACTGTAGGCCTACTGTTGTCATTTACTTAAAGAGAGTAACTGAAACCCGTATATGGAACATTAATTCTCGTGACCGCTGTGTATTTGAAACTCCATTTTATATGTTTATTATTTATACAGTTCTTTGTATTAACTATACTGTTTGCCGACTGTAAACGTTTTGTTAAATCAATGTGAATATATATGCAAGGCTTGTTGTATATTTCCAATGACATCTGATCTGTCAAAAAGATTATAAAACATATGATAAAGGGGTAGGGAATCCTAATAAATAAAACATATCTTATTGCTATATTTTCTGTGTGAATACAGGCACTTTGCGTTTTATAAGACGCATGTTAAAAGATTCTTGGAAATAACAGACCATGTGATTCTTTCTTGTCAAACAAATATTCATTAAGGTCTATGCAATGACAGATATCACACGTTAATTAAATAAAATGTAAATGCCATTATTAGTATCATAATTCTGATACTCTTTATTGGCACTGGCGCACATTCTGAGGAGAACATGCTCCCTCTAGTGGACGAAACTAAAAGGAAAATAATCTCTAAAAATATATATATAAATTTATTAAATAAAGAGGCTTTGCAATAATGATGGCACTAAACGTGCTGTGACTCATATCTCACATATTCTTCTGCCAAAACGTTGCCAGAGCTCAGAGGAAATTGGTCAGATTCAAAAAGGCTGCTTGTAAATATTTAATGTTTTACTAATAATATGTAATAAAATCGTTTTTATTAGTGAAAATTATAGTATTGGATTATTATGCCAATGATTTGATTCAAATAAATAGATCTCGAGGCACTGTAATGGGGTGAATTACTTTAATTAGCTACTTCAGCACCACAGGACTGAACAGCTCCCAATATTTCTCAAATAGCAAATATTCTCTGAATTCTAAAAATATCCCTATATATTATTTATGATGCGCGCGACTGTTCTTATCCAGGTTTCTGCTAATTCATTCACAACGCTGAATTAAACGGAGCACATTAACATTTAATTCAATATGAATTCTAAATTTAATTCCAGGTTTTATAAGATAGATTATTACATATAATACTTATTATTATTATAGGTGTTTTTTTTATAGGCTACTGTGTAAGACAGTTTAAGAAAAACTCTCGTTGACTTTAAAATGCATTTTCTTTTTTTTCTTTTTTTTCTTGCATTTATTTGTATAATGCATTGTGATTGCTCTGTTCTGTCCTAAATATTTCCTTTCATATATATATATACATTTCGTGTTATAGTTATAGACCAAAGGTTCTGGTTACAGCCGATAGAAAACGACTGAAAAAAAAAAAAAAATCCCGCTTAAACTAACGTTAGCTGATTTGCTGGTCTTTGCCAAGTTGGTTTCTGGTCGGCAAGATGTTTTACCCAATAAAACCAGCAAGCTAGACCATTGGAGACCAGTCAAAACCATTTTAGTCTGGTGTGAACGGTGTTTTTCCAGAAAGAATTCTTGAAATATATTTTATTTATTATACACTTTAAATGTAGTTAACATTCATAGCCTGTTGTTATTTAAATAATAACACCGCAGGATATTTTCTCTTAACTTGAAAGAAAAATAAAAAAAATAAAACCGAAATAACCCATTTTTACCTCGTCATCGCTCTCTGCTGAAGCGCGCGGAAGAGAGCGCGCGCGAAAGGGGAGGGGCCTGTGTCCTCACTCTGCTCAGTCATAACGCTGCGACGCGACGTCAAGGGCACGCGAGGAGGCCGATCCTCGTTCTGAGTCGGGATTGGTGGGAACTAATCCAGGGCTCAGATTACTTCGCTGCATTCCAGGCAGAAACAAATATTTGCGCTGTAATCTAAACCGCATGGATAAGGCTAGTTAGCTCCACGTTATTTGCCCGAACAGCAAACAGGTCAATCCCGTGGCGTTGTTCTTCTGCCATTCGCGTTTACGCGACACAGTCACTCATAAGAGCCGAAGCGACAATTTATATATAAACCTCCTGTGCATTGCACTTCACGTTAATGTGATTATTCAGCCGGCACCGCTCTGTAGGTCCAGGCAAACCGCGTGAAGAGTACAGGTAGGTGATGACGTGTTCCGAAGCTCGAGCTGCAGTCAAACACTTGTTGCTTATAAACTGCAGGATATCAACCAAGGGCTGTTTCTCAAGAACTCTGAGGTTTTGAGGCAAATTTCTGTTTGCCTGAATGCTTGGTGTTATTCTAACAGTGGTTTATCTATGTTGGTTTCAAACTAAATAACAAAAAGACCATTTTAACGGAAAGTATTTTTCATAAGTGTCAGCCAGACTGGGGTAAGTTCAAGTTGTCATATGTGGTTTATAAAAAGGGTATATTTAGAAATAAAAATTGCTTAAAATAGCCTAAATAGTAATTATTTGTGTGGTAATAACACATTTTAAAGGTATTTCTGTTGCATATATCTGAAAATATAAGTCTTCCAAAAACAGATTCACTTTTAAATAGCTTTTATAGTGTGAAAAAGTCTGCAAAACTACATTTCAGGTCAGTTTACTGGTTTCATGTGATCATATGACATATGCTACTCTTTAAACTTAAGTTAAAGGATAACTAACATATAAGTGAAACTTGACAGCACATTTCCAGCATGTACAGAAATTGTGCATTAGTTTTTGCTGGTTTTGTGATAAGCAAAAAAAAAAAAAAAAAAGTGAATACACACATACATACATACATACATATATATTATTTAGGACATTTATTGTGTTATTCCTAAGTTTTAAGTTTAGTCCTCATTAATAGAACAGCTGTCACTGCCACTATTGTACTATTAAAATATTCTATATTTAAAATAATCCTATCCGTTTCATCCAAGACTTACAATTTGCAGATATTAAGTTTCATTAATTAATTTATGTGTTTATTTTCAGTTTGAACGTCATTTAAACATTATGAAAAGCAATATAAAAATAAAACTTGACTTGAGCTTGGTTCAAATGCAATCCTCTCCTTTGCAAACCATTGACTGTGTTTCTATGTTTGCACTTCTGTTACTCTCAACATTTCTCAAGTGTGATTTTTTTCAGATGTGTGTAGTAGTTGTAACCTGTGTGTTTTGGAAACTGGTCCAGTCATGCTGCGTCTCGTGAGGAGCCAGGGCAGGGGGTTTAGGGTCTGCGTGTGCTGTCAGCGGAGGTCTCAGCATCTCCATCATCACCTGCAGAATCCTAAGAGCGTCATAGCCATCCGGCGCGAGGATGTCAACGTGTGGGAGAGACGTGCGCCCCTGGCACCACGACACGTCAGGGAGATGACAGCGGCTGGACACAAGGTGCTCGTGCAACCCTCCAACAGACGGGCCATCCATGACAGGGTGAGTCTTATTTCGTGCCTTCTTGGGCTTGAACGGACAAATACACACAACAAAAGTATGTCAAATGCCTGTCTTGGCGAGTATTCACGTAAACACTGTCGGTTATATCTGAACTGAACATAAACACGTGTAACAGTATATTGGATCCGTGCATTCGGTAACAGCAGCCTAATAAACCTGCTGATAATCAAACAACAAAAGATAGAGAAAATCACTCAGTGCTCTTTCTTGACTGAATGACTTTTTTAGATTTAACAATGATTAATCCATATTTAATCATACAGTGAATATGTTTGAACTTTATGTTCGTTAGGCTTGTAGTTTTTGCTGTGGTATAGAAATTGGAGAATTGTGAAATTTCACTGATATCTAACATTTTGGTGGCTGATTTATTAGAATAGAATGTCACATGGGTCAAAACTGCTGCAGCAACAACAACTTTTATTTTATTTTTTTATTAATTTATTTTATTTACATTTTAATAAGGAAAATGTTGGCAGGGCAAGTAAAAATTTGAACCACTGGCCTTGGCCAGGCCAGTAGAAAAAAATCCACAGCATTGAGCCCTGTTGAGCAGCAAATCAACATATAATGATTTCTGAAGGATCATGTGACACTTAAGACTGGAGTAATGATGCTGAAAATTCAGCGTTGCATCACTGAAATAAATTACATTTTAAAATATATTCATACGGAAACTGGATATTTTCAGTTGTAATAATTTTTCACAGTATTACTGTATTTCTGATCTAATAAACACATCCTTGGTGAGCATAAAAAAAGATCTTTCAAAAATAATAAAATTGTACTGACCCAAAACCGTTTGAACAGTAGTGTATAGAGATTTTTTTAATTTTTTTTTTAATTTTTATAATTTTTTCCATTTATATTTTAGCTCTTCATTGTAGTTGTGAATAAATAATTCATATTTTATTTTTCATTGTCAGTGTCACAAATTATAAGTAAATTGAAATGTAAATAATAATGACTAGGATGTTGCAACTATCCCCATTCCACTTTGATAAATGTCTGTTTTTGTTCGCCTCACTTTTAAGGGCCCTTAATGTTTCCTTTCCCACTTGATATTTATGATATTTAGATGAATGAAATTCTTATCCGATTGAGTAGAATCAAGACTGTTTCTGTTCACAGTACTATGAAAAAGCAGGAGCTGTTATCCAGGAGGACATCTCAGAGGCGTCTCTCATCATCGGTGTGAAAAGACCCGCGGAGGAAAAGGTGTACCCCCGGAAGACCTATGCCTTCTTCTCTCACACAATTAAAGCACAAGAGGCAAACATGGGGCTCCTAGACGACCTTCTTAAAAAGGTGAAAGTCTCTTTGTAGAATGAAAATGGTCAAGGACAGTGTTTACACTGAAAGCCAAATGCAATACTCTCTCAGGCGTCATACGTATTTGGAAATGTTTATTCAGGAGAAGCATATTTCACAAGATACTCATGTCATCATATACCCCTTCCTTTTTAGGAAGTTCGACTCATTGATTATGAAAAAATGGTGGACGCCAATGGTTTCAGAATTGTAGCGTTTGGACAGTGGGCTGGAGTTGCTGGTATGGGACTTTTTGACTCACAACATGATACAACCTAAGTCACCTGAGTTAAAGGGATAGTTCACCCAAAACTTTTAATTCTGAGATCATTTACTCACATTTATTTTGTTCCAAACTCACCTCAATGACCTTCACTTAAGAAACACTAAATGAGACATTTAGCAGAATGTCCAAGCTGCTATTTTCCAATGAAAGTGGATGGAGACCAAGGACAGCTATATATTTAAATTTTTTGGTGAACCATACTACCGTTCAAAAGTTTGGAGTGTTTTTTAAAGAAATTATTACTTTTATTTAGCAAAAATTTATTAAATTGTTCAAAAGTAACAGTAAAGTCAGTGTTACAAAAGATTACCATTTCAGTAAATGCTGTTCTTTTGAACTTACTATTCATCAAAGAATCACAGTTTCCTCAAAAATATTAATAAGCACAACTGTTTTCAACATTGATAATGATAATAATTGTTTCTTGAGCAGCAAATCAGCATATTAAAATGATATCTGAAGGATCATGTGACACTGAAGACTGGAGTAATGATGTTGAAAATTCAGCTTTGCATCACAGGAATAAATTACATTTTAAAATATATTGAAAAAAAATATTTCACAATATTACTGTTTTACTGCATTTTTGATCAAACAAAAGCAGCCTTGGTGAGCATAAAAAGTCATTTAAAAAACAAATAAAAATCTTAGCAAACACAAACTTTTGAATAGTGGTGTAAATCTTTAAAGGGTTTCCCTGCTGTATGTTGCCTAACATGATGTCTGTGTTTTTTACAGGAATGATTAATATTTTACATGGTCTGGGTCTGCGTTTTCTTGCCCTTGGACACCACACCCCATTAATGGTATTCGTTTTTGAATTGCACTTCTATTTTAATGTCTATGCTTGGCTTGGCACATACACTGTTATATGTGGTACTTGATTATTGGTTCTGGATTATTTAGTAGCCTATTTAGTTCAGTTTCATCGTTTAAAACTACAATTGTTGGATATATGATATGTTTTAATATTCATCACTTGACAGCACATTGGTATGGCGCACAACTACAGAAACGTCAGCCAGGCAGTCCAGGCAGTGAGGGATTGTGGGTATGAAATATCCTTAGGTCTGATGCCCAGGTCTATTGGTCCTCTCACATTTGTGTTCACTGGCACCGGCAATGTGTCTAAGGTAAGTATTATTAAAGACGACCTATTATGTTTTTTACATTTTCAACTTTCTTTAGTGTGTAATATTGCTGTTTAGGCATGAAAAAGTCACTTGGAAAGCTGTGTTATGAATGTGAGACGCACTAAACGCCTCAAGCACATCCATCGAACCCATGTTTACATAGAAAAACAGTGGAAAAGCAGTGCAGTGGAAGGCAAAAATGTGTTACTGTTATAAAAATGAAGATGCTTCCTTTCCAGGGCGCCCAAGACATTTTCAACGAGCTACCCTGTGAGTACGTGGAACCTCATGAATTGAAAGAAGTCTCTGAAAGTGGAGGTATATCTACTGTTTCCTAGTAATTTTCTGTTACACATAAAAGGAATTGTATTTTCATGTGAGGTGTTTGCAGTAATTGGCACTTTGCTGTGTTTGCAAATTGTCTCATGCTAATCCTCTTTGCAGACATGTCTAAAGTGTACGCCACAGTGATCAGCAGACATCACCACCTGATGAGGAAGAGCGATGGACTCTACGACCCCCTGGAGTATGAATACCATCCTGAGCTTTACACATCGCACTTCAGGAAGACCGTGAGTACACACAAGAAATGTACCAGGCAGCCGATTGGTTCACCTTAGTCTTAAGGTGCGGTCACATTTACCATCGTTCAGCGAATTTTCGTGGGTGTAATACAGTCATTTTAATAGGAATACACACTATTGGGAATGGGAATTTTGTGTGAGGGAGAAAGAGTTCTCTGCATATTTGCAAAGTGGTCACACTGATTCACCACATTGAGTAACTTCTGACTGAGCTGTGCTTCATACAACACTACACTATTGACAATAGAAAATAGACATTTTTGGTCACTAAATTTAGCTGAAATTTCGCTAAAGTGACCACACCTTTATTGGCTGCAGTGTTTGAAAAGTAAATGTGACTGAAATGCATTAGAAAAGTTTTGTGTTTGCGCAGGTGGCCCCTTACACAACCTGTCTAATAAACGGCATATACTGGGACCCTCACACACCCAGACTCCTGCGGCGACTGGACGCCCAACGGCTGATCAGACCCGTCATACCTGCGTCATCGTCACCTGATCACGGCTGCCCTGCACTTCCCCACAAGTGAGCCTCTAATATTATTGTCGGTCTCCAAAATAACAAAAAATCACCATAAAGTATCATAAAATCCATTGGTTTGACCCTTCTGAAGAAGCAGGCACATCTGTTCATCTGTGAATTTCAGGTTAATGGCCATTTGTGACATCTCTGCGGACACGGGCGGCTCCATTGAGTTCATGACAGAGTGTACCACTATTGAGAAACCCTTCTGCATGTATGATGCCAACCAGCATATTGACCATGACAGGTGTGAATTTTAAACTTTTTTTTTTTTGTCTTGAGTACACCAAATCAAGCAAAAAGTCCCATAGACTTTTAATGAAGGACAGACCTGAGTTATATCCATAGACTAGAATGTCATAGAGATTTGGGTGACCAAATGTGTCTGAGACAACAATTTTTTAAGGGCAAGCTTGAGGAATTATTTTGTAAGATGGACCCAGAAAACCTAGTGCTTTGAAGGAATCTTTTTTTTCTAAGTTGAATTTTAGAAAATGTTTGTATTTACTATAAAGTATCGGAGTGTCTATTTACACCAAGTGCAAATAACGCACCTTGTTGGCAGAGGCTATATACACCAACTCCGCCCACCAATGTCTGATTGAGCCGGACAAAATGACAAAAGAAACCTGTTTCGTGACTGGAACAGTGGTGTGGAGAGTAAGGGCTGGATTTACTAACAGCTTGCGCCAGCGCAAACACTCTTTTGGCGTTAAACTAAAGTCAGCATTTTCTAAAGTCACGCTGTGAAAAAGATTTATGGGAGGAGAGTTCTCCTGCAAGGTGATTTATTAAGGTTTGCGCTCGTCAATTTACTGGTGTTTGCGCCGTTATTTAATGCGCAAAAAAAGCATGTCTTAAACCAGATGCTAATTTGCGCTGCTCTTGGTAGATTGTGTTGGTCATTATGGAAATGATCCGGCTGTGCCTGTGTTCATTAATTTGCGCGTAGTCAGTCGATCAAGCGCAGAACTTTCCACTCCCATTGGTGATTTTGTGGAATTGTGCTCTCACTTGCGCTTTACACTTGGCACTAAGAACATACTGTTTTAATTTAGTGTAAATAGCTTCTGCCTTATATTATATTGTTAAATGTTGAATTTGTATCTGCCATGTAAAAGCCTGAGAAGTTGATATGGCGATAAATTTAAATACAACAAACCAGGGATGTGTTTCCCGAAAGCATTGTTAGCCAACTATGGTCGCAAGCTCCGTTGTTACCAACATAGTTGAATGATTTGGCGTTTCCCAAAACCATAGTTCCAACTAACATTCGCAAACAGCATCGCAAACTTGTGTGGTTGGAACTACAGCCCTCGAGCTGTGGTTCGAAGCATAGTTTCTTGTTAAAATGACATGTGGACTTGCTCTTGGGCAGAGTAAGCAAGCTACCATTCAGTGCATTCTGTAGGTTTGATCCCATTTAAATATACATGTCGTTGTTTGGGAAATGCACCCCATCATAGGCTACGTTCAGACTGCAGGCAAATGTGACCCAAATCCAATTTTTGCTCATATGTGACTCAGATCTGTTTTTCTCATGACAGTGTGAACCGCACAAACCACATGGAATCTGCGCACAAATGTCCTCCGTGTTTACTTCCGTATGACAGCGTGCTGTGACATCTGTTCATTGTTCTTTTATTCATGTGGATCAGTCCTGTTCGCACTAGAATCTGATATTGGCCACATTTAAAACAACAATGTGATTAGCTATACAAAAAAAATCCGATCAGAGCAATAAATCAGAATTGAGCTTAATGTTTGCAGTGTGAACGTAGCCTTAGAGATTTGGATGTGGGCCGTTTATCAACCACCAATCCCTCAATCAACACCTGGATATATGCACTAACATCGACAGCATAGCAACACTCTAGCATCACATGCTCATTATCAAATCTACTTTTTGAACCTCCTCTGATTTGCGTGTGTCTCTGTGCAGCGTGGAAGGTAACGGCATTCTCATGTGCTCCATTGATAATCTTCCCGCCCAGCTGCCTATTGAGGCGACTGAGTATTTTGGTGACCGGCTGTTCCCTTACGTCTGGGAGATGGTAAGATATGACACAGGGTGGTGAGTAAGTACCCAACATCTTTGCTCTGGAGAGGATTGCTTTGAACATGTGCCGGTCTGGTTCTGATTGAGAGACTTTAGCATTTTTGTTGAAGATTTAATATGTGAATATTTGATCAGATTTGTGATGGTAGCCTTTGTCCCACAGCTCCCATCAGACGCCACCAGACCGCTAGAGGAAGAGGATTTCTCTCCACAAGTCAGAGATGTAAGTGTATTAAGAGGGTGTTTTTACAGCTTTTCCTTTTTCCCCCCCTCTAAATTGCTTTTGAACCGTGGAGCAATGCTTCGTCTGAGTTGTGCTCGTGCACAGAAGGCAGACTCAAAAACGTGTGGAAAAACTTGAATCGGAGCTAAACGGGCAGCATTTCAGCTGGAGTCCATCCATACATCCATTGATTTTCAGTATGGAACTAAAGCTGGGAAATCTGAAATACAAATTTCTGATGAATTCGAGGTAAAGGGCGCATCTTAGATCAGTATGGAGATTTTAAGTTCATAGCAGAATTGAAAAAAAAGTTTTTTCCACACATACACTATCGTTCAAAGGTTTGGGGTCTGTGAGATATATTTTTTAATGTTTTTGAAAATAACTCTGTTATGCTCACCAAGGCTGCATTTATTTTATGAGAAACACAGTAAAAACAGTAATATTGTGAAATATTATTGCAGTTTAAAATAACTGTCTTCTATTTGAATATATTTTAAAATGTAATTTATTCCTGTGATGTAAAGCTGAATTTTCAGCATCATTACTCCAGTCTTCAGTGTCACATGATCCTTCAGAAATCATTGTATAATATGATGATTTTCTGCTCAAGAAACATTAATATCACTGTTGAAAGCAGTTATTATCAACTTACTGCATCCTTGCTGAATAAAAGTATTAATTTGAGTAAAGTATTGAATACCCCAAACCTTTGAATATTCAGAGACCTCAAGAAAATAAGTCAGAGAAATGCATTTAATTACCATTTCAAACTCAGTTCAAATTCAAAACTGAACTGAATGTGAATATAAACTATTCTGAATTCATTTATGAATGGTGCATAACCTCGGTACTAAATGATTGCTGTATTCATGTGCCATGGTATTTTCAAGGTACTTCAAAATATACATCCAAATGCACTACCCTGGTACTTTGTTGTTAGCTTCTTTAGTCTGTTTGCTAGTAGAATTATATGCATTGTTTTTCTCATTATAGGCTGTAATTACGTCCAATGGGAAGTTGACGCCTAAGTTTGAATACATTCAGAAACTTCGAGAAAGGAAGTAAGGAGCGCTTTTTCTTTCCTTGAAGTGAATTCAATATGTCTTGTGGTATTACTGTAGCTCTGAAAGTGTTTTTAGTCTGCATTGTCCGATTGGACAGTGGACGTGATGTGTCTGATAAGATTCAGAAGTACGGTACTGATACATTGCTTTGGATAATGTGCTTACACGCTGAAGATTGTGGTCTCATTCAGAAGATTTCTCCAAAGGTTGAAAGACAGGTAAAAACATTGCCGTAATCCAGATCTCAACCGCCTGTAGCCTTGAAATGCTCTTTTATCATTATAGAGGAGAATGCTTTCAGTTACGCCTGAATGTAGACTTTTAAATGCAAAAGATAGGAGGAACGCACATTAACCCTTAGGGCTTATATACAACCCTATTCCCATAGAAAATGTCTAAAACTACACACTGTAGACATGTTAGTGTTGAGTTGGAAGGAGGACACTTTTGGAATTACAGAAACTTCATTGGAATTACACTGGTGGTCAATTAAGATTTTGTAATGTTTTTGAAAGAAGTCTCTTATGCTCACCAAAGCTACTTTTATTTGAACGAAAATACAGTAAAACAGTAATATTGTGAAATATTTTTACAATTTAAAATAGCTGTTTTCTCTCTTTTATATATTTTAAAATGTAATTTATTCCTGTGATGCAAAGCTGAGTTTTCAACATCATTACTCCAGTCTTCAGTGTCACATGATCCTTCAGAAATCATTCTAAAATGATGATTTGATACTCAAGAAACATTATTATTATTATTATTATTATTATTATTATTATTATCAATGTTGAAAACAGTTGTGCTGCTTAATATTTTTGTGGAAACTATTATACAGTAACTCTTATAAACTCTTTACCATTTAAAAGTTTGGGATAAGATCTTATTTGAAAAATAGAAATTAACACTTTTATTCAACAAAGACACATTTAATTGGTTCTAGTGACAGTAAAGACTTATAATGTTACAAAATATTTTTATTTCAAATTAATGCTGTTATTTTAAACTAAGAATCCTGAAAAAAAAATCAGTTTCCACAAAAATACTGTTTTCAGTATTGTTAAAAAGAATCATTATTGATAATTGTGCATCAATTATAATTGAACAATAAATCAGCATTTTTAGAATGATTTCTGAAGGATCATGTGACACTGAAGACTGGAGTACTGATACTGAAAATTCAGCTTTTTCTATTTTAAAATGTAATAATATTTCACAATATTACTTTTTTTTTTTTGCTGTATTTTTGATCAAATAAATTCAGCCTTGGTGAGCCTTCTATCAAAAACATAAAAAAAACTTAATTATTCCCAACTTTTGGCCACCAGTGTACATTTGCAGACATTTTATTGCAATAAAAAAAGTGTTGTACACTATTATGGTTTAGAAAAACTTGGTTACACTTTCTTTTAAGGTGACATAGTTACATTGCACTTTTAAAATTAAATAACCACATGTATTACTATAGAGTTAGTTGCTTGTAGTTATGCATAATTTACTGTTATTACTATAGTAAGTACATGTAGTAACGTGTAACTACGGTAGGGGTTGCACGACTACTGATTTCTGCTAGTCGATTTCTTATCAAAACAATACTCGAGTTACTCGACTACTCGTCGTTCATGCTACTGTAAATGAAATAGCTAGATCTTATCAATAAACATTTATTAATTCACAGCCTAATGCAACAATTACATAAGTAAACTCTCAAAACATTATAATTATGACATTTCATTTTTAAATTTTCATGTAACAGTCTAAAGCCAAATAAATAGCCGTTCTTGCCTTTCATTTCAGACGTCTGCTTCTAGGGGCCGTCACATATCGCGTATTTTCCGCGCTCAAGGTCGTTATTTCAAATGTAGGCGCGCGGTGAGCGCGCTCATAATGAAAGAAACATGGTGCGCTAGTTTTTCCAGGCGGGTTTTTCCTTCTCATCTCCAGAAATATATCTAGTAGTAAAGCTAATGCAAGGGCTAGAAATAAATGAATCCTTTGCTGAATGATAACTTCTTCGTCGTCATCATGGAGAGCGCAGTTTGGTTGCATAGCGACGACAGACGCCGCGGGAGCGCAAGCGCTTGTAGGAGACAGCGGCACGGCCACGCGCGCTTTCCACACGTTTTTAGACGCAATATGTGAACGGCCTCTTGCAGAGTTGGCCAATTACAATATTTTTGTCATCCTTGATGAAATACTTCCACACATCTGACGTGTGGTGTCTGTTGGTGACGTTCGCAATTTTTAATTCATTTATGGTTAATGGACGCTCGAGTAGTCGATTGTTTCCGACAGCGTCGACTAGTGGTTGAAGTAGTCGATCTATCGACTACTCGACTAGTCTATGCAAGCCCTAAACTACGGTCACCTTAAAATAGTGTTACCAAACACTTTTGTGAAAGTGACACATGTTGGTGCTTTTGGATGATCATGTAAATGTTTCTATAATATCTGAGACTGGTTTTTATAGTACAAAACCCACTGAAACAGGTCCTTTGAAACATTAAACCTCAGTAATTTCCCACTCGTACAGAAGACGAGTTGCTGACCGTGTTTGTTTTGTCCAGACACAGGGTTGGGCTCCTGTGCCTCGCTCTGCACTGCTATAGCACCTTGCTTGGCTAGAGCACACGTCACGTTCTCTCATGGGTACATGATCTTATTCTCTCACCGCAGCCACAGTCTCTCCCACTCACTATTGTTCTTGGAATTTTTCGCATGCCAGAAAAAGAAATCAATGCATCAGTTCTTTTTAAGTTTCTTAAGTTCAATTATTCTCCAAGGTAAGCTTCACTTTTCACGAGCCAAATATCTTTTCATGCTTGTTAATTGATTAGGCTATATCTAGTTTTTGAATCCTTTTCATTAAATGGAATAACACGATCCCTTTTCAAGGCATAATGAAAGCTTCCTGTGCCTCCCGCAGTCAACATGTCTTTCTCGAAACACTCTGATAGAGCTCTTTTATGCCACTTCTGTCTCATTCAAGGGTGAAGAACCAGGCGACAAAACGTTAGACTGAATTAGCTAGTCTGTATCCAGTGTGGTGTATACTTCATGAAGCCGCCCACAAGCCATCATTGACCTCCATTTAATCAATGGAAAGCTTTAAAGACCCACCATTTGACTTGTTTTGATTTAGTTCTTGTCCTGAAACCTTCTAAGAGAGCCTTTGCCTCGTATCTAAGAATATCTGATCGTACTGTGCTAAAATCTGAGATACAAAATTATTGCTTCTTATTGTTTAATTTGTTTTAAATGGATTATTTTTTAAATGTTGTAAGTATTAAAATATTTAGTGTTAAAAAAGAATATAATCTATGCATTTAAAAAATATATATATTTAAATATTTTTTTTAAAATGTTATTAGATTTTTGTGTTGTAAAAATAGATTTATAATCTTCATTTATTATTTTTAATATATTGTTTTTTAAATTTTATCATTATAAAAATAACATTTAGAGTTATTATTTTTTTAAATGCTATTATTTTTTTTTACTACAAAACTATTGTTATAATAATATTGTATACATTATTTTTTTTAATGTTATAATATTTTAGTGTTAAGTATTTATAATTATTTATTTTTCGTTGTAAGTTGCATTTTAGTATTATTATAAAAATAAATATAAACAGTGCATAAACCACCATAAACTACGAATTTTCCCATTGCGCTTTTTTTAAACGTCTTGTGCCTCTGGCTGCAATCTTAGGTTTAAAAAGACTGTTCTAAACCTAGTTATTTGGCAAGTCTGTATTTATTTCAACTAATTACAGTACGCAGACTAATTAGTTCTCGAGACGTTTAAGCAACGCACAGATTTTGAAAATATGTAGTTTTGCATATCAATGCATTTGACCAACTTTTTTTTTTAAATGGTTAATGCTCCTTAACACCCTTTAACTGTGGTACGAATAACTGTTAGGCCATGACAAACCTTCCTATTTGAAATGTTTTATTATGAACTAATGCACCTCATTATATGATCTTTGTAAAAGTAGCACTAAATAGTTGTAAAACCGAGATCTAAAACACATATTTAGCGGTTATGAATGTCTAGTTTAATGGTATTTTGAGAAACGCATGCAGGTGGTGGGGGGTTAAGTGTTACATATTTGCTCATGTGCCGCATCAGATCCAATTAGGCTGAGCGACGGGGTGCTTGGATCACATGTGTCTCCCAGGGGACTCGCGGAGCAAAACGTTGATTTGCTTTGGTTATATTCTGGCTGGAGAACTGGCTGATCTAGAAGTACAGTAGATATGTGCGTTTTCCTCTGTTTTTTGTTTGTTTTTAATACACTCTCCCTGTTCCTGAAGTGCCATTTGATGATTTGTATGTGTTTGTGGTGGGATATTCTTGTCATAAAATGAAAAATGAACCTTTGGTGTGTTTTAAATTTTCTTGATTTCATCTCCTGGACAATCCTACAAAATCGTCTGTGTCCTTTTGTGGGTTTTGCATCCCTTTCAATCGGTTTAACATCACTATCCAGCAAGATATGTTTTGTGATTTCACAGATTGCTTGGCCAGTGAGAAGGTGTGTGTGTGTGTGTGTGTGTGTGTGTGTGTGTGTGTGTGTGTGTGTGTGTGTGTGTGTGTGTGTGTAGTAATGGCTGTACCATCTGGCAAACAGGGAATCGGAGCAAATCCTAAAGAAGGGAGGGATGAAGCGGGTGCTGTTGCTGGGCGCAGGCTATGTGTCTGGGCCAGTTATCGAGTATCTCACCAGGGACGCTGGCACTCAGGTCACAGTGGGTATGTTCCCGTCACAAAATCCATCTGGAATGCTGTTTAACTGCAGTGTAGAAATTACTGTCGCAGTCCTTAAATCTCCTGTGATCTTCGCATTGCAGCTTCAAATCTGTTGCATCAGGCTGAGGACATGGCAGCCAAGTACCCCAACACCATCCCCGTGATGCTGGACATCACCAGCCAGGAAGGACACCTCGAGTCTCTGATCAAAGACCACGACATCGTCATCAGGCATAACCAGAAACTTCATTCACTTTATGATGCATTGACATGAGACATTCTACTTTAATGTACACTTTAAAAGGCCAACAATTCACATTTATTTGTTGTTTTTGGTGTCTAGCATGCTGCCATACTCATTTCATCCACAAGTAGCCAAGCACTGCATTAAAATGAAGGTGAACATGGTGACCGCCAGTTACTTGAGCCCCGACATGAAGGAGCTTCAGAAGAGGTAGGGAACTTCCTGTTTCAACTAAAGATCAAACCATGCCATCATCAGTTGTTCCTCAGTTTCAGAATAATAGCCCTCCGCTGCTACAGTTGTACGGATTCTTAAAGCGTTTATGCAACTTATCAAAATATTATCCTTACAACTGTGAATATTCTGTTGAGCAAAACTGAGAAACAACTGATGATGACACGGTTTGATCTTTGGTTGACCATTTTTGCATTTCATTGTTTTCTTTTCTTTCTTTTTTTATGAAAAAACGAAAAAGGCATCTTTTTTTATAATATATATATATGAAATAATTGTAAAAAACTATTAAGCTGCTTAAAGGTGAGGATCTTTCTTAATAATGACAGCAGAACAGTTGTATCATCCAAAAAAATGTGACTTTATGCTCCCCAAAAAAATGAATTAAAACCATGCTCATCATAGAAGAGGTATTTTAAATAAATTAGATACGACAAAAAAAAAAATTTTCGTCACAAGTCGATAAAACCGCTGTAAAAGAGTCAGTAAGCTAAACAGATTTGTGAGTGAATCATTCAGATTTTGTCAACTGGATCAATTGATTCATTGAAAAGATTATATCGAAAAATAATATTTTGTACATTAAAAGCCCTTTGAAAGTATCTTTTTTGACTTTGTTGGATTTTTAACTACCTCTGGTTGAGTTCATTAATATATGCATGAGGCTTCACCATGATTGGCTGTTGTTTCCCAAGTGCCGAAGATGCTGGCATCACCATCGTCAATGAGATGGGTCTGGACCCTGGCATTGATCACATGTTGGCCATGGAGTGCATCGACCAGGCCAAGGCAGACGGTTGCACTGTAGGTATTGCATGCATGCACTCATGTTTGTTTACCAGTTGGATGTGTTGATGGGTATTTGCAATAGAGTGACATACTGTTGCACCATTGGTGCGCTCATCACCACGTCTGGAAGACATATTGACAGACCTCAGCTATCATTCACAGCTTTTTGAATGTTCATTTTCACTTAACGGTCGAGTGTGGTCTCCTCTGTGAACATTTGGTCAAGTCACATGGTGTTCTTGTAGTTACTCCAAATTTAAATCACTGTTTCTTGACAGGTGGAGTCTTACAGCTCTTTTTGTGGTGGTCTTCCTGCTCCAGAGTGCTCAGACAACCCACTGCGTTATAAGTTTAGCTGGAGTCCGTACGGTGTCCTGCTCAACACCATCAGTCCGGCCATCTATCTAAAAGACAACCAGGTGATGCAGGCTCACTTTAAAATGTCCTCTGTAATTCTGTAGCAATCACCTGGAAGCGTTCAAAAATGCGATAAAAGACATTTAGAACACCAAAGGCAAGCATGTAAAAATCTAGTTCACTAAACTGTCCATCCTTCACTGCTCAGGTTGTCAGTGTTCCTCCTGGCGGTGCTCTCCTGGATGTCACAAAGCCCATGGACTTCATGCCCGGTTTCAACCTGGAAGGCTTTCCCAATCGAGACAGCACCAAGTATGCCCAGCCGTATGGGATTGAGTCCGCACACACGTTGATCAGAGGAACTCTGCGCTTCAAGGTATTCATTCTGATCAGTTGTACAGATCATTGTAGCCTGTTTTCCAGTGCCAACATGTTATGCATGTGTGTGTCTGCAGGGCTTCTCCTCTGCCATGAGTGGCTTTGTGAAACTGGGACTCATCAACACTGAGCCGTGTCCACTGTTGGGCCACACGGCTTCTCCTCTCTCATGGGTATGGATTTATTGACTCACCCCCCCATTATTTTCATAAAATGTATTTTCTTTAATAAATATATGTTAATACATGATTTTATAACTAGGGCCCTGAACACTTAAACAGCGTTCATTTGACTAGTAGTCCTACACGCAGCCACATACTGTCAGTCTTTCTTTTAATATCATTGTGTCTGGTACACAGAAAGAGCTTCTCTGTAAGCTGATTGGCTTGTCCACAACTCTGAGCAGCAGTGCCTTTGAGGACGCTGTTTTTGAGCGGATCGGCAGGGACGACTTCAGAATGCAGAGCCTCAGAAGGTGGGTAGAAGAATACAGCCTTCCGTTACAATGCCTATTGCTGTCTATCAGGGAAGCTTTAGAGCTTATTACAAAGATCAACAAATTAATAAAACATATGATTGATTATTAAAGGAGAACTCCGGTCAATTTTAACATTGAGCTCATTTTTTTGTACATTTGGAGTGCTGTCAATACAGAGAACAACGACAAAAATCGGTGTTGCCTACACCGAGTTATTCTATTTTTAAAATTTGCACCCTGTTGACTTCAATGGGGCAAGTACTAAACCTGCTTTTAGCCTCTTAACATCCTTGATGTGTCATTACAAGTGCACAGAAAATGTGAGTGATTCCTTCTGAGTGAACACGAGTGGATCTGACTGCAGTAGATGTAAAAGATATGTATAAAAATGATGTTATTTAAGCCAGCGCAAATACCTGTTTTTACATCCTGTTTTTCGGTTGAAGTCCAAAGTAGTCGATTGCCGAGTTCACGCGCATAGGTTTAGTTACCTATGATCACGCGCGTGAACTCGGCAATCGACTACTTTGGACTTCAACCGAAAAACAGGATGTAAAAACAGGTATTTGCACTGGCTTAAATAACATCATTTTTATACATATCTTTTACATCTACTGCAGTCAGATCCACTCGTGTTCACTCAGAAGGAATCACTCACATTTTCTGTGCACTTGTAATGACACATCAAGGATGTTAAGAGGCTAAAAGCAGGTTTAGTACTTGCCCCATTGAAGTCAACAGGGTGCAAATTTTAAAAACAGAATAACTCGGTGTAGGCAACACCGATTTTTGTAGTTGTTCTTTTGTATTGACAGCACTCCAAATGTACAATAAAATGAGCTCAATGTTAAAATTGACCGGAGTTCTCCTTTAATGCGTGATTTTATTAAGTTAGTTTAATAACAAATAAAGCTTCATTTAAATGAAGCATTCAAACAGTGAAACATAGCGCCAGCTATGCCAGATTCATGGGCTCGAATCATACAGAATGATTAGGTTAAGTATTTAAGGAAACTATTAACCCCAAGTATTAATCCAGTGGTTAACAACATAGCAACCACCTAACACAGAATGCAGTAAAAGCCAATTAAAACACCCCAGCAACCACATAGCAACTCCATAGCAACCACCCAGCAGCTGCCTAACACAGAATGCAGTAAAAGCCACTTAAAGCACCCCAGCAACCACTTTTCAACCTCACAACACCTCTTAG
The DNA here is from genome assembly GCF_949319135.1 of Squalius cephalus. Classification (NCBI taxonomy): domain Eukaryota; kingdom Metazoa; phylum Chordata; class Actinopteri; order Cypriniformes; family Leuciscidae; genus Squalius; species Squalius cephalus. The sequence goes on from NC_137144.1 coordinate 15,029,732, forward strand.
AACACCTCAGCAACTGCATAGCAATGCCATAGCAACCTTATAACAATGGACTGCTAACACCACACATGCATCAGCACATAAAATATTGCATACATATTTTTAGCCACTATAATAAAATGTTTAAATTATAAATGATGTCTTTATAATGTCTAAAATCTCTAATAAAGTATGTTTGTTAATGTAAATGATAGTCATTCAGTATAGAGATGACTGACTGGTTGAATCCCATCAGGCTCGGGATGCTCAGTGAAGAGCCGGTTCCTCACGCTGACACCATCTTAGCCGCGCTTGCTAAGCACCTGGAGGCCAAACTCTCCTTCGGTAAAGACCCAGCTGCTCTTTCTTTTCCACATTCATGTCATGAGTGTCAGCGAGCTTTGAAGATTTATGATATGTTTATGAAGGTCATTCCTTGCGCTCCGTGATGAGGAGAAATGTCTTCAGTTGCACATAAATGAGCATTGTTTTCGTATCATTCTGTCTCGTGCAGCTAAAGGCGAGCGCGATATGATCGTCATGAGGAACGATGTTGGAATCAGACACCCAACGGGCGAGCTGGAGACCAAACACATCAGTCTGGTGGTTTATGGGGATCCCAATGGATACTCGGCCATGGCCAAAACCGTGGGCTACCCTGCAGCCATCGCAGCCCACATGGTGCTCAACGGTCAGTGTGTGCTAGTTACTAAACTCAACTGCTATATGCTCATTTAATTGAACATCAAGTAAAAAGGCATTTCATTTATGGTTGCACCAATATAGAAAGAAGGGCTAATACAGAATATTTATTTTTAGAATCTGATAACCGATACATTGCCCAATATTATATATCAATCTTAGTGCTATCAATCATAAATCGATTAATCGACTAATTTTATAAAAAGCATTTATCTTAAATATACCCATTTTACTTAGCGGAAAGATAGCAGTAACATTATATCACTGATATGTCATGCATCCCTAGTTTCATTCCACTTGAATTACTTCAGAAGGAGTTTGAATTCTGTTCATGATTTTCACTATTTTTAAAAATATTTCCATGATGGAATTTCCAGTAATTGCCAGTGGCCGTTCTTATAAAGTCACTTTGATTCAGCGGTGTAAAGAGTACCTGAAAATTTTAATAAAACAGCTACCTTACAGTGAAAATGACTCCATTACAAGTTGTGTAAGTCACCAATTACAAAATAACTGGAGTAAAAGTCATAGAGTGTCTGATTTTAACAGTATTTAAGTATTTTACTTGTACTGAACATAACTTTCAAATATGCACTAGTCCTCAACGCCTAAGAGACATGCCAGTGAAAAACAAGAAACAGTTGATTTGTGAGAGGAGCAATCATGTTTTTTTTCTAAAATCAAAATAAAACTGAACACCTCAAAATAAATCAAGGTCAACACAACAGCCTCTTAAACGTCTACAAACACTCAAGTCTTAGTTAAGCTCAAGTGCTCAAAAAGGGCATAATAGTGGAGCGGCTAAGTGCTTATGTTTGGCAGAATCGTTCAGTTTATGATACAAGCGTGAAAATTGGCATGAGCAGTCTCCATAGGTCACTTGACAAGAAAATTGTCCGAGCCACTTGAAATTTCAAGATGGCGGCCATTTTTCAAGATGGCCGACACCTTAGTGGAGCAGTTAAGTGATATAGTGGTTTATTTGGTGATACAAGCATGAAAATTGGCATGAGCAGTCTCTGATGGTCACTAGACAATAAGCCACCCACAGCTACTTGAAATTTCAAGATGGCGGCCATTTTTCAAGATGGCCACCACCTTAGTGGAGCAATTAGGCTTAAGAAATCATTTAATTGGTGATACAAGCATTAAAATTGCCATGAACCTAATTGCTCCACTAAGGTGGTGGCCATCTTGAAAAATGGCCGCCATCTTGAAATTTCAAGTAGCTGTGGGTGGCTTATTGTCTAGTGACCATCAGAGACTGCTCATGCCAATTTTCATGTTTGTATCACCAAATAAACCACTATATCACTTAACTGCTCCCCTAAGGTGTCGGCCATCTTGAAAAATGAAAAATCTTGAAATTTCAAGTGGCTCGGACAATTTTCTTGTCAAGTGACCCATGGAGACTGCTCATGCCAATTTTCACGCTTGTATCATAAACTGAACGATTATATCACTTAGCCGCTCCACTATAAGTAAACCAATATCCTTCAAAAAGATCTTTTCAATATAATGGATAAATAAAATAATGTTAAGTAAAATGAAATGGTCAAAGCCTACTTGCATGCTGGTTTCGGCCTCATCTCATATGTGACCCTGGACCACAAAACATGGGTCAATTCTTTTAAATTGGGATTTATACATCACCTGAAAGCTGAATGAATAAGCTTTCCATTGATGTATGGTTTGTTAGGATAGAACAATATTTGGTCGAGATACAACTATTTGAAAATTGTGTCGTCTGTAAGCAGAAAAATCAAAGGAAAAACGTTTTAAGCATATCGTTGTCATGTAAACGCACAAAAGCTTCTCCTGAAATGGAGCAGTTCCCGCTTTGTCAGGACATCTGTCGTTTGTGGATCATAACTTTTAAGTTTTTTATTAACTGTTCCAATTAAAATTTTTATGTAGATTCTACGATGTTAACAAAGGCAAAGCTCTACCTCCGCTAGCCAACATTAGAGTTGATATAGTGTTTACTGAAGCTTTTGTAAGACGATTCACCGCTCCTTAGGAAAATTAACCATAGTTTTGTGATCGATTACTGTTTGTATTACCATAGATTCCCACAAATATCATGATTAAATGGTGTGTAACATCATATATAAAATGTATTAACATTTTTTTTCAATAAAAACTATGTGAAATCCGTGCTTGCAAAGTCCGTGCATGAAATCCGTTATGCACGATCCTCTTGTTTGTTAACATTCTTAAGTCTGAATCAGGCTTGAATTGGTTTGAAACAATCCTTAACATGTACATCTGAGTAGAGCTTGCGGTTATGGTAAGGTGCGTGACATTTCCTGAACTGAGCGGTGCCAATAACAACAAACTGGGCCAGCTAACCAATCACACACCACATTTCGTATTTTGGAAGAAGGGGCTTCATCAAAATGGGAATTATACAGCACGTTCGAGTCAGACTGGGGAGATACTACTGTAATAATGTAAAATATATTGAAAAAAAAACATTTTTTTTTTGAACAATTAAGCTTGAACGCATATTCTAGTACATCCGAAAAATAAAATCAAGACTTTGTTGTATCAAAGATCTTAAAGGGGTCCTATTATGCCATTTTACAAAGTAGTTTACAAAAAGATACTTTAAGTTCAGTAAATAATTACATTTAGTCAAATACTTGACACTACTGCTTTGATTTACTGTGAATGTGTGACGTCTGACTGCAGGTGAGCTGACGACTAAAGGACTCGTGGTGCCGATGACGAAGAACATCTACAGTCCGGTGCTGAAGAGACTGCAGGACGAGGGTCTCCGGTGCATCACTAAGAGCACCGTATCAGAGTAACCTCACACACACACACACTAACATCTCATTCTCTCTGTGTGCCACACGTCTGTAATGAAACCGCTAGCAGTCGATTGTTTCCGAAACATCCATTACCGCACATGTTCCACAGTGAACGGTTCCAGATCATTAACTACAGTTAGTACCTTTGTTTTCAAACTTTCTGAAAGTAGATTTTGAGAATCTGGTTGAAAATAAGTGTTCGTTTTATCAGTGTTGTCATAAATCAGGAGGGTTACACTGTAAATAAACTCCCACAAACCACGTTTGACACGGAACCGCACAGTTTCCGCTTTCCGCCATTGAAAATGAACTTTATACACTGTCAGTATTTTCCTACCCTTGGGTTTTAAGGGTTTAAACAACTGCCTCAATCAAGTTCAAAACAAGCAGTAGTGTCATATTTATGCTTAACATGATGTCATGTTGAATACTACTGATTCAATTACCCATTTTCTGTAAGGCTTTGCTATCAGGTTGCCAAAATAATATTTCTTGTATGTGAGAATTGGCACTGTAGTGATTTCTTCTAAAAATTCTTTTTAATGTTTTTTTTTTTTTTTTGTTCAGATATTAATGTAAACCCTCATTTGGGTTTGATGATGTGACGTAAAAATCATTTCTACGCCATTTTAACCATAGCATGTCCAAAGAGTTGTTTTAAAACTAGCATTTGTCCAATAAAAGGTTTGCGTTTTCTTGCATCCGTTTTATTTTCCTTGTTTTTCGTCAAATGAACATCTGAAATATTGTTTGTCATCTTCATTAGACAGAAATGAGAGGAAGTTACCCTTCACCCCCCCTCATCCATCCCCGTGTGTTGACTGCCCGGTGGCGGCCATAAACGCAATCTGCATTGTTCACGGTGTGCGGTCACTATAAAGTAGGCCACCAAGCGCAGGATAATTGGGTCTGTAATTATTAGAAGTTAAAAATGCAAATGAAGGTACTAGTAACCGCTCAAGACTGTGTCTGGCCATTTGACCCATATTTTTGTGTAAATGAGTAACCTTTTGCTCTTAAGACTGGATTAGAATTTGGGAATAATTACAAGCAATTCTTCAAAGGGATTATTTCATAACTCCATGTAGCTGCCATCTTTGTCACCAAACCCCTAAGCCACAGACTTATAATAATCGGTTCCTGAAGATGCAGTGGCTTAATAAGAAGTGACCCGATCGTCACCAGAAACATGGTCTCGTTGGGTTAAGCCAAGATGAATCTGAGGAGGGCCGAAGCAGAAGTTAATTGAAAAACAACCCTATTTGGCGAACGTCTTTAAGGAAACCTGCCTTTGTTCTCTTTTTCTGACCTCCTGAGCCAGATGGAGAAGACTGAAGGACTGTTATTCTGACCTTCTCGGGAGTTTGGCAATCAGGATGCCGAAGTAACAAGAAAAGCAAGTTGAGAATTAACAGCTCGCACGAGCCAAGCGGCTGCTGTCTGGAGACTGTAATCAACACGAGTCTGTCCCGAGGGCAGATGAAGACCACAATCTTACAGGATATTGTGGAGACTTTAAGGATCTTCAAAGATAAACTGGTACCAAAAAAAGCACAATATTAGACGAAAGCATTATTCTGGGTTCAATACAAAATTTTGACTCGTCCCTTGTTTTCTTCCAAAAAGAAAATACAGTGAGGCACTTGAAATGGAAGTGAAAGGGGCCAATTTTGAAGTATTAACGCAGAAATTTGAAGCTTACAATTTTATAAAAGCACTTACATTCATTTTTAATTTACATAAGTGATGTATATATACACACACACACACATTTATATATATACCTGCTTCTATTTTATATATATATATATATATATATAGTGCTCTCAAATCGATTAATCACATCAATCATAGAAGTTATGTGTATAAATTTATTATATTTATATATATTTATATATATTTATATATATTTATATATATATATATATATATATAATATATCAATGGTTGGCGGCCAGATTTCTTTTAAAGAAATTAATACTTTTACTCCGCAAGGATGCATTAAATTGATCAAAAGTGACAGTGAAGACATTTAAATATTTCTATTTCAAATAAATGCTTTTCTTTTTTGCCATTACAGGAAAAAATTACATTTACACATTTGTTCTGTAAAGTTTTTCCTGTCAACTTTACAGTCATTTTAGTGTTTTATATTGGATAGAACTTTACAAAGAAAAGATTAGAAAGTGATTTTTTGGAAAAAAAAAATTAAAATGAACACTCATTGTTATGGCTATACTATTGAAACTATTTTAATGTTTAAAATTGGCTCCATTAACTTTCATTGTAAATGCCTCACTGTAACCCAGTTTTGTTTAGTTTTTTAAGAGAGGACTAAGTAAATCAACATTATTAAACATGAAATATTCCTTTCAAGATATTGTCAAAAAACAGGAATTCTGAAGTTCTATCCGGCATGAACAGCCCAGTCTACTTGTGCTTTCTTGTTTCTTTTAATCCTACAAACAGACAAAAGCTCTTGTACAGCTAAACAGTGTCAGTGTGTAATGCTTCATCTTACGTCAGTAACAAAACAGTGAGGCATCAGGAATATTAAAACACCATTTCAAATGTGACTAAATTATTAAAACGCAGCCTTGCCTTGTAAAGCACTATTGCCTCAAATATAAAATTCTAGACATAAATAGAAATTTGGTCCATCGACGTTGTTGCTGTAATATTATTTACACATTAGAATATTATTTCCTGCCCTTATCCATGACTGATTTTGCCACTTTCTTTGTATATTTGTATGAAAAACAGTGGCTGAAATTCTACTACAAAAGATGCACTAATAAAAAAAACAGTCTTATTAAAATAAAAAAAGTTGTTTTGCCTTTAAACAAGCTTTTAAGCAAATAAATACGACGAGACTCTATGAAAAGACATTAGTACATAAGACATTAGAACAAAGTGGCGGTTTAAGAGAGAAACAATTAATAAAAACACGGAGTGTACAAAGGCACACATTTAATGACAGCGCTGCATCCAGCAGAGCGCTATCAGTTCAGAGATGGACTGGGGGAAAACAAGAGCATTCTTTGATAGAAAAAAACGAGTCTTTTTCCTGCGCCGGCTCATCACTATGGTTACACCAAGGATTCCAGACTCTCGGCCGCGCTCGAGACGCCTCCTGGGACCGTGCCGTTGTTGTCAGAGGACTGAAGCGCTCGCTCGTCTTCTTGGGTGCTGATCAAACTTAGGATGGCTTTGTAGAGGAACTGATACTGATCCTATCCGTCCAAAAAAAAACGGGGGAAAAAAACACATAAGAACATGTTGGTAGTTTGACCACAACACACCACTCAAAATATTCCATTTTCCCTTGTGGATTTGAGTTAATTCCACCTCAGGGCAGGATTATTAATGACTGACTTTTTCCTTGTCGTAACTGCTGCCAACTCCAGATATGCAGAGAAAAACAAGTTGCTACATTTCCTTTAAAATGTCTAAATGCCAATAGTCTGCAGACACATGGAAAACACTACATTTACAAAAATAATATAAAAGAGCTCATACATACTATGAAAGTAGTTGCCCAAGAACATAATATTGACCTATAAAATAATCCAATAAAATAAATACCTGTTTATATTTAATACATTTTAAAGAATATATATATATATATAAATTCCATTTTAAATATTACATATACTTTCATATGTAATGAATAATTCTAAATTATCTATATTAAATTAGATTTAAATTTTTTTTCCATCTTAACATATAAAAATTAATGTCTATATAGCCAAAATCGATGTTCAAGTTGATGCATTTTGATGTTTTTTCTTTCTTTTTTTGGAAAGAAAAGCATTGAAGTTCTATAAGCCAATAAAAGAAATGCTTGTTATACGAGTTCTATTGAAAGAAAGCAGCCAGATGAAGCCTCACAATGTCAGTGAAGACTCCAGGCCTCATGAGGTTGATCATCTTGGCCACCATGTAGACGTCCACCACGCTCTCGGCCTCAAGCTGCTGCAGGAGAGTGAACAGCGCACAGAACGTTCCCGCCGTCACACCACCATTTCTGCAGACACACAAGCAGAAATCAAGACCTGGACATTATTAAACTAATCGATAAGAAATAAAGCATGTTCAGTTCTTAATCCTAGCGAGCCGCCAACCCACACAGCATTATAGACGTGCTACCGACTTATTACCTTGAAATATTTCTAGTTAAATGCATAATAGTATTTTATTCAATACTGAAAAGCAAAGGTTTTTCAGGGACTCCCAGTGAGCCACAAGGGGGTCCTGTAAAAAATATTCAGATAAATTAAAATAATAAAAAGTACCAATAGTAATCAAAATGTAATGGTATTTTAAAAGTAACTAAAATAAATCTGCATTTGACATTTAGTTTTAACAGTTACTGGAAAAATATGTTTTTTCTCTTTACTTGCACCGTAAAAACATGAATACTTTGCACTGTTGTTGTATTATTCACTTAATATATTCTCTGTAATATGCCTTTGGAACAATACTTATAATGAAAAGTGTTATATCTTTATTTATTTATACCTTTAAAAATGTTGGGGTCAGTAAGATTTTTCTTCTTTTTTTGGAAAGAAATGTGTACTTTCATTCAGCAAGAATGCATTCAGTTGATCAAAGGTGACAGTAAAGACAGTGTTACAAAATAATTCTATTTGTATATTGTGTATTTTTTATAACGTACAAATAAATAATCCTGAAAAAAAAGTGCCCAAGTTTCCACAATATTCAAGCAATATTACAGTATACAAAACTTTTGATCAAGTAAATGCAGCCTTGGTGAGCATAAGAGAATTCTTTCAAATATACATCTGACGGTATGTTTACATGACATTGATGTACTAAAAAAGAAAACGTTTTTCGCGTACAGGCGACAAAGTCGTCAAAATGATCCCAGTTCACGCGGAGCTGCGAAAACGACTAAAAACACCATTATTCATGCCAGGGCAGTAGGTGGCGATGTCACTTTGTAAAAAATACTACATGCACCTATAGACTGAACACGAAATACGCACGCGCATGACGTCACCATTTTCTCAAATTCGTGTTTTCTAGTTTACACAGAGACGATGATGGTATCGTCTTCAAAAACGTTCACTTTGAAACCCATTTTCAAAAGTTTGGCCCCTACCATAAGATTCACTGTCCGCTGGATACAAACTAAATAATCTCCAATAATTATTTACTAAATGTTCTTTCTTTATTATTATTTATCTCAAACAATCAACATAGTTATACAACATACAAAACAATAATTAAAACCACGAAATAAAACAACCATCACAAAAACAAAAACAAAATAAAAGTAATAAATACATAAATAAAAGATAATAGTAATAATAATAATAATAATATCAAAATAAAAGATTTGTTTGAGAAGGAGCATTTATTAAATGTTTCTTCTTATTAGGAGTTCAAGTGCGTAGCGCTGAAAGCCTATTGGAATTGTTCAAATTTCCTAGGATCAGCATTCTCCCCTAAAAGTGATCGGGCAGACCAAACCGTAAGTCGTAGAGACTCGAAACTTTGTGGGCTGGTAGTACTCACACCGCCTACAACGTCACCAAGGCTCGCCCCGATCGGCCTGACGGGGGCGCTACAGCGATGGAAAGTACGAATCGCTCATAGCTTGAAAACCAGTAGGCGTAGGCTCAAGTGTCTGTATTTCTATGGCAAATCCTATGAGGTGGCTGATTTGCGTAGAACTTCCCGAAATTGGGTGAGCACATGCGTCACATGATTCTAAAGAAGCATGGAACCTTTATGGACATCTCTTGAACCCTGATTATTGCTGCTCGCGGCTATATTTATTACTATTATTACTGTTTAACAGAATCTAGACCATCATAACCCAGCCTGGAAACTCAAGCTGGTCTAAGCTGATCTTTTCAGACAGTAGACAGTGAGGCGGCCCACTAGCTTCTGGAACAAACATAACGTGTCTTTTCCAAGACGCTGTGTGCATCTCCTTCAGGGCCAAGATGCAACTCACTCGTCGTGCACGACCATGGGTCCATCTTTGGAGCCGGACTCTTTTTGGACGATGTTGATCAGCTCAAAGACGTTACTGATAGGACTGTCTGGGTTGGGCCAGCGTGGCGTCCGGTAATGCTTCACTTCTAGAACAAAATCATCCTGAAAAGAGGGAGAAAACGGATCAATTAAATGTGTGTGTGTTTATGATCACGTCTGTGTGGGATTCAGCTGATACAGATGGTTTAATGCTAAGTGTGTGAAAAGCAGCAGATGTGTTGTTTAACAGACTCTGTTCTCGCTTTCGTCAGCGCCCATTTGCTCCTCCTAATATTTTCCACAATCGTACGGCAGGCACCAGCTGCGATCTTCAAAACAGATGCCTGCGTTTGTGTTTTTGAATGGTTTTGGAGAAATGACACACAGAAATCGCTCATTTACATCTCTCTGAATCGATTAGCGCAGCTTTTGTATGATGGGTAAAATCTCTGATCCTCTTTGGGTTGCTAATGTTAGCTGTTAAATCTGATTGGCTGTGCAGCGGATCTTATGTTACCTGCGTCGCCTCTAAGATGTAATCTTGCACTATCAACATGTCTTCATTGGACAGGCACACGTGGCCCTCCCCTCTTAACGATACAGAGAAGGTCTCGTAGCTGATTGGCTGATCTCTCGTGGGCCAGAATACGATTGGCTCGCTGTCTTCTGTCTGGGAATGGAATAAAGAAAATGACAGAGGGAGGGAGAGAGTGAACGAGAGATGAATGAAAGGACAATCTGTTTCATTCAGCACAGAAGATCAATAGGAAATCCAGGTGTGACACTCGGGCTGCGCAATTTTGGGGAAATTGATTTTCTGATTAAAATGGCAATTGCGATTTAAAATGTGATTTAAATAAACAAAACAAATCCAGGTTTGCTTTGCTTGTTTGTAGAGCTGATTATATATCAATATGGCTATAAAAATAATACTACTAATAAAAAATATCATTATTATTATACAAAATAAAAACAAAAATACTATATAAAAACTATATAATCAAAATCAAGTATACAATAATTTTATTTTACATTACAACTGTAAAATTATAAGACTAATATTTAGGTCTGACTTCATTTCTTCATTTTCAAACATTAAACATCAAACAGTTTAGTTTTGATTAATCGTGCAGCCTAGGTGACACTATAATGCAGTTAGCGATACATGCTATAATGATGTTTACCGTAGTACTGACCGTGTTACTCGTATCCGGCAGTGACACAATAACCTGGGTGTTGTGATCCCACACCATCCTCCACAAGTCCTTCACTGTGCTGGGTAAAGGACTCTGGGTAATGATGAACTCTTTGCTCTGCCGATAGCCCTGATATGAATGCATGAATGAGTCTGAATGTGAATAATGAATAACCTGCTGAGAGAACTGACTTTAGAAACACTGAATGTCTCACCATGACATATGAAGCATTGATGTAGTCTGACGTCTCTCCTGCTGATGTGGACAAACACACTCTGGATTTCTCCACTGCAAAACACACAGTCAGTTTGTGGAACTAAATATCTGTCCATCCATGCAGCCATCCATCTATTTATCCATCTGTCTGTCTGTCTGTCTGTCTGTCTAACTATATCTGTCTGTCTAACTATATGTCTGTTTATCTATCTATCTATCTATCTATCTATCTATCTACGGTATCTATCTATCTCTGCCTGTCTGTCTCTCTATCTGTCTGTCTATCCATTTGTATCTATCTCTCTATTTGACTGTCTATCCATTTGGACTTTTATCTCTATCTATCCATCTGTCTGTCTGTCTATCTATCCATTTGTCTGTCTGTCTGTCTGTCTGTCTGTCTATCTATCTATCTATCTATCTATCTATCTATCTATGTCTGTCTGTCTCTCTGTCTGTCTATCTCTCTATCTGTCTATCTATCTATCTATCTAACTGACTGTCTATCCATTTGAATTTTTATCTCTATCTATCCATCCGTCTGTCTGTCTATCCATTTGTATCTATCTATCTCTCTATCTGTCAGTCTATCCATTTGCATGTCTATCTGTCTGTCTGTCTATCCATTTGGATTTTTATCTCTATCTATCCATCCGTCTGTCTGTCTGTCTGTCTGTCTATTCATTTGTCTGTCTGTCTGTCTGTCTGTCTGTCTGTCTCTCTATCTGTCTGTCTATCTATCTATCCATCCGTCTGTCTGTCTATCCATTTGTCTGTCTATCTAGCTGTCTATCTATCTATCTATCTATCTATCTATCTATCTATCTATCTATCTATCTATCTATCTATCTATCTATCTATATCTGCCTGTCTGTCTCTTTGTCTATCTATCTCTCTATCTGTCTGTCTGTCTATCCATATGTCTATCTATCTATCTATCTATCTATCTATCTATCTATCTATCTATCTATCATAATATGAGGAATAACAATAAATGCAGTAGTTTTGTGAACCCACCAGGAATGAGAGAGCAGCTCCTGTTCTTCGTTCTGTTGCAGTCATTCAGGGCACTGGTGTAATCGTTCTGTTTGGCATTTGACTGGCACACCAACTGCAATCACAAGGTCATTGTCATGTAGAGGTTATATCATTCCACTACAATTCATCTGTGGTAAAACAAAGACTTCCAGCTGTGCTCTTCAGTAATCCCTAAAAACTAAGAGCGCACTTACTTTAAACTGCTTTTCCAGGCATGTCTTGCATGAGGACCCTGGGGTCAGGAGGTTGTTAACATACTGATGAATATGGCTTGATGGCACCTCTGTCTCTTGACTTAAAATGGCCTCAACTAGAGCATCATGGGTAAAGATGTACTGCTCCTGTAAGGGTACCAGACCAGATGATCTTGAGAAGGATACTTGATCATCAAAATTTTACTTTGAGTCCAAATAATAAGAAACACAGTAACACTAAGGATCGATTAAACAGTAAAAAATGAAGAAAAAAATGAAGTTCTCTATAATGAGACTTTAATTTCTGTTCACTCACCTCCGTTTGCACTAGATAGTTCCGTTGTGTACGAATGTGTTTGAGGAAGCCCAGAATGTTGACTGTCCCCTGCTCTTTAATCTGTTTTAACATGCTGTCCAACACTATGTAGGTCCCTGTTCGGCCCACACCAGCACTAAAAACATACACAAATACTGTGAAATATACAATATGACACTTGCTACATTTAAAGAAAGTCCTGTAGCCCACCTGCAGTGTACAATCGCTGGACCCATGTCATCTGTTTTGGCTCTGGAGGACTTGTAGATGAATGAAAGCACAGGCAGGACATACTCAGGAACGCCCATGTCTGGCCACTGTGTGTAGTGATAGTGTATCACCGTCTTCTCGTTACTATGACCTCTCTGAGAACCCTGAAGAAATCAAAACGGCATATGTATATACATGTAATGTTAACAAATAAACAACAAAAAATCTCTAATATCGACCCATAACCGATATGGTGGCAAGATGCTGTGTATCCCTGCTGGATACCTTCTTTATGCTGGTATTTCTGATGGTGAAGGTTCTCTGGGTGTAGTACGCGAGGACTTTTGTGCTCTTAACAGTAACCAAAAAACAGCCGTACTCCTCCTGCTTCTCCAGAGGCCAGTACTGGTCACACTTCCTCTGAGAAATGGAGAAACAATTGGTCATTGTTAACATCTATTTACATCAATATAAATTCTGTCATTCATTCTCATCTTCGTCCAAACACTTTCGATTTTTTAGTTTCCGTCAGAATAAAAGCAGGTTCAGTGCCTAAAAGTGTTGTCGGGAGGGGATTTGTGTTTAATGAACCTACACGTTAGAATAAACCATCAAAATATGAGGAAAATACCTTTTTGGTCACACTTTAGTTTAAGGTCTAATTCTCACCATTAACTAATTTACTATGACTTTTGCCTCAATAAACTCATAATCACTGCTTATTAATAGTTAGTAAGGTAGTTAAGTTTAGGTATTGGGTAGGATTATGGGATGTAGCATATGGTCATGCAGAATAAGGAATTAATATGTGCTTTATAAGTACTAATAAACAGCCAATATCTTAGTTATATACATGCTAATCAACTAGTTAATAGTGAGAATTGGATCCTAAACTAAAGTGTTACCATATTTTTTAAATAAAAAAACTGAAGTTGGTTAATGTATTTATCTGACAAAAATATTTGGCAAAAATAGACAAGCTAAAGCTACAGGTTTTATTTTACTATATAAAAAAAAAAAAAACACTCACAGGAAAAAGCATACATTGACTACATACAACATAATCAGTTATTAATAGGGTTCTCTCTTGTTTTTTTACATAAAATTATGTCTGCACAATTTGACATCTTTCATTGCATTATCACAAATAAAACAATTGACTCTAACCACAACTATGCAATATGCTTACAAAATCTTTAAAGATGCACTATGCAATTTATGTTTTTCCTCAAACAGCGCCCCCTAGAGTCGCAGTGGAGTACTCGTATTTAACGTTACTGTCGTAAATACCACTCACGCAGAGCCGTCTCTGCACTCTTCCGACCTCGCATTCTTTGTTTTCTTCGTTGTCTCTGCCATGATTCATTCTGAAATGCATGCTAGTGTCTTCCATAGAGGCTGCTTCATATGTTGTTGATGTATGTGACGTCGTGCCGTAAAGCAAGTCGTGATTCTCGTGAGATTTGGCGGGGCGCCACCTCTCAAACTTGCATTGCTGGTTTTGCCAGTGGCGCCTTTAACAGATTTCTAATCATTTTTAATTAATGGCTAAAGATGTAAATTTCCTAGGCATCACTTTTGACCACTGCTGTATTTTCTATGCAATGAAAGTGAATGGGAACTGGAGTTGTCAAGCTCCACAATGTGCCAAAAAACAGGTCCATGTGACACTCCAAATCTTCTGAATATTGATGACAGAATTCTCATTTTTGGGTGAACTGACTCCTTACATATCAGATATTGCATTGTAGGTAGACTTATAAAACAGCTCACCCTTCCTTTCTCCACTAGGTTTGTGATCATAACAATCACTCCCACGTTCTGCTCCCACACCATCCGCCAGAAATCCGGTGTGCTGGACTTCAAAGGCCCTTGTGCTGCAATGTAGGCTTTCTGTTTGTTAAAACCCTTGAAGAGAGGAGACAAATAAAGCTAGCATTCTTAGCAAGTATTCTTAGCTTAAACTTTGAAAGAACATCTCAGGTGACACAATCTTTCCAGAGTGGCTCCAAATATTTTCTCACACTCGAGCTGACACCATGCCTGACTTTCCAAGATTAAATCAATAGCAAATCAGCATTGCTTTTAAGTGTTTTAATCATATCTGCTAGTTAAACAGTTGCACTTTGAGGTAGGCATGCCTCGCTGATTAAATAATAATACAATTATCATGATATGCCTGCATTGTAATGCTTCTGAGGTAATGTTGACTACAACTTACATCCACGTAGTTGGCGTTTATATAGTCTCCTCCGCTTCTTCCGTCTTTGTCGTTCAGGGGTGCGAGTCGCACTCTGGTGTGGTCATCTAGGATGAAATCCAAGAAATTACCATTTTAGATCAGATCTACATACATCTAATGCTCATATATTGTGACCGTGGTTCTCACAGGCTAAAATGTTGAGGTATCGGTTCTTGTTCTTATTGTCCGGATGGCTTGAACAGTCTGTAGTTGTTCCAAGGTCCACTGTGCATGTCTGAACTTCCTAAAAAAAAAAACATAAACAATCCTCTATTCCAATAACCAAACACCAAAGACACGGTCAAAGACTTTACACAAAAGATGCAGACAAGTGAGCATCACAAATACATGCTAAAGCTATCAAAAGCAAACAAATTAAAGGGAAATGTAGCTTACCTCAAAATACTCTTTCAATATCTAATGGGGGGGTGAGAATGCGAAAAGCAATGAAATATAATAACAAACCAGGCACCATTGATAAACAAAACAGAGTAAAGCAAAAGCACTGACAGTCTGATTTGGATTCTGTTCATTTTAATTATGCAAACTGCCTACAAGTTCCAGTACTGGATGCTGATTGGTCAATAGAGCGATACAACTTTAAGAAATAAAATTGCAATTTTGAGATACAAATTCATAATTACAAGAAATAAAGTAGCAATTGTGAGATATAAAGTCACAACTATGAGAAGTAAAGTCTTAATTGTGAGATATAAAGTGGCAATTTAGAGATATAAAGTTGCAATTACAAGAAGTTACAAGTAGCTTTTTTCTCTGAGCCAGAAAGTCTTAACTTCTTATAATTGTTAGACATAACGTCGAAATTATGAGAAATAATTGCAATTGTGAAATAAAGCTACAATTGTGAGATAATAATGTTACAATTTCGAGATATAAAGTTGCAATTACAAGAAGTTACAAGTAGCTTTTTTTCTCTGAGCCAGAAAGAGTCTTAATTCTTAAAAAGTCTTAATCTTAAAAATCTTTCAAATCTTTTTCTTTAATATTTAAAAATGCCGAAAACGTGGAAAAAATGCAGAAAACGTGGAAATATACCCAAATTAAGTATTTTTTTAAAATACTTTTATGAAATTAACTGTCAATTGAGGTTTTGGTTTGATCCAGGGAATGATTCACTTTTTGTTCTGCATTTCTGTTAGAGTTACAGTGAGTCGAAATAATAAAGGAATACCACAACATTTTCCGGAATCTTTTTCACTGCTGTATGAATGAACGTAGCCACAAATATCAATTATGATCAATCAAAATGGACAGAATCTAAAGCCGTTCTGTCATGGATTGAACAGAACTTGCATTTAAACACTACAGTTTGCATTGTGTAAGTTTTAGCCTGCCACAAAACACGTATCACTAGTGGGTGTGTGGAGAATAAACTTGAATTCAGCCTGAGCGTAACACAAAAAGCGTTATGAACTTAAGCACGAAACTTATGAAACACATCCATCACTTTTTCATAGGTATCGCTTATGACAAGAACTAATAAGTTTACTGCCTTGTTTGTGTCCAATTAAAGCTTGCTTGATTTTTGAGTGATCTAATCAAGTGTGAATAAATGAATGTTATGGTGAGAATGTACTATCTGACACTGATTGATGTTAATTAAGCTGAAACCGGGTCTTTTTGTGCACCTGACTGGAATATAGAGCTGAGCGTCTTATTGACCCAATTATAACTCAAATGCATTATCAACAACCTGGTTCATGCACGAATGGATAGAAACAGCATAATCGTGCCTGAGCGAACCAAACAATTCATTTATAAGACATGCCTTAATGACACGTTGATCTGCTACATCAAGGCTCGTACGAGACAGCTGTCCCTTGAGGAGTGTCAAAAGAGAGGGGGATGATGGGATACAAACCTCAAACTCTCGGGAAAATGAGTTGGTGTTGTGAAGGTCGGTCACATGCTTTACAAATTGCTTTACTGACTGGGGTTCATGTTCACCTGGAAGTGCAAAACACAATCACTAATGACAAAGAAATAGCATTGAAAAGCATTACGGCGTACACTGATCAGAGAAATGACATTATTGGCTAACAATAATGTGAAAAAACCTGTTTATGGACAGATTAATTCATATGTTGGTCAGTTTTTGCCTACATTGTGGGAACTAAAAATGTCATGTGGCCATAAAAAAGATGATTATCATTTTTTCCCCTGCATGTTGGTGACATGACAAAATGTTCAAATATTACAAGCATTTTTTAAAAATATTTGTTATATTATAAAAAAAATAAAAGATTATGACAACGTTTAAGGTTTTCCTTTATTTATTTGTATTTATTATATCAAATGATATTATGCACCACCCTGACAATTCAAACTTTATTTCCCCCCCCCAACAAATATTACAATTATTTCAGAACTGTGTATTGTGCTTATCATAGAAGAGGTGTAGTTATGTCATTAAGTACATGACATGCAATTCTTTTTTAAATAAATGAACAGATAAGATATAGCATCAACAGAAATTCCCTGTTATGATTCTGAAAAAAGTGTGTGTGTGTGTGTGTGTGTTACCTGTAGGGCTCAGCATTGGTGAAGAGGAAATCACCCTGGGTGATGTGCTGTCTTCAATGTAGAAATGAGCAGTCTGAAAACATTTCCTGCAACGGCATTAAACACTTTTTCTACACCAACACTTTATGTAACAGAAGTACTGTTGACTGAATAGCATGTAAAGTGAATGTACTATGCAAATTTCCTTCACACAAAGTTCAAAAAAATACATGGTTCTCACACACAAGCTTGGATTATTTCTTGTTTCTTATCCACATATGTGCTTGAGACTGAACTCCAAGCTTAAAAAATAAACACAAAAACCATATTTAATCTAATCCACAACACGTTTTTAACAGGATCACTCAGAGGACTTCCTTAACCGGAAGCTGTTTTGTCTAAAACGTAACTTCTTGGAAGGGATTAGTGAGCACAAAACGATGGGCGACACAGATTTAACGCTAACGTTTCAAGACGTCCCATTAAGTGCGCATCTGTCTGCTCTCCAAATGAGCACCATGTAGCTACAGATGGACAAGCAGTCGTACATGCCCATGTTCTGCTGAGATTGAACCACCCACGGCTGCACTAACAAGACATGAACATGACTTGGTCGTGTTGAACATAATCACGTGGAGGTTCTTTCTCCAGCCTGGCAGCATGTGTTCCCTGTAGGCCCACAAACAACAGATCAGCATATCGGAGATTTAATCACCAGCTCCAAGATTACCGATTTAATCTCCTCGCAATCTTCACGGTGTAACAACAAAAAGTCAAACGTGAGCAATATGTTGAAGGGTCAAGAGGCACGTCGGAATGAGAAATGTACAATCTCGTGCTGCTAAACTGTTTACACATCCGAGACATGTTCTTGATGGGATTGCCAAAGTTGCTTATTTCACGGTTGGGAATATTTGAAGGAAAACAGGATTGCAGACTTCCATCCTGGTGTGGAAGGACCATTTTTATCGCTTTGGTGGGAATTCTGGCCGGTTTCACACACACACACACACACAGACCACCGCCACATCATGGCTTGTTTATCTTGCTTCCCTTTGAGGTGGTCCCTCACCCGGTGGGTGTGAGATTGGGTCTGTGCCCAAGATTAGACCCCCATCACAGACAGACAACACGCTTCTCATGGGGCCACACTGCTCCCCCTTCTCCTCCTTATCGACGATTGTTATGATTATGGATTAGTAACAATATGATGGAAATCATGAGCAGCTGTCTCAGAGGAAGTGTATTTTTGTTTTCATTGCCTGTCCAAGTCAGCTTTGCATGACCAATGCCAAAACAGAGTTTACAAAAAAAGCTTGCTTGAAATAACTGCTTTTATTCATGTCAAAAATATTATGAAAATATTATTTAATAATTTTAATGGTCAGCAATATATATATATTAGGGATGAGCAATATATCGGCCACCATATTGGAATTGGCTGATATAAGTAATTTTTTTATGTTTTTATAGTTAGAGACAAATAAAAAAATGTGGCCGATATATTAAAGCCGATACATAATGGATTATTTCCTTGAACTGAGACACTTCAGATGCGCACTGTTCACCATGATGGTTTTGAATTACTTGAAATATGATTGGAATCACTTCAAAAAAGGAAAATACTGTTAAGTACAACATGTGCAGTGCAAGTCTGTCATAAAATTATAGAGAACATTATAATTGTGTGCTTGGGACATGGATTTTAATGGTGAGACTTTTGTTTTTGAAATCAGGCTCTCAACAACATTATATAAAACATTATATCAAACATTATATAAAAACTTGGATTTAGATTGATCAGCCAATATATTGCTTATTGGCTTTCAAATATAAAGTGTTATCAGTATTGGCCAAAAGTTTCATATATCCCTAATATATCTATATATTATAGATTTTTAATATACAATGTATAAATATACAATTCTATATTAAATATAGTTTAATATTATTTAATATATCACTATTATGGAGTACAACTGTGCTGAAATTGTTTTGTGAAGATGCTGTTACCTATAAGACTTACCTCCAGTAGATAAAAATGCCAATCAAAACAATGAGACCCAGGAAAGTGAGGGTGGAGACCACAGCCAGAGGAACCACAGCCTTCTGCCGCTCAATGCTGCTCGACAGGGCCACCCGCGACTCATGACTGCTGTTACTGGCGTCTATGAGTTAAAAAACACCTCTGATCAGAGCATTATCAATGATCAATGTTCTTTTAGAAACAGGACATTCAGTATCCTATCAGACTCATTAAAAGAGTAATTAACAATAAAAATGTATGATATACACTGGAATAAAAAACTCACCTTGTTCAATATGTTTTTTACACACCTTGAAGTCAAGTGGAACTATCCCACTTCATGTAAATTGTAACACAAATTCAGGTTAATTTTACTATAGCACTGAAGTGACATCATTTGCAAACCAGTACGCCTTAAGACATGGAGTAACTGAGGAAAATAACAAGTCAATAAATAAAAAAGGCTTTGATTTTAAAATTGTAAACATGATTAAACAATGAATGAATATCTAATGGTAAAGACCTCTGGTAAAGGTTCTATTTTGTAGTTAAAATGTGTAAAAATAAATAAATTGTCAAAACAAAACACCTTTTGTCCTTTACCATGATACTGAGGTCAAGGATATTGACTCAGTCTCTCTTTGATTCTTAAAGACCCTATAATCAGTATGTCACCCATAAGGACTGGCATAGCACCACTTAATCTATTCCATCAGAAATGTGTTTTGAGTTGGTCTGACACTAAGAAGCTAAAGAGTTCACAGGTCATAATTCATTGCAGACAGACACGTTTGAGAGATTAAGACCTGGCCTAGGACTGTCTGATATGACCTCAGCATCCCAGCCAAAACACAATGCTGCCACTGCCAGCTGTCACCTACTAGTGACTATATATAAGAGTTTTGCTGCCCTCTGTTGGACAAACAGTAAAATGACTGTGTTATCCGATGGAGGAATCGGCAAACAAAAATAATTTAGGCAGTTGTTGTTGTTTCCCAGAGCTAAACCAAATCTTAGCTCAGATGCTAAGCCTCAATGCGGTTTAATTTGCTATTCAGACTTTCTATCATATAACGCTTGATGAATCTACTAATTGATCCCATTAACAAATGACTACAGTAAAGGCTAAATGTGTCACCAGGTAACATGGATTCGACTTGAGATGGAAAACATGCTGTTGGTATGTTTCTGATGACAGGTGTGAGCATGCTAATACACATTTTTAGCAAATAATCACATGAACAACATGCAAGACAACACAGAACACAGGAATCACATGGGACTAGGAATAAGACACATATTGTGATGATGGGATTTTCTGATTAAGATGATGGTTTTTTAGTAGCACATGGCATTAAGCCTAACTTGTCCAAAAGCTTTGATGCATACGTTAATTAAGGACGCTGTAGTGAGCTCTTCAAATCTTACCTTCCCAGCGAACTAACACTATCTGAATGAGGTTTTAGTTGTTTAGGTTACATTTGTGGGGGATTATGGCGTTCATTATTTAGGATGGATTAGTTGTCCTCGAACCAAGAGTTTTCAGGAACTTCAAAACTCTTCACTGATCAAACTTCACTGAGCATGGCTAAATCAAGAAGCACCTTCAGGAATGGACGCCAGTAACCGAGAGCTTTACCTTCCACTGGTTCCTCTTCTGAATCCCTCTCAGTGCGCTCTGGAATACTGAAGTCTGAAGACGTCTCATTATCGGTGAGGTTTTCACCTGATCCGCTCTCCTCTTCCCCACTTCCTCGTAGAGTCCAGGACGGACTGGGCCGCAGGGTGACCCTGAAGTCTGTAGCTTCACTCTCTGTCCCGTTCTCACCCTCGAAGTAGAAGGAGGAAGAGTGCTCCTCATTCCCATCATCCGTCTCATCAGGAGGAACCTCTGTAGGAGAGGCAGTGGTGATATATGGGATGACGCTCTCATCTCCAGATGCTGAGCTCTGGCCCCAATCTAAATCAAGGGCCCAGCCCGAGGCACTGTTCTCCAGCTGCCCATCGGCAGAGTGTGTAGGAATGGAACTGGACTCTGGAGCAGAGGAGAGTGCAACGGTTGGGGGCACAACAGGGACAACCACAGAGATGGATTCTGGGGCAGAGGTTGGCGCAAGGGTTGGAGTCATCACAGGAGTAGGTATGGATCTGAATACTGGAGTAGAGGTTGACGCAATGGTTGAAGATCTTATGGGAGTAGGTGCTCCCTGTGACTGTCCGATTGCACTTTGCGCAACGCTGCTGACGGTGGCTGCAACAGAAATGTTGAGGTCACTAGAAGGCTTGGTGGAAAAGGGAAGAGAAGACAAAAGAGCCTCGGCACGAAGGTCCAATTCTGCGTTGCTGCACAGAGGAGCACCAGTGCTGGAGGTGGACAGAAATGAATCTAGATCTACAGGACTAGATAGGTCACCCGAGAGACCACTACAAGGGGAAAATCCCGTAGTAGCGGAGGGCAGCAGGATGTTTGGAGAGGCATGCAAAGAGATTTCACTAGATGCACCACTGTCTTGACTAAAAGTAGGAGCTACTAGAGAAGAATCTACACACTCCATCGGCAGGCAAGAGACCCCAATGCTACCTGAGAGAGAAGCATCAGAGTCGAGGGTTGTCATCATCAAAGAGTAGTCCCTAGATACAGGAACCGAAGGCTGGAGATATGCAAGAGTGCTCAGCATGGAGACAGTACTGGGGCGCTCAGAGGGGTGTAAAATGTCATGTTCAAAGTTTGGCTGCATGGAGACAACTGAAGCAGTCGCTTCTGGTAACATTTGAGGGGGAAGAGTACTTCTACACTGGGGGTCAGCCGAGAAGGACCCAGACAAAACATCATCATCACCATCATCATCATTACAACCACCACTAGAGACAGGCTCCATGTCTAAATAAGACACGGAGCCGGTGAGGAATAGGGTAGGGTAGGAAGGGGAAGGGGTGATAGACTGTGCACCACCAGACACCAGCACGGAAACAGTGTACGGGATGTCCCAGTCAGGGAAGGGCTCAGACAACACACTGCTTAAGGAGTAGGGGGACACAGGACTTGCATGCATGTAGGACAAAGTGTCAGATACAGAGGGGGCATACGAGGCGCTCTCACCATTAGACACCGGCTGGGTGGTCTGCGACAGAACAGTGCTGAAAGCGGCAGTGGTTGGAAAAGGTAAGCTAGCAGTTGTAGGCCACAGAGGGACCTCAGGGGGGAAGGTAGAGGAAGTTGATTCCATTGGGATTTCAGGCAACGGGGCTACAGTCACTGAACTATCCCCATAGCTGTCTGAGTCAGTTACAGGTCGAGTCACTTCCTCAACCCCCGAAATGTCTATCGGAGCTGATGTTACAAATGTTTCAAGGGTTCCACTTGTTTCAGAGGTGACAATTGTTTCAGGGGTGAGACTTGTTTCAGGGGTGAGACTTGTTTCAGGGGTGACAATTGTTTCAGGGGTGACAATTGTTTCAGGGGTGACACTTGTTTTAGGGGTGACATTTGTTTCAGGGGTGACACTTGTTTCAGGGGTGACACTTGTTTCAGGGGTGACACTTGTTTCAGAGGTGACACTTGTTTCAGGGGTGACACTTGTTTCAGAGGTGACACTTGTTTCAGGGGTGACACTTGTTTCAGGGGTGACACTTGTTTCAGGGGTGACACTTGTTTCAGAGGTGACACTTGTTTCAGAGGTAACACTTGCTGTAAAATCTGTGAAGGTACTGCTTCGGTCATCAGACTCTGAGGATACACCTGCTACAACACTATAACTATCTGGTCTAGTGGTGTGTACATCTACAAAAACTGTGGTGGTTATGGTTGTAGGGGTGGTAGGTTGGTCTGTGTATTTCACTGTAGGTTTATCCGTGTATATCACTGGAATATGATGATCGGGAGTCTCCTGGGAGTCTTCCACCGGGAGTCTTCTTTCATGAGTCCTTGGTGTTGTCTTAACGACTGGATGGACTGGGCGCTCTGTTGAAGTAACTCTGGGGCTGGTTGTGGTGGTTTGGAAAGGATATGGAAGCTGATTTGTATCGGGTCTGATCAAAACGGGGTTGATGTGATATTCTTCCTAAAATAGGAGAAAGAGATGGACAGAAAGAGAAGCCATGTATTTAGTTCTGTCGTAGAAACCAAAAACACTGAACAAACTATGCACTAAAGTAGCATTGACATAGTTACCTCTTCGTCATATTCAAATGATACAGCTTCATTGCCTGCATCTGAAAATAAACCAAACATAAAAGAGTTCAAATATGGTATGAGTGAAAGATTCACAGGACAGCTACAGATAATGTATCATAACTCTTTATAACAAGTTACAATAACTGTGTTTATAATTTTATCCTTAATAGGCAAAGAAACTTGCATGCTTGGGGAACAAAAGTTGAACGCACAAATTGTTTTTCAATGTGTATTCAATCACAAACAAAAGGGACATTTTTGGCATTTGGTATTCTCTGTTGAGATGTTGAGAGTACAGAGGTTGAGAAGGAAGGAAAGGTCACCAAATAGGGCATTTGTTTAGGTCATTCTTTCTTTGATACAAAGAGTGCAAAAAGGAGCAATCTCTGGGTCAGAGGTTTTTGATCACACACATTGTATCACACGACAGGAAAGTTTGGACACCTTCATGCATTAAAAAGGCTCCCAACACACAAAGATGGAGAGAGCTTACAATCTATTGCAGGCTCTTACCTGTCATGGGATCAAGCTCAATGACACAAAATGGTGGAAAAGACCCCAGAGATTTCGTGAAATGTTGACAAGATCGGTTTGTGAAGCATGGAAACATTAAAAGGTAGAACATGTATGATTTTATCAGATAGACTGGGCCCATTTCACTGATGTAAACCCAATCCACTTTTAAACATTTTCATCATGAAAAAATGTCTTGTGACAACACATATATTCATGAACACTGAAATATAATGACAGGGACTTTCAGCGAGACAGATACGTTTATTATAAATCAGTAAGCTCAATACATACGTCCCAACATTCCAATGAATTAAAAAAGAACACAAAAAGCACAAATTATCCATTGAAAACATGCATATCTGTGAGAGACCGAAAAAAAAATCAATATAGAAGGAAATTCAAAATGCAGATAGTGACGACAAAGTATAAAATAGACAGACAGAGAAACAAGGAAAAGACACCCAAAGAACACTGACAAAGACAAAAAAGTCTACTATATATATATATATATATATATATATATATATATATATATAGTCTAAGTTCAAGTTAATTAAAAGATTGAAATAAATATAAATTCATTAAAAGATCAAAATTTATTTTATAATAAGTTAAAATATTCCACTGAAATTGTCAGCTAAATGTGAAATCAATTTGGGTATAACATTGATATAACATTATTCATTACAGTACTGGATTTCATTCCAAAACCCACCCTTATGCAAGTACGTGAACAAAAACTGGCTAAGCAAACTCAAGTGTGTTTTTCTGCAATCTGAAATGTGTCAGACCCAAGTAAGTCTTTAATACCCGGAGAAAACTGTCCATTAGCACAAACTGTATGTTCAATCTGAGCATGCACTTACAATGCATAGGTCAAGCATTCAGATCTCTGTTTACATAAACGTGTACTTGTGTAAAGTTTGTTTCTGGCTAAAAGCTGTAAACCACTCAAGGATTCTGTCCATTCAAGTCTTAAATGGCACCACATAATTTTCTGGACAAGGTAACTGGTTTGCAAAGGATCAATCTACAGTATGAAGCATTTGGCTTTTGTCTAACATTTGCAGTGGGATATGAGTGTTTTAAACTTATTGTCCACGGATGCGAGGGCGGCGGGCGCGATTGGTCTTACCAGGATCATCCAGGGGAATGTCCACTGTCAGCTGGTCACTCACTCTGCCATACAGACCATTGGTGCACACGGCAACAACCTGCACCATGTAACTGGTGTTGGCCACCAGGTCCTGAATGATCGCCCCCTGGTGGTGGAAAAAAAATCATCATAATTGATTTGCATTATTCTGTTGCATATAAAATGAAACATACAGGAGGTGAAATACGGAAAGGTGACCTTCACGATATAGGCCTGATTTTAAAGATTCATCTGACATTTATGGCCAAAAGTTAATGAATTACCACGTCCTGGTCTCCATCAGTCAAGTACTCTAATGCAGATTCATCATCGCCCTGGGCCGGCCGGTAGGTGACGGAGTATCTCTCTATGCTCGCGTCGTAGACGGCACGCGGTCTCTCCCAGATTACAAGCATACTGGTGTAATTATGAGGGTTGACTTGCACGTTCTCCGGCTCTGAACTGCAAACTATGACAGCAAACACACACAAACACACAATGTTATACTAAACAATGGTGCCAGGTGAAAAGATGGCTGTAAATACAATGCAATATCCATAATAAATATCCATACTATCTTAGAAGAAAAGGTTCTATGGGTTCTGTCTAGCATATATACAGTACAAGCTAGGGGTTCCCATCATAGGATCATTTTCTGGATTTAGTTTAAATTAATTCCTTTTTCTATATTATTTTCTATATTGAACCCCATTTGAACACTACCCTTCAAAAGTTAGAGTTCGGTAATATTTATTAATGTTCATGAAAAACATCTCATGCTCAGCTGAGCTTTTGATCAAAAACACTGTGAAAACAGTAATATTGTGAAATATAATTTAATATATTTTAAAATGAAATTAATTTGATTTCTAAATCTTTTGTAACGTTATACATGTCATGTCACTTCAGAACAATTTAATGTGTCCTTTCTGAATAAAAGAATGAATTTCTTTCAAAACCTAAAAAAAATTTTACTCAGATTAAGCATTTCTGAGGCTTCACTTATTGGGTCAAGTTATGACATGGTTGAACAATGGTTGACTTAAATCCACTTAATATTTTTCACCCTCAGAGTTCTCAATAACAAAGTGTACTGATGTGTAATATTTCTCATCTACCACCGGCACTCAGTTTCTAACACAAGAGGGCAGAAAGCGCCCAAAAAGATGAAACAATCTGTCTACTAAACCAGTTGATTCCCAACCAAAGTAGGCCTAATTAAAGTCCCCCTGTAGTCACTGTCTTGACTAAAATAGACTTAAAATAGCTTGAATGTACAGTAACTCTACACCCTTGCCATATTTAGTATACATGGTTCTATGAATATACAAATTAAGCCCTGCCTCCACTCACTCACGCCAGCTCAGAGATCCACGTTAACAATCACACGTTGACGTGATTGGTTACAAGATAGTTTGTAAACACCAGCGATTTCAAACAGCATTTTTGAGTCTTTGGTCTTTGGTTCACTGCAGTTTTAAAGGAGAACTCCGGTCAATTTTAACATTGAGCTCATTTTTTTTGTAAATTTGGAGTGCTGTCAGTACAGAGAACAACGACAAAAATCGGTGTTGCCTATACCGTGTTATCCTCTTTTTAAAATTTGCACCCTGTTGACTTCAATTGATTAATCTCTTTTTTTCTCTCTTCACACTACAAATGTGTGTAATCTGTGCAAGTTTAATTTGTGGCAGAATATATGTGAAACTTTGTATTTCTCATATATTATGAGTTCAAATGTACACTATTCTGGTTTGATGTCATGTTAAACGCTCTCTTCACTCCTTATGTCATTTATTGCAGTTGCTCTATCCCAAACTTCCCTATCCATTAGGAAGCATATACAGTATGGGATACAGTATCTGAACAACCAGATGCATTTACGGGTTTGAACTGAATTCAGCCGGTGCTAGTGAAGGGGCAAACAGAAAAAGACAGTTTCCTAGCAACTCAAAAATGTTTTGATACGTGAGCCAGAGAGACAGAGATTGATGTGAGAGAATAGTAGTGAGTAAACATTGTTAATACGGTAAGCACAGTGAAAGAGAGGTTACAGTAAGTAATTCTGGTTTGCCTGGCTGCTTTCAGCTTATGCTAGTCAGAGATTTCACCAGTCACTCGGTATATGAAGGATACATATATATAATGAAAAACTTACGGGAAACTGCAAATCTAACAAAGAGCATCAATAATCCAAACTAATGAGCGTAAATATTGGCCCTGAAATCTACCCTCACATTTCATATTTCCTGAGGTTTAAATGAAGTCGCAAGTAATCTGTGAGTCTTTACAAAGTAATAATGCAGCATTAAGGCTGTAAAATGACATGTCCCAGGCACTGATTTAAGCTAAAACACAGGTTGGAGAGTATATATATTGTATATATGTTTGAAAGGACACAAGTGGGACATTTTCCATTGCCGACGGTCTCTGTAAAAACAACTCCCACGTGCCAGTGATTCTCAACCCTACAGAGTTCGCCCTGTAGCGGAGGAATCTGAAATGGGGGCATCGATGTTCCATCAACGATCTGCTAAAGCGGAAAGTCTGAGAGCAAGCCAGTACGGATCTGTAAGCGGCGTTTTAAAATGAACAGGTCGAACTGAGTAATAGATTTGTGAAACATCTCATTTTCTGCAATCACATTAAAAGTTTTATGTTACAAAAAAATCTTAAATTTAAACTATATAATATAATGTTAGAAAAAATCTACTCAGTTAATTGTACTGATTTACACGTTTAGACAGTGGTAGCTTTTCAATAACAAGAATCCAAAAACCTTGAGGGTGATGATATTTACATCGTATATAAAATAAAGCAATAAATAACCACAGCCTTTTGATGGATTGTTAAAACCATTTTAGATCTATGAATTAGTAACGAAAACGCCGTGAAATGAGTGGGAATCATCCCTAAAAGGGCCATGAAAGCATTGCGTATGGCTAAAAATGGGCCAAATGATTGTCTTTATTCATAAATAGAAAGTAGGAAAATGTCTAGAGGGCTTCGTTGTATAAAAATAGAAACCTTATTTAATTGAGAAGCAGTTGTTTGGGATTAGAATCGTGTGGGAGGCTAATTGGATCCATGACCCTCAAACTGCCAGACAGATTTAAGACCTTAAGAATGTACGATCCCAGACACATGCTACCCTAGTTTGTTTACGCATGTATGTGTGTTTGTGAAGCACGTACTAGGAGTGTGGACCTCCTCGACGCCAGTGTAGGATGAGAAGACTTGTCCCATGAATTGCTCCTGCTGGTCTCTGTAGTTATTCTGCAGGTAATCCATAAGCATGACATATCCAGCCTGCTGCATGGTCATCACCTCACAGAACATCTCCAGCTGTGAACACATACGGGGACACGGATTAGACAACAAAACTGTTTCTGAAGGGGTTTAAAATAGAAAAGCAGCCGGCAAATACTCTTCATAACACCTTCATTTGACTGACTGTTAGTAGGCAAAATTGCTGCTTGTCTGAATATTTGCCGTGTCAGTGTTCAGACCAAGAGATGGTATTGCTTTTACACAACAGCTCAACAAACAAGAAGCTGTATTAGCTGTATTGCGCTAGACAGACATGTTTGGCCGCTGTGTAGACCTTGCATTGTTCCATTCTACTGATTTGGGTCTCGAGTTTTTGACCACACTTGAATGGCCCCTTACTTTGTCTATTTTTGCTATGAAAGTAGTTCCAAACAAAGCCACGGACAAATGAACAGCTGCTCTGAGCAACACACATTCGTGTTCCTGAAAGTCGGTTGAGTGAATGATTCACTTACACACTCATGAAACCGGTCTTGTTTGTTCCTTAAAGGGATGGTTCGGAGTAATTTCAACCTAGGGTCCTTTGCACCATGACCTCGAGCCAAACACCCCCTCAGAAGCTTTTTTCCTCCTTGGTCGAACATTATTAAAGTTAGAACTTATTTAGAGATATCAGCCGAATGGCTTAGTGCAGGCGCTAATGGATCCAAGGATGTATCTCGTAAATTACCCCACTAATAATGCCCGGAATGGTACCAAACTTCTACAGTAGTACAAATAGGTTCTGTACTCATAAAACGAGGCATTGGAAAGTTTGTAAGTACATCAGGAGTTTATTTAAATAACACTTGCCTGATGGCTTATGCTACCGCTAACCCGGACGTCGAGGTCACTTCCGTGATTTGGGTGATAAACTGGTGTGATCCCATTTACAACCTTACAGTACTATGAAGCTTGAACTTACCTAGCTAAGACAGAACTATTGAATCTTCATACATTAAAAAACTATAACACAGTTTTTATTCAACCTTAAACAAACACGGTGTAGCCCAGAGATGAGATGTCCTCCATTGTGTGGACATCAAAGCTTCTCTTTAATGTGTGTGAGTCAATGTCATTCCCATTGTGATGTCATCAGGAGTAGGTATGTTACCTTGCGGTAAAGCTCCTGCTTTCACCATGCGTTTCAACTGCAGCTTGAATTGACTTGCTTTCCACTCGAGGGCAACAGCCCCAGACTGAATGACACACACTACAAAGGCTGTATTTAAGCATTTACAGTCTTTTGTTACTTGTAACTCCATGCTCACTCCCTCTAATTCCATTTAATGACAGTTTGCTTTTGAATGTGTGGCACCCAATCAGAATAATCAAAAATGTTGATGTCTTCCTCTTCTGGAGGGAGTTGGCATCCTTTTTGTGCGAACTTAGTATTTAGTGTCATAAAACTCAGCTAGCGTTATTATTATTGAACATGATTGAATAGATTTGCAAATGTCAAATCAAGTGTAAATGTACATACAGGAAATGAAACAGATCTACACGTCAAAGTAAAATTACACTTGAAATTGATGTTTGAGCTGTCATGTTTGGGCGTGTGTGCCATTTCTTGATAATTGTTTTCAGTAACTGAGTGTGTGTCACATAGAGTCAGTGTTGCGCAACAGACGCCAAATGACAAATACACAGTCACAATATCCTTCCAGGTGACGATGGCCTCAGGGTTTCCATTACAAAACAACATACTAAGCTCATTAGCTGCCAGTATTTACCTTTAAAAAGTACAACAACAAAAAAATGCAGCTTTTGAGTTATTTATTGAACTATACTAGTCAAAACAAGGTCATTTTCATTATTTATGTGTGAAATGTTTTTGTGGGTATAAGGCCATTGTGTTTAGCAGTCTTTTTGTCTGACCATCTTTCAGTCTGTCAAAGACATGCATCTTTTATATGCACCGGTCCCGCCACAATCTGTTTATCGTCTGCTGTGTCAGAGCTTTTAAGTAAAGAGCTGTTCCGAACCCATATGACTTTCTTTCTTCAGTGAAACACAAAAAGGTGACATTTTAAATAATGCGCTGATTGCTCTTTTTCAAGCAAATGCAATGAAACTGAGGCTTTCAAGTTTAAGAAGACAAAAATTTTGTCCTTTTTTAACCTTGAAAGTCTTAGTCCACGATGATATATTGTTCCTTATTGGGTGAACGGCCCCTTTAAATCTGTAAATAACACATATAAATAACTTATATGTGCTAGCAGGTCAATGCTGTTAAAAACTGTCCATGAAGCTGACCTGAACATCTGAGATGGCCACTGTGTTTTTGAAGACGATCCACTCGACAGTCTCAGAGCAGGGAGGAGTGGTCAGAGAGCCGTTATAGATGAAGTACTTCTCCGTGGAGTTGGGCAGGAGACCCTGCAGGGTGAACGGAGAGATGGGGCCGCTCTTTCCTGACCAGAGAAAACAGGAAAAGTTCACACAAAATGAAAATTGTGTCATTATTTATCCACCTTCATGTCATTCCAAATGACATATTTTTGAAACTTGAAAGCTTTGGTTCACATTTAGTATAATTTTATGGAAAAGAGCGACCAACACAGTCAGAATTTCTGCTTTTAAGTTCCACAGAAGAAAGTTATACAGGTTTGAGGATGAGTAAAATGATTCTTTGGCTGAACTGTCACTTTAAGGGCCTTTGGACATGGAAGAACTTAAAGGGGCCTCATGGAAAACAGGATTTTCATGATAAATATCGATAAAATTAGGAATATGACCCCTTTAAATATAGATATGAAGACTGAACGTACCATAACGGCTGACACTGTTGACTGCGTCAATGATGGCCATGTAATTTTCATTATCATCAGTACTTGTCTGTGGAGAGAAGCATTAATTAACTGCATAATAAACAAAATACATGATACAATATATGACCAAAAGAAAGTTGGCACCTGAACACTATGTGCTTGTTGAGCATTTCAATGTTATTTTCGGCTCTTCTGACTAAACGGATTTGAGATTTCATTCGAAAATAATCAGATTTTGCTGCCTTACATCTTAACCACAACTATTTGCATTCGAAATAAGACACGTTCATACAAGCTTCAATTTCAAAACATGCAGGACCAAACTGACAGAACAATATACAAGCAAGCACACAACTTCATGTGCATGAATTATACCAGAATATCCTCAGGGAAAAGCCGACATATTATGAAGGTTTAGCAACATATTGTGGTTACACTCTGTCAGTCTTTCCCACCAGAACAACCGTGTATTTCTGAAACTGCTCCGTACCTCAAGCTAAATGCCGGCCGGGGGTGTGGTGAGGTTTTGAAGAGTGCCTAAGCCTGTCATTTTTTTTTTTTTTTACTTAATGAAATTACCTTTTGCAGTGTAAACAAACAGCCAGATGACTTGAGCTGCTATTCTTACCTCAAACAGCACAGCCAACGCTGTGATCTTCCCTCCTTCTCTGAGGGTCTCATCGAGGTCACTGAAAACATCTGCATCGTAACAATATATCTGCATCTGCACCATAAACAAACAAGATATCTAATCAGCATTTGCAAACATTCACTCTTCGAATGAAAAGTAAGGTATGATGTGTAGTCAGCCAGCCTAAATTAACCCTGATTAACAAATACTGATTTAAATTTACATCATTTTATTACGTGAGAGTAAAATACCTCCAGGGGGAATTTGTCTCCGTTGATGCCGTGCTCCGAACCATCCGAGGAGGAGTTGCACAGGCCCCAGTGGAAAGTGATGCGTCCCACCTTAAACTTGGACCTGAGCCCCCCTCCACTCACATAAAACTCTCCTCCCACATCGATGGCCACTGGAGACAAACAACACATTATAGAAATTAACGCTTAACATCTATTCACATCAAGTGTCAATGTTCAGATTTTTTCATGTTTGAATGAATGTCTACCAAGAGGTCAAGGGTAGCAAGTCTACTTAACCGCTGCTGGTAGATGTCATGTGATCAGACCATGTGACCACGAAAAGCATTTCTCCATTGATGCTATAATATATTTACGGAGCCCCTAAAGGGGATGGGAGAAATACATATTTTTCAAATCTTTTGTGTTCCCCTCCCAAAACTTTGCGTTCCCTCACAAAGATATTTGAGAGGCAATATATTCACAGATTCGAACTTCACGGATCAATAACTCGTGAGCTAAACGTTTACAAACCTATTTACAATCATAATAACGTAGACAACGAGCTACAACCAAATTTCCCTCAAAAAAAGAGCTTTCGAATATAAATTGATCTCTATGACCGTCTGCAAAGTGCGAAACCCCCCAAAAACGTTAAATAGTCATTAACTTCAATGTTACACACTGTAGTGTCACCAAATTTAGTTTACAAATCAATGGTCTCCTACTGGTCATTCTACATATAAAAGTTTTTATACGCAAATATCTTTGCAAGGGAACGCAAAGTTTCTCGGGGAAACGCAAAAGATTTGAAAAATATTTTTTTCTCCCATCCCAAATTTTTTCACCACAACGTCCCTTTAGGGGCTCCGTACTATATCTGTGTATTCTGACAAAATAGTGATTTTCATTATATTTCACAAGAAATAATATAAAAAAAAATATATTTGAATATTCTAAAAATAATGAAAAGAAATTGAACTTAATAAATTTGAAATAAAATTATTTGTGCAATATTTAAAAAGTACAGTTTTTCTCACCAGTTTTCCCATCATTCTTTACTGTAGTGGAGTCTGACGTCTTTTCCGCCCATCCCTCTAATCTCAGCTTCTGGAAATGAATTTTGACCTGCGCCAGGCTCTCTTCAATGTTTATTGGTGACTGTTTGGCATTGTTGCATGATGGGTATTTCTTTGCCCAGTTATTTTGGTTTAGAGTTCCTGTAAGAAACAGAGTTCAATTGGGTAAATAAACCTCTTAAAATCATTCATAAATGTTAGAGGGTGACCTTCTGCTTTTAAAACAGACGCTTCGGTACAGACACACATTACAAAAACCACATTCACAGACACACAGGTGCATCAATAGATGCATTGAGTGGTTGCTGTTGGGTTAATCAAGGTCTCTCTCTCTCTCTCTCTCTCTCTCTCTCTCTCTCTCTCTCTCTCTCTCTCTCTCTCTCTCTCTCTCTCTCTCTCTCTCTCTCTCTCTCTCAATTCAATTCAATTCAAATGAGCTTTATTGGCATGACTGTGTAAAATAGCACAATATTGCCAAAGCAATAGACATATACAAACATACGTACATGTTGATACATAAAAGTGAACAATAATAATAATAAATAAAAAAAATACATTTCAATATTATGCATAAATATATCACAATGAGAAAAAAAAAAATAAGTACAGAGAGCAGTTTAATGTAAAAGAGGGTTCAGCCCTTGTCCCTCGTATGATGGCAGGAAGACACATACTGCGCTGCCAGGAGAACACACTCTTCTTTCTCTCCCAGAATATAAGACAGTTTGTCTATGAGGCTCGCTTGTTGGAACTGGGGTAAAATCTGAGCTATTCGTGTGAAATAAGAGTCTCTGATGTGTTTATACTTGCTGCACTGGGTGAGGAAGTGCAGCTCGTCCTCTACGACTCCATCAGTGCAGTGTGAACACAGTCTGAGCTCTCTGGCTCTCCAGCTCGGCTTGTGCCGGCCCGTCTCCACACACAGACTGTGGTCACTAATGCGATACCTCGTCAGGAGCTTTCTCTGACCATAGTTACTGATATCGGTCAGGTATGGGGCCAATTTATAATCAGACTTTATTTTGTGGAAGTATTTTAATTTATTTACTTGTGTGACCTTTATCTGCCAGTCTTGTATGTATTCTTCTTTGGTTATGTTCCCTATTTCTTTTACTTTTGCGTGTCTGAACTGAATTGTTGGATTAAGTTGGTGTTTTTCCACTAAATGTGTCATGGGGTCGCTCTCAGGGTGTCCTGCCCTGTGTCTGTGAGCGCAGTGATGGTAACTCTCTGTCTGCGCGTCTGATAGATGGAACCAGAACTTTGCGGCTCTCTTCTGGATCTCAGATAGGAGAGGGAATCTGCCTAATTCTGCCCGGCAACCCAGACTCGGAGCGTTTCTGTGAGTTCCTAGGATGTTCTTGCAGAACTCGAGGTGGAAAGTTTCAACAGGGGTTTTGTCCCAGGAATCGTAATTTAGTTTAAATTTGGGGCCCCAGATTTCACAGCCGTATAGAAGGATGGGTTTGATGATGCTCTCGAAGATTTTCAGCCACAGTTTAATGGGTGGGTTAAATTTGAACAGGGGTTTTCTTATACTATAATAAGCTCTACGTGCTTTATCAGTCAGATCTTTCATTGCAGTGTCAAACTTTCCAGACGCTGAGATTGTCAGACCCAAATAATTATAACAGGTGACATGATTAAGAATGGTTCCCCCAAGTGTAAATATGTATTTGTTGTCAGTAAGGCGAGGTTTCTTCTGGAAGATCATGATTTTGGACTTCTCCATGTTTATGGGTAAGGCCCAGTCGCTGCTGAACTCCTCCAGAAGCGAGAGGCTTTGGTGCAGACCCTCTTCATGAGGAGACAGCAGCAGGAGATCGTCAGCGTACAGGAGGCTTTTGATCTCTCTGTCCTCGAGGGTCAGGCCAGGACAAGAGGACTTCTCAAGTGTTGATGCCAGTTCATTAATATAGATATTGAATAGAGTCGGGCTGAGGCTGCAGCCTTGACGAACTCCTTTAGTTTGACTGAAATAATCAGTGCGTTTGTCGTTAATCTTGACGCCGCATTTGTTCCCATTGTAAATGTCCTTTATAATATCATATGTCCTTCCGCCTATTCCACTTTGAATTAGTTTTAGGAAAAGTCCATTATGCCAAACCGAATCGAAGGCTTTTTTAAAGTCAATGAAGCAGCCGAATATTTTCCCTTGTTTTGTTTGTTGGACGTGTTTTTGTATGAGTGTGTGGAGTGTGTAGATGTGATTTGATGTTCTCTGTTTAGGCATAAAGCCAATCTGACAGCTGTTGAGGATCTTGTGTTCTTGGATGAACTGGACTAGTCTGTCGTTGATGATGGAGCAGAAGAGTTTGCCCAGGTTGCTGCTCACTGTGATGCCCCTATAATTATTTGGGTCGTACTTCTCACCTTGTTTATAAATTGGTGTAATCAAATTTTCTTTCCAGATCTCAGGAAAGTGTCCTGATTTTAATGAAAGATTGAATAATTTTAGAATTGCTTCTTTCAGTTTGGGGCTGCTGTGTTTCAGCATCTCATTAGATATTAAATCCACACCACAGGATTTTTTATTTTTTAGGGATTTGATCTTGTCTGTCAGTTCGTGTAGTAATATGGGCTGGTCTAACTGGTTGAGCTGGTCTTTTACAGTGTGTTCCAGGGTGTAGAGTTGGGAGGTCAGATGTTTTTGGGTGAGGGTTGGTTCGTTTTGTGAGTAGAGTTTTCCAAAATGTTCTGTCCAGATGTTTGGGTCATAGATGGGAATGTGTTTGGGTTCTTTTGATTTATCTAAATTATTCCATAATTCCCAAAAATAATTCTGATCGACTGCCTCCTCAATCTTATTAAGCTTTGCTTTCATGTGATCAGCTTTTTTCTGTATTAGGAGTGACTTATATGTTTTGAGGGTTTGCTGATATTTGTCTCGTGTTTGTTGGTTTGCAGGGTCTCTGTGTTTTATATTTGATAATGACCGTAAATCTTTTCTTAATTTTTGGCATTCCTTATCAAACCAATCATCTTTAGCAATTTCTTTCTTACATCTATATTTAGTTTTTTTTCTCAGGGCTTTTCTGACCACTGTAGAAAATATTTCATTTAATTGATGAGTTGCTAAATTGATAGTTTTCTTCTCTTCGCTAAATGAAGTAGATAGGAATGAGTCTATCATGTTCTGAACACGAGTGCTGTGGAGCTGGGCTTCATACTGGGCAGGACTGTCTTTACTCCATATAAATCTGGCGGGGAGGGGGTGCAGTTTAACCTTCTGATCTGAATAAGGCCGGAGATTCCCGGATCTGTTCAGGCTGAGGACTGTGTGACTGTGGTCTGATAACGGCAGCTGTGGCATCACTGTGAAATAGTTGATGTTCTTGTTGTCTATATCTGTGATGGCGTAATCTACTGTGCTGCTGCCGAGACATGAGCAGTAGGAGAAGCGACCCAGAGAATCTCCCTTAGTTCTGCCGTTAGCTATGTACAGACCCAGGCTTTTGCAGAGCTGCAGGACTTGTTTTCCGTGCCTGTTTATGGTGTTGTCATAATTCTGACGTGCCTTTGTAAAGTGTTTCCGTTGAAATATATGTGAATTGTTAATATATTTGTCTCCATCTGAGGTAATGTAATCCGCTTCCTTCCCTGTTCTAGCGTTCAGATCCCCCATTAACAGAACCGATCCTAGAGATTGAAAGTAAACAATCTCTGACTGTAGGGTTGAGAAGATGTCTTCATTATAGTAAGGAGACTCGTATGGGGGGATATATGTGGCACACAGGTACATGTCCTCATCTAAACACAACAGCTCTTTTTTAAGTTTTAACCAAATATGTGTTTTCCCTTTTTTCACAGGCTGAATATAATGCCACAGATGATCTTTGAACAAAACTATGATTCCCCCTGAATCTCTTCCGTTTTTAATGTTTGGCTGTTTGATTGAAGGGATTCGTAGCTCTCTGTAGTTTGGAGGAGTGCACATTTTGGAGTCTAAACGACACCATGTCTCAAGTAATATGATTATATCTGAACTATATACAATATTAACAAGATCGGGGTTAGTAATTTTCTCTCCAAAAGCAGAAGAGAACATCCCCTGAATGTTATAGCATGTTATTTTAAACGATGACATTGACAAATATTGGATTCACCAGAAAAATGATTCTCTCTCTCTCTCTCTCTCTCTCTCTCTCTCTCTCTCTCTCTCTCTCTCTCTCTCTCTCTCTCTCTCTCTCTCTCTCTCTCTCTCTCTCTCTCTCTCTCTTCGAGTATCCTACAGCACAAACACGGAGCACATGAACCAGGTCACCAGCAGTTCTAGGTCACTCTCATTAGCATGTCAATAGCTGTATTACAAACCCCCAGCTGAGTCAAAAACACTGGTGTACAGTAGATACAGTGCAGTTGAGTCAAAAACAGCAGGACATACACAACACATGAATAAATAAAGAAAGGCTGTTGGTAGGCATTAAACAATGTAGATGTTTAACAATGTCAACAATGTTTCCAAAACCCTGTTAAATGAAGTAAAAGCACTGTAACGGACACTCTTAAGTGGCTTATTGGTTGTTTTAAGCATTTAAAATCAGCAATTTGATAAAGGCACCATATTATTATTATTTGTACTTTTTTATTACTATTACTATTATTATTATTATTATTATTATTATTATTATTAAAAGTAAGTACTATAGTAAGTAAGTTATATATATATATATATATATATATATATATATATATATATATATATATATATGTATAACTGGTACTTAATTATTAGAATTATTAATACAATTATTATACAATTAATATCCAATAAATAAAATATTAAAATTTAAACAAACACACAAATAAATACATACATGCATGCATACAAAGCTAAATACATACATACATACATAGGGGTGTGCGATATTTATCGTCTACGATAATATCGTAATTGTTGTTTAATGATGTGCGAGCTGACATTATTGATAATTCATATCTATATTCAAGTTATGAAAGCAAAAGAATCCCATAATTATCATTATAAAAAAAATAGAGATTTGCCAATATCGCACACACCTAATACATACATACATACATAGTGTGTGCAAACATACTTGCAATAAAGCTCTTTCTGATTGTGATTCTGAAACATACATACATACATACATACATAAAAAAACATTTTTCTAGTAACATAATAGCCTAAATGAATATCACAATTTCCATAACCATGTAGTATCAACCCGCTCGTCAACATTTACTTTTAACCATATTTAACAACGCATAAAAAATTTCATATCTGTTTATGACTCTCATTGCATTCAGTAGTAATAATAGACTTCATGCTGATGGGTTTTGACCTGCCATCCATTCAGACTCCAGTGGACAGGGATAATTGGATATCTGACAAGCTGCAGCAAGTGTAAATCAGAGGAGGAAAATGCCAGTTAAATGTTTTCACTCTTTCATTAGCACTGTCACTTCCCTCCCTCCTCAGCGAAGCACTTAAGAGAGAACAAACACTCAAAGCTGTCATGTTTTATTTGAATATGTCGGTATTTGTTTCCTTGTGTTTTTCTGTTATCCCTAAGAAACATCAGAGGTAAGAGAGAGTCTTGTGTAATCCAAAGGGATAAAAGGATATAGAGAAAAAAAACTGAAGCTGACTTAAAACCAATTTATAAACACAAATCTTACCGTGGCGTAAATAAGCACTTTTATTTGTTCCACTCTTTTGTATTTTTTATCACTATTTTAAATCAGAATATTATCATCAAAACATTCAACAACAAAGCACCTATTATGGTTATTGTGATCACAGACAAAAGACATGGAAAAAGTGTTTCAAACTCATGTCCGCAAAGTTACCCATACTCACACACACAAACCAAAACACATTTCCATTACAGCATTACAGCATTACAAGGAGTTGCTTGTTAAAAGAGGTGTGAAAATTTTTTAAACTGTCATACAAACAAAATTTACTCCAATTCCAATTTTAAGTATACATTCCAAACTGTGACAGGGTTTAAATAATATTCCACTATAGGGTCAGTAAAACTAAACTACTGGTTCTCCACAAATCTGGTGTTCTGATGGTGGTTCCCCTACTTTGGGCCTGAGGTTTAAAATGATCTTTGAATGTTTCTAGCACAACTGGGACTGTTTCCTGAGAATGACCATTTACCCAATACTACTCCAAAAACATACTTATACATGCAATTAACTGCAGTTTCCATCTCAAATGACCACTAATGGCAGTAAAACATCAACAACTTTATTCTGATTTACAGTTTGACATTTGCATCACATAATCAGCTCCATATATATTGCTTTTCTGACAAAGTAAACTTGCTTGGTAGCTCACCTGGTACAGTATTGCATTTGCGTTGTGAAGTGTTGAGGTACAAAAGTCCCAAAAAACTTGAGCTACAATGGCATAGTAGCTTCAGCAAATGCGTTTATATCCTAAGTTTTCTTTTTTAACACTATCGGTAAGGTTTAGGGTCAGGTTAAGTGTAGGTGATACATTATTTTCAAACACTCATCTGACATTCAATTTCTGAACTGCCATGATACGTACTGTACACCAACCAAAGTTATAAAACATTGGCAGATTTACATTCAATCCGTTTGTTTCTGATGAAACTGAACACGCTTTTAGTGCCACTCACTGGACATATCACTTTGAAAGTGTCGCAAAATGTACAAGAAGCAACATTGAATCATTTTGCAGAAATGGGCATGTTTTTCCAGTGAGTCTGGGTTGCAATTGCTTCATGAGGAGAGAAAACATGCCATGCTGTACTGTAATAAAACAATCTGTGCCAGCAACTTAAGTGCATAAAGCACATTTCAATTATCCACACTTATACTAGCTCTGCTCAGGCCTTCTCTGCAAGTTTAGTATGTCAGAATTAGCGTACAGGGATTGATTATTCATGTTTCAGTATCATTTAGACGTTATGAGCGATATAAAAAGGGGTCAATGAAGAGGAGGGGCCACGGTATTCTGGGTAATGCCGATGAACAATATCCCATCTGCATGTCCGACCGACCGACCGCCCGCCTGCAGCCCAGACGCTATAATGCCCCCTTTGTTGTGCAAAACTTCAATGACACCCAGATCTGGTTTGTTGTGACTGGTCGAAGACGAGAGTTTTAAAGCTGATAAACTAGTCACTTACTATCCAAACTTAGGATCATCTTTCCTAGATTAAGCACCTTTGCTCTGAAACTTTGAGCTAGTGTCGGAAGAATCATTTTCCAAAGGAAAGATCTGTAAATCATAGAGATCTGAAGCTATATATCAAGAGTGCACAACAATAAGAAGAATATCAAATCTGGCCTACTTTCAATAACAAAGCGAGACTGGGGAATTCTCCATTGTGCTACTAATGGAAAAGAGTGGGAGATGAAAAGATGAGAGATGCAAAAATGTGTCACTGATGTTGTTTGATTTGATACTTCTCTTCCCAAACTTCAATGGGCCGTATAATAAAAGCAAGAATAATTCTGAAATAAAAAACTCCCATCTCAGAGTATATATAGGTCTTTTCCCACTTGAACTAGTTAACCCTGGGTCATTCTAAACCCTGGGTCATTCTAAACCCCGGGTAAACTGAATTGTGGGTTATCTTGCTTCAGGTTTCACACTGCTCATAATTTACCCGAAGTTACCAATTAATTCTGGGTTTTCATAAGGTGACGTTTCGCACTGTATATTTCTAAACCCTGGGTTAACGTTTTTATTTGCACATTCAAATTGACATTTTCCCGCAGAAACAACTGTTTATATACATCGTATGGTGTTTCCGCGACTGCTCAAAGTGTGTGAATATTCAAGTTTCAAACAAGTTAACAAGCAAAAGCGCAAAAAGTGAGAAGCTAAAATGCTACAGGCTAATTGTTTACAAATGGTCATGGTATTGACGTCACAACCAGAGCCGTTGAAAAGCATATTTAACGGCTCTGGTCACAACCTTCAACACACTATGGGGCTTTTTACACGACAATGTTTTCAACAAAAAATACGGGAAACTTTTAAATGTGTTTTGGCCATTTAATTACACGACAACGGCGTTTGAAAACGGGATTTAAAGTGCAAGTTTTTGAAAACGATATCGTTATCGTCTCCGTGTAAACTGTGAAATCTGTGAAAACAGTGATGTCATGCGTATTACATGTTCAGTCAATAGGCGTGTAGTGTTTCTTTACAAAGTGACATCGCCACCTACTGGCCTGGCATGATAATACAGAGCTTTTAGTCATTTTTGCAGATCCGTGTGATTGGGGATCAATTTAACAAAGTTGTCGTCTGTACGCAAAAAACTTTTCCGTTTTTTAGTACATTGTTGTTGTGTAAACGTACCCAAAAAATAGATCCTCAAGATTTTGCTGGGGGCGTTTTTACTCATTTCAAAGGTGAAGGAGGAGCCAATCATAACAGGGGTCATTTGCATAAAGTCTTAAAGGTACGGCAGCAAGAACACCCCACAGGATTGACAATAATACTAAAATTCATTAGTAACTTACTTTTTACACAATCAGTTCATAAACATTATATGTATATAATGTTATATACATACAGTATACAGTATATTACATATATACATGTTCTTGATCATTGAATCAGCGAGTCGTTGACTCTGCAATTATTCAGTGTTTTTTGTGTTTTTTTTTTTTTTTTTACCAGATCAACAGGTTCATTGGAAAGAATCAATTTGTTCTCAAATTGGACATCACTCTTGTGTTTCAGAGGGTGGTTATTTCAGGGGTGGCGAAATAACAAGGAACGATATGTTTTTATGGAATGTAGTGGAGAAAAAAAGTAAAATATTGTGTTTTGGAATGTAGTGAAGTACAATTAAAAGTTTCCTAGAATAAAAATACTCTCAAGTACAGAATAGATACTTGAAGATGTACTTAAATACTGTGCAGCAACAAAGAAATACTACTTTGTTACTGTCCATCACTGTGTAAAACTAAATCACTATACCAAAAGTGTACAATATGGCTCATCTAAAAAGTCCTAATTTGTCTTCTAAGATTACACTTATTCAAACAGAATACTATAAAAGACACATAAGTGTTCAATGCTTTTTGGCAATACTGATATTAAACAGCAAATAGTCAGTGTCAAAAGAAGACAAAAATGCATTTGATTTCATACACACATAAGAGAAAAACCTTAGTTTTACAATTGAAAAATAGTCTTCCATCCTTCAGGATATTAGAACAAAAACAAAGGAGCCACATCTTGAAGTCATCCTGCATGAAAACCCAAACACACCCTCTAAAGTTTGACGTACACTGTCTGGGCGAGAGCAGACAGGACCTATAATTTAGGCCATATTAACCCTGAAAGCCCAGTTAGGAGATACGGATGAGTTTAATCTGTGGCGTTAAGCTCTGCATGCTTAGACACAGATGATCCCTCAACCTGAGCTGGCATGGGGGAAGGATGCCAACGGTGCTTCACTTCAAAATGTCTGTGCATCTTTACAAATTCTGACTGGCCCTTTATACAGACTGAAGTCTAATCCTTGATATAATCACTATGCATAGATAAGAAACACAATATCAATCCTGAATGCAACACTTACCCGCGTACGACCACTCTATGTTTTCTGAGAGTTTCTTCTGTGATCTGACTCCATATGCTTCTGATACATCCGCTGAATGAAAAGAAAAGAAAAAAATCAGATTATTCTGTCAAAATGACTAAATAACAACATGTTTGCTAAGAAACACATTTACCTAAATAGAAATGGTAATGGTAATATAATTTTCTTTTTCATGTAAAATTATCAGAAAAACTATTTGAATGAAAGGTTAAAAAAGAAAAGAATTTCATCAGAGTCAAGTCAAAATACACATCGTTTCATGATATTAATGTTTATAATATCTTAAAATCCTCATTCGCGTTTAGCAGATTAGAGCTGGGCGATAATATATTTTACAAATTGCGATGATATAAAAATAATCAAGCAGAATTGATTAATATTTGGTATGTCCTCCTTTTGCTTTCATGACAAATGATTAAATATATACTTATTTATTAGTCCTTATTTATATTAATTATTCTAAAAAAGTCATTACTATTATAAAATAATTAAATTATTTGATTTGTGACTTAGTGCTGAATCTTAAATATTCCTTATTCGTTTTACGCCATAACATTTCTTTGTATTATTATTAGGGCTGTCAAACGATTAATCGCGATTAATCGCATCCAAAATAAAAGTTTGTGTTTACATAATATATGTGTGTGTATGGAGTATAATTATTTTCTATATATAAATACACACACATGCATATATATTTAAGAAAAATGTGTTATTTATATATAAAATATTTATATATAATATAAATTATCTATAATATAAATATATATACACAGTATATATATGCAAATATTTCTTAAATATATACATGCACGTGTGTGTATTTATATATAGAAAATAATTATACACCGTACACACACATATATTATGTAAAAACAAACTTTTATTTTGGATGCGATTAATCGCGATTAATCGTTTGACAGCCCTAATTATTATTAATATTGTTTTTCATTCAAATCCTAGAACTTCCTGTTTATAAATTAGATTTTGAATCTTATTAGTGTATTCAATGCAGTGGGAATATTCTTGTTTATTTTAAGCCTAGGTTAAACTGATATATACAAGTCTTATAAGTTTAAATCTCTCTTTAGCCTGTATCAAACCTTGTAAATCTTCAGATTAAAAAAAATATATATATGGCATGTTCATTCAAAATGTGGCTGGCAAATATTTATTAAAAAAACTGCTTAAATTAGCAATTAAACTGCTTCACAGAGATCAATCTTTAAATTCCTTTTGCCGGAGCTAAATCGTGTCATGACCTGCTGTGACCTGCTGTCAAAACACTCGCTCTACCACAGACAGTCAAATGCAGTCTTGTGAATGACTTCTTGGTATTTTGTCTAGTATTAAAGGTTTGAAATACTGCAGTCAGGTTGTGATCCGCAGCATAAATCGTGTTAGACGAGTGACAGTACCAAATTCAAATGGCATAATTGTTTTAAGAATGCAGTTATGAGTCAGATTATAAGCACAATATGGAAATCATCGAAGATGTGAGTTCAATGGAAAGGCAACCTCTATTATTCTCTTTGTTCAGTCTTTTGCCTGGTGGTTTCATTCACTTGACTTAAAAAAGGTCTCTTTTATTGTCAGAAGGTCGTCGCCCAGGATTTTAAGGTAAAAGATCATCTGCAAAGTTCTTCCTCATAATCACTTCGCTCTTACAAAGCGTTGGTCTCCTGCTGATCAGCAAGCTTTGGTCTTTTTTTCTTTTCTTGCCTTTTTAACTTCTAAACGTAAAGTCCTCCAATCACATGCCATATAGGACACAATACATCAAATCAATCCTTGTCAAAATACTAAAGGATTTAGTTCCACAATTTACTTTTTACCCCCCATTTAATCGCATTTGACTGTCAAAAGAATTTATTCGCCATTAAATGTAATTTTATAGCGGTTAGAAATTACCTCAGTTTGTTTCTGAAAAGCTATCAATGTTGTGTTCCCAATTCATCCCAAATCGATA
This sequence comes from Squalius cephalus, assembly GCF_949319135.1. Lineage (NCBI taxonomy): Eukaryota > Metazoa > Chordata > Actinopteri > Cypriniformes > Leuciscidae > Squalius > Squalius cephalus. Next base: position 15,074,576 of record NC_137144.1, read on the forward strand.
TGATTTTCTTTTTTTATAAAAAAAATAGTTATTACATCTTCTTTTGTGTTTCATGGAAGTCAAATGGGTTTGGAACAACATGAATTTTACTTTTTGGATGAACTATTCCTTTAATCCTCCAAAACTAACTTCTAGTAAAACCAAAGAGAGCAGAAGATGCAGTGGTAGAGGAATATAAACTCTTAAGGGTTTACACGACAATGATGTACTAAAAAGGAAATGCTTTTTTCGCGTACAGACGACAAGGTTGTCAAAACGATCCCCGTTCACACGGATCCACGAAAGTGACTAAAAATGCTGTATTATCATGCCAGGCCAGTAGTTGGCGATGTCACTTCGTAAAGAAACACTACACGCCTATAGACTGAACACATAATACGATGCGCATGAAGTCACCGTTTTCACATAGGCTATTCACGTTTTTGTTCAATAACTTGCACTTTGAATCCAGTTTCCAATCCAAGTTTGCGTTTTCAGGCCCCCAAAACACTGTTGTCATGTAAATTAATGACCAAAGCACATAAAAAGTTTCCCGTTTTTAGTTTAAAAAAAACGTGTTGTGTAAACGGTCCCTAAAAGCCTTATGTCGATGCTCTAATTAGCATATAATAGCCAGCATGTCTATTGCATGTGGGTCGGACCTCTGATCCATAACTGTCCATAACTCAGTCTGTGCCATTTCAGTCTCACCACTGCAACTCAACAAACAAAAATAGAACAAATCAGATAGGCTGCAGGAAAGCAGTCAATTATAACAGAGACAGAGCCTTTTAAGAGAGTTTTTGATAGAGGTTTGCTGAGTGGTTTGAGCTAAACAAGCAACATTTACGATACCATTATAGGGTCATTCTCAAAATATGGTGCCAAACATGTCCTGCGAGTTCTCCGTCCATATAAACACCATATAAAAGACATCATTCTAGATATTAAATAAGATTAAAGGTGTAGGCTCTATATTATATCAATAAAGAAACCTTTGTTTCCTATATCTGGTATACCACTTCTATGACATTTATAGTTATTTATTTTCCACATTTTATTGATTTTAGTCTAGCAAGTGGTGTGTATTTTTACATTATAGTTCCTATATTGTGCCATTGGGATTGAGCAAGATGACCACCAAGAGAACGGATTTGCCTTTAAGACAGTGACATTTGTATTTCAATGCTCACTGTTTAGTTCTCTATTAAGCTGTCAACAAGTTAAACTAAGTTGAACCACACAATCCCTCCATTACTTTACAGCCAACGTCCTTTTTTGGTTCCAGCAGCCTACTGCCAAACCCGACCATAATGCTTTTAAAAGATGAAAGAAACCTCCCTAAAGAGGGCCCTGTCCCTTGGGAGAAAGAGCACAATAAAAGCAACAATGGCTTTGACATGAAACACCTTTACACCTTTAGCGAGGATACCCTACACTGAACAAGTTTGCAGAGGGAAACTGTCCGCCTATTCACTAGCTACAGAAGAACAGTCTTGCCTCATCTTTCTGTTAGCTTTTGTCTGTCTGTCTACACATTGGTTTTGGTTCTTTCAAGATGGTCTGTGCACCTGTTACGCCATACAAACGCCTACACACTTTTACAGTGTATCAGAGCGTCATGTCTAGTAATACATTCTAATTATAGCTCGCCCAGAGTTGAGCTTTTCTGAGCTAATTTAACACGCTCTGGGAATATCGACAACAATGAAGTGTATTTATTTTTTTCACTTAGTTCAGTCTTAGAAAAATGACCATGGTAACCATGGGTTTTGCCAAAATACAAGTTGCTAGAGTCATTGTTAAAATAAGTACACTTTAGCATACCTTTTAAAAAAAAGCTTAATTTTTAGTTCACCCAAAAATGAAAATTCTGTCATCATTTACTTGCCCTCAAGATGTTCCAAACCTGTATGAGTTTCTTTCTTCTGTTGAACACAAAAGAATATATTTTGAAGAATGTTGGTAACCAGACAGTTGAAGGAAGCCATTGACTTATGGAAGTCAATGGGTGTCGTCAACTGTTTGGCTTAAATTTAATGTAATTTAAGTTAAATGACTTAAACATCTTTATTGAACTTAAAAATGTAAGGTTACAGGTTACAGACATTATCATTATACTTGCCTAAAGGGATTTAATGGGGCAAATTGAAAAACATTAGTTATTAAGAGCAAGATCACAATGAACAATATAACAGCTACAACACTGTAACAAGAGTGTGTATTTGGCCCAGTAACTGCCAGGAGCCATTCTGAAACCTGAGCCACATTGGAAAGAACACAGGTGAGTATAATAAAGGAAAATAAATTATGTAAAAGGACTGAAGTTCACTCGCTCCCTCCCCGTTTAACTGCATTCGTCTCCTTTCTCATGGTCTACCCCATTTACCGTATCAATACAAACACAACAATGAGATCAGTGGCTCAGCCGTGAGAGCCACAGAGAGACTGCAGGTTCACACACTGTAAGGCCTTAGTGCCTGTGTGATTGCTTTTGTCTGAGAAGACCCATATTCCCTTTCACCCAATCAACAGCTCTCATGTGAGCCAAGAGCTTTACACATCGGCTTGATTTCCTGGTACATGGTGTAACAGAGAGTGAATGAGATGTAACAAAGACCTGCTGCGTTATAGATAAGACGAGGAGGTTTGGTTACTCTCTACGACTCTTGAACGTAGTAATGTTTTGCAGATGTAACGGACGTAGGCCAGTAAGAGCTGTGTGGGTAAACCTCGGTTCGAATCCCGCTCAGCGGGGATCGGTTACATTTGGTGCCGTGACCCGGATGAGAGTGAGGTTTAGAGGGATGAGTGTAACGGACGTAGATCAGTAAGAGCTGTGCATGGAAAATTTGTCTGATGGGCTGTCAATGATTTTATCGTTCATCAGCTGGAAAAAAATCATTCTCACATCCCTGATCTCAAGAGGTGAGCTTGAGGCAGCGGTGTTTAGCGTCCCACTCCGGAGACCCCGGTTCGAAACCCGCTCGGAGTGGGTCGAGTAGGAGCAGTTACACAAACATTTCACTAATGAAAAATGATTATAATCTTATAAGCTTTCATGAAGTTGTAAACATTCAACATGGTGGTTCTAATAAACCACTGCATATAAACTTTGAAATGCCTTAAATTAATATTTACAAATAAAATTAAAATAAAGATCCATTTACACCCAGAATGATAACTATTAAAATAAATATATTGGCATCCACACCATGGACAATAAAGCAGGATGGATTCTGATTGGCTGTAACTGATTTTACCGTTCATCAGCTGGAAAAAAAATAATTCTGAAAGTGATTCCAATGATATTGTTCCTCTGTGTCGTTTTCTTTAGTAGTTGTGGTGTGGACTTCAATATTCGCATAGAGTGTCCTAAAGCCCAAAAAATGTGGACGCAAATGCTTCTAGCTAAACAAGCTTGTTTACTCACATTGGAATGTGATAAAACGCTGTTCAAAATAAACATTGAATTTTCAATGTTGCCACAAGGGGCGCTAAAGCGAGCAGTCATACAAACTGACTTCATATTGTCAGTTTTCTCTTTTCAGTCAAATACTGTCATGGCAGAGCAATAGTTTAATAGGTACAATAGTTCACATTCTTCTATTTATAGCTATTCCAACATATTTATAACTAAAAAATTGTTATTTGAAGGTAACTTTCTGGTGCCCTTAAAGGGATAGTACACACAAAAAATTTAATTCTGTCAGCTGTATGACTTTCTTTTTCTGTGAAACATTCTGTGAAACAAGTCTCTGTTTTTTCGTCCATACAATGAAAGTCAAAATGTATGTTCCGCCCCAACGTTCTTCCAAATATCTTCTTTTGTGTCTAGCAGAAGAAAGATCGTACAGGTTTACCAACATGTGAATGAAGGGTGAATAAATGGGAGAAAAAGGGAAAAGCATCTTAGCTCAATAATTTTAGCTTATTCAGACTAATACTGAAGAGTAAGAACCTGATAAAAGGATATGAAAGGACTGACATGAAGACTTTAAAGAGGAACCACAACCAAGACCAGACAGAGAGGTATCAAGAGGGTAATGTAAGGAAGGTGACCCTTTGTTCCTCACCTCTCTAATGCATTAGAAACCAGAGAACACAACCACCCCTGGAACACATGTGCCAGAGGAGGACACACTTCAAACCTCAGCTGTCATTAGTAAAATTAAAGGTGTACAGCCACACAGTAATCCAAGAGAGTCATCTCAAAAGATGAGACAGGAGAGAGCAGCACTCAGGATCAAACCCTGTCAACATGAGGTGAGAACAAGGATTCAAAGACCAAGAGGTGAGGTGAACCCTGTTTTTGAAGTAGGATGACAGAATCGACATGGAAAATGAGAAATTCAAGAAATTCAACAACAATTCAAATGTGCACAGCATAAACACAGAATATGCAACACGCACAGAAATAGCAATTAGTGTGTGTGTGTGTGTATATATATGTATTATGTAAGCTAATTTAAAAACAAGTTGACTGCTAATAAGTGAAAACAAAGAAAAATGCCGCCCTACATACCATTAGTTTTATATAAAATAATTAATGTATCTGATGTTTCAAGGCTCTTAGTCTGTGGCAATTAGCTTTAAGTTCATCTATACGCTAGCATACCACTACAGTTGATTAAATAATATTTTCAGCAACAGCAAGTACTAGCCTACCAAAGAGTTGGCTAAATTGGGAAAAGCATACTCAAGCCAAAAATCATCAAATTAAACATTCCCCTTTCTTTCCTGTTTTCAGTTAGCCTTTGTTTAGCAAGCTAGCAGCTTAGCATAGGACTAACTTAAGCAGTTAACACTATGCTAAGCTGTTAGCCTGCTAAACAAGGTATCATGATACTACATTTTTGATCAGGCATTGATAGAATTATGCTAAACGCTAATAGCTATTTAACAGAAAACACTTATTTAGAAATGGCATGCAACCATTTAGACTGCTAATTATGAATGATAATGCAGAAAATAATCTATATATAGAAGATTATTGAGTCATGCAGAGATGACGTATTTTTGTAGGCCAAATCGCAGAAACGAGTTAGTATTTTAGCACTTCCGGTTCCATTGTTTCGTGGGTTTTTGAGTAAATGACTTAAATAAGGACTGGGGTTTCACGTTTTATTTTATGACATAAAATACATCAGTATTACCCCACTCATGATTTTTTAAGCTGTTATTTGTCTTCAAAAAGCCGGTTGCTAACAAGTGGCTAAATGGGACTACAGAGGCTGTCGGGGACATTAAACGTCATCACACCGAAAAGATAAGCTGAGTCCGCTTTTACAGCCACATTGTGCATATAATTGTGCTCTTATAAACTTTTCTAACTCAAAATGTCAGTGAAAATGCTTTTTAGATAAAAACTGAAAGAGCTGAGTGATGGTGACGTTGAATTCGTGGAGTTAATTTAAAGCCTACCTTTAGCTTTTTCATTCTGGCGACTGTATTTAGGCTTCAAAATTCATAAAAAGTTGTGATCATCTGTGATAATTATCTTGATGGACAAAGCATGTAATGATCATAAACTTTTACTGATAACAGCTTATTTTTTGCAATAATCCAAAAGCCTATGTAAAAATCCTATTGTGTTTTTGTCAAGGGAACCAGTGTGATCCCAGACAGCAACATTGTGTTGGCCCAGATCCGGACCACATCTGGTACATGTGGATTCCACGCGTACCAGATGTGAGCTGGATCTGGGCTATGTTGCTGTCTGGGATGCTAACTTCCAATTTGGCCTACAAATGTACGTCATCCCTGCACCACTCTATTCTGCATTATACAGTGCAGGAATCAATGGCAATAACACAGCCAGCAAGCAATCACTGAGTCAATATGTTGTTGCTAGAGTGAGCAGATGAAGGTGTGTGAGTGTGTTTGAGTGTGTGACATGTTGCTTCTGAAGTGTGGAGAGGATGTGCTTTTAATTGCCTGTAATCTCGCTCCAGTGCATTCCAGCATCAACCCTGTTACCCGATAAGACTGATGGAGACTGGGTTCATCAAGGACAGGACATTGTTTGTAAGAGGGATTTCCCATCATCCTGTTCCACTAGCATTACAGCTACTCTGTTTAGTACTGACAAAAGCCAAGAACAACACTCAAACATATATTTAGGCTAAATTTAAGATTTGATTGTATTGAATTGAATTGCATATAACATTTCCATCCATTTGGATTACACAGTTTTAAATTAAACAAACTAATAAACTGAATATGATGCATATTTGTCAGTCAGACATAAATGAAACAGGTAAGATTTCTGTAATAGTACCAGTTTTAAATACACAATAGCGCTTTATATATTTATCATCAATAAATCCAATTTCTTTCAATCTCATATTGGACATTGTTTGTTCCACAGCTAGCCATTTTTCAACCATGTTCATACTTTTTAACTGAATAAATTTAATTGTTTTCACATTAACAGATTTATGCTGATTTAAGCGATTTGCAATTTATTAGTCTGTTAATGTTAAAACTGTGTAATCCAAATGGAGTTCACCCAAAATAAAATGTATCCCATAATTTACTCACCCTCAAGCCATCCTAGGTGTATATGACTATCTTCTTTCAGCCAAACACAATATGAGTTATATTAAATAATATCCAGGCTTAATAATGGCATTGAATAGTGCATAATTTTTTAAGCTCCAAAAAGCGCATCCATCCATCATAAAAGTAATCCATACAGCTCCAGTGGGTTAATAAAGGCCTTCTGAAGTGAAGCGATGGATTTTTGTAAGAAAAATACTAATATTTAAAACTTTATAAAGTATAATCACTGGCTTCACGGCAACGGCCGTAAACGTTAGTCGTATGGATTACTTTTATGATGGATGGATGCGCTTTTTGGAGCTTCAAAAACTTGGACACTATACAATGTCATTACAAAGCTGGGAAAAGCCACGATATTATTTAATACTCCGATTGTGATCGGCTGAAAGAAGAAAGTTATATACGCCTAGGAAGTCTTGAGGGTGAGTAAATTATGGGATGAAATACATTTTTGGGTGAACTTTTCCTTTAAATTTGAGCACTAAATTTAGCATCTTGCTATCTGCCTTAGCTTAGTGTATTCATGAGACATGTCGTGATTTCATATTTATGAATGAATCATTCTTTGAATGAATCAGTGAACCAGTCTGAATGATTTGTTCATGAATCTGACTGATCTGGTTCAACTTATTTGCTCGCTGTCTTTCAAGTTACAGCTCAATTTTTAAAAATGTATCCGTTTTATACAGGTCTGAAACAATATGATGGTGCGTAAATAATGACACATTCTCTTTAAGAGAACTGTAACAACCCCAGTCCACATTTAGAAAAGTTATCTTGGCCAAAGAGCTGTATTAGCCAATCAGCATGCGGGAAACGTTTTGTTACTACTCTGGGAAAACAAACGGACCTTGGGCCAACTCACACCCAAAACCATGAACACAGTTTCAGACCAGTTTCTTTCACTATGAGTCTCTGAACTTAGGAGTTTATTTATGTTCGTCTTCTTTTGAGTGAGCTTAAGCTCTTCCTGTGACTATAAAAATATCCTGAGCCAAAATGACGAAGTAAAGTGTGCCATTCAAATCACAGCATAGATGCCTCCAAAGCAGAACAGCAGTAAACATTTACAGTTGGATTGGCTGTGTTTTAAATACGGGGTCCATCAGAGCCTTATGTTTATAGGGAAAGAGTGCCTTGATGGAGTCAAAAGGGGACACAATCTCACAGTCATAAAAGACGTATAGACAAACCTTAATGGCAAAAGAAAGAAACCAATCGAGTGTGAGAGAGTGCAGAGCAAAACTGAAATGAAAATGAAAACAAATGCTGCAGTGCTCTATAAGTCATGTTTGCCGATTCAACCACATGGGAAAGAAAAAGATTAAGAATATTATTTTTTGCATGCTAATAAGCATCATGCAAAAAAGCAACTAGTTAATAGTGAGAATTGGACCCTATACTATATATATGGTATAATCCAATTAGTGACATATTAAATGTCTTGAATGTTATTGGAAGCTAATTGACTCAAGTTGTGTTTCAAAGATTCTGTCGAGAAAATGTCAGTAAAATACATCTAAGCAAGAACAACATCCTGAGAAATGATCAACACAGATGAACATCTTGTATACAGAGCCAGTCTCTCGATGAAGAAAGAGCGTTCTACATCTGAGACAAATCATTTGCACCAGATTTCACATGCTCAGAGGATTCATTCAAAACATAAGGAGTCTCTGATTTGGCACAAGAAAAAATAAACTTAATCTAGAGCCCACCAGCATTCAGTAAGAGCCGAAAATAGAAACATATTTAGACTTCTACAAGATTATAAAAGTTTTAGCCTTTATATATATATATATATATATATATATATATATATATATATATATATATATATATATGTATGTATATGTGTATATATATATATGTGTGTATATATATGTGTGTATATATATATATATATATGTGTGTGTATATATATATGTGTATATATATATATATATGTGTGTGTATATGTGTATATATATATGTGTGTGTATATATATATATATATATATATATATATATATATATATATATATATATATATATTGTATGTTACAAGGAATACTTACAATGGAAGTGAATGGGGACAATCTATAAATGTTAAAGTACACACCGTTTTAATAGTACAGCCATATGACATGAACAATGTTTTATCATGATTTTAGTGTGAAAATGTCCAACTTATCTTTTCTGTGTAAAACTATATCAACTTTTTCTTTGTTGCCATTACCTAAAGCAATGACAAAAATGACAAAAAATTACCTCCAAAAATTCACAAGTTTTAACTGATGAATTGATGTGTTTCTATGAAATAAGCAATTTTTTATCTCACAATTCTGACTTTTTTTCCCGGCAATTGTGAGTTTATATATTGCCATTCTGACTTTGTATCTAAACGCGCAACTGTGAGAAAAGTAAAAATAAAAAATTCCGAATTGTGAGATGAAAAATTGCTTATTTTTTGCTTATTCACAATAACCTTTTTTATTTTATTATTCTGTGGCAGAAACAAGCTTCCATTCATCTGAACCTGAACAGACCAATCAAATTTAGTTTTATATATTTATTTTTTCGGACTATTAAGCATTGTTGCCATCAGCGACCCTATCAGAACAAGACCTGCAACCCATTTTTGGGTCATGAATATAAAACATTTCATAAACCAAAGAGCTTTAAATACTCTTTGAAGTCTGTATAATAGTATCTAATATGGAAAGTGATAAAGCAGTTTAATAGGATGAATCTTAGCTAATTGGCTGGAGCAAAGGGAGTTCTGAAGAGTGTGAGAGACTCTCTGATGGGTCTTCTCTCATTCAAAGCCAGAGATTACCCACTCAACCAAGTGGAAATTCAAAAGCATTACTACAGGTTGAATGAAAAAGGAGGGAGATATTTGTAATTGTTCTTTCACCTGCATCAGGCCACAGCGGTTTTCCCCGGGACATATGGTGCAGGCAGGGTGAACTGGATTAACGAGAATCAGCCCTAATTAAGAGACTCTGAAAATCTCCTATTATTTCTTTGATGGCCTGGAGGACTCATGCGAATAGCTATTTTGAGTGGTATCCTAATTGAAAAGGGCATGGATTCTCAGATGGGGGAAGACTCTAAGAGCATCCAGAGGACTGTCAACCGTTTGAAGTGCTGAAGTGTCCTTGAGTGACACTCAAACATTTCAAAACATTTTGTAAAATCCATCTCAACCCTTATAATCTCCACCTGGCTATTGAGATGTGTATGCATTTTGTTGAACTGTAAGATTTGGTAAGTCTTTGGACCTGTTACATAACCCAATGCCGAGTGAATTTAGAAAATTAACATAATTTATTCTTTTTTAAATAGTATATTTTGTACCAATATTACTGGGCATGAAACTTTATTGTGCATTTTTTTTTTTAAAAGCTATAGTTTTTTTTAAAATAATAATGTACAGGAAATCGTTTTTCACATACATATATATAAATATATTATTTTTATGGTTACTTTATGCTGTTTTGAACAGGTTTGGAGCAACATAAAGGCAAGTAAATGATAATAATTTACATTTTTGGGTGAATTATTCCTTTTAAACTATCATCATAAGAGGAAAGTAACTCAAATACGCTTGTAAATCTTATAAGAGCCTTGATTGTGAGATAAGCTCTTGCCCTGGTCTTTGTCCCATTTGAGTCCCATCTGGGGAAGATCAGCAAACCACCCACAGCTCATCCACCAGCTGTCTCCTTCTTACCCAGATGTGGATCTGTGTCATCCTTCGATGTTTATGTGATCAGAACAGTCTGCTTATATGATCAAAACTAGCCTGCTAGTATCGAAGTCAAGATGTCCATTCAGTCACCAACAGTGAATAGACTTGTGATCAGTTCAGTTTGCGATTAAGAGCTGTCCCTTTTGTCTGAGCAGATTGCCTCATGGGAAATACTCCCACAGGTGATTAAAATTCAAGTCCTGACTAGTGATACTTTCCAATCCTGTACCCCTCACTCTCTTACTTTATTGTTTAAATTTTGACAAAAATGCCAAAAAATCTATAAAAAAGCACCAATCATTTAATTACAGGAGGTAATTTTAATATGATGAACATGTAAAATGAGACTATAGCCAGAATATCGAGTGTTACAATTTCACTCATTCACATATGATATACAGTCTAATTTAATTTATTTGAAATCTATTCAACAACAGTGAATGTTTCGTAAAAATGATGGTTCTTCTGAAAAAAAAATCCAATTTAGGTAAGCAGGCAGACAGACAGACGGATGGACAGTCCCTGACATTCACTATTCAACAAAGATTCACGATGGATGGATGGATGGATGGATGGATGGATGGATGGATGGATGGATGGATGGATGGATGGACGGACGGACGGACGGACGGACGGATTGATGGATGGATGGATGGATGGATGGATGGCTAGTCAGACAGATAGATAGATGGACAGATGGGCATACGTGATTAGATAGATAGATAGATAGATAGATAGATAGATAGATAGATAGATAGATAGATAGATAGATAGATAGATAGATAGATAGATAGATAGATAGACAGACGGAAGGACGGATAGACAGACAGATGAATGGATGGATAGATAGATACTCCAGAGTGCTTTCATCCTTGCCAGAAGATACAGTGTAACCCAAGCCTCTCAGGCCAGTATACGATACAACCTTTTGTAGTCCTATACAGTCTATCAATTATTCAACTTCAACCAGCTCACATTCTATACAAACAGAATTTGAACTACTTTAAGAACAAAAGGGATTTAAGTAGCAAACACAAGCTGCTTTGATTGTCCTCTCTCTGGGATCTCGCAATGACCTCAGACTTTATACTCACACAGTGTCAGAGACCAACAGACTATATCATAGTGTCCAAACTTTACTTAGATTTGTATTCAGCATCCTCTCCAAGGTCCATTGAATAAGAGCAGAGAATCTAGACCACACACCTCTAGCCTGGAAAAGAACAGGAAGGGATCTCAAAGCATCTTAAGCTAGCACTCAACAGACCTGCTCTTGTTTTCTCCAATGGCAGACGGGAGTAGCTCATTCAGTAGCATGACAGCAAACCCTGGTCTGCTGTCATTAATTAAGTGGCAAGTCAGGGATACTGACCCAACCGGCAGAGAGCCATAGGGGCCCCGGCAGAGCCTGTCAATCTACACGCACCGAGATGAAGATGCTGAGATTCCCGAGGGACAGAGAGAAAGAGACAGACCTTCAATGGACAGAGAGATCAAGGAAAATCTGAAGAGATGAGATAGCATACGAAAGACTGGAAGATAAATTTGAGTTCCACATTTTATGAAGACTACCAATGGAATATTAGGGTGTTCTGTGTGGTTGACAAGGCATTGATATGCTGTTGCTATGGTGTTCAAAAGAAGTCTAAAGCTTTGCTAGGTGGTTGCTGAGTAGTTGTTAGCCATTGCAAGGGTATTCTGAACAGTTGTTAGCTTGATGCTATATGTAGTTGCTAAGTTCTAGGTGTATTTTAAGGTATTCTGGATTGTTACTGATTTGACCATTAAACTCGGATTGCATTTACAAATATCTAATTAGGGATACAATGTTATTAAAATTTAGAGAAAGTTTGCATTCGCTTGTTCTCTCACAAAAATGTTTGCATTCCCCGGAGAAGCGCTAGCCTGGGTTTCCCCATGCTGCCTTGCGCGCAGCGCGATTTTATTCACGCTGCTAGGCAGCCTGGATACCATGGACCAGATTTTCCCCTCAAAAAGGGAACCAATCACAGAACGGGGAGGGAGCAGCAAGACGATGACGACGTCTATGCGACACACCGAAGCAGTCTGTTTATATCCATGGATCCAACATGGCAGCAGACGCGAAGTTACCTTTCGATACAGCCTTAGATAGTGTTCTAAGTAGTTTAGAACGCAAGTTTATTTCGTCTTCTTCCTCGTCGAATTTCTGTCGCTCTAAATACGTCATCTGGTATAATTGAAACGATTGGCTATGAGCTACGTACAGGCGCATTTGATAGACATTCGTAGCGCCCAATTAACGGCTCTGGGCATTCGTAAACCACGCCTCAAATACGAGAAAATGGACATGTGGTTCCCAGACCACGTCTCAATGAGAAAGAGGTCTGACGTTAGCCAGGCTAGAGAAGCGCTGTGTTTGCAAGCAAACAATTTGTGATGGAAATATGAAGTGGGAAGAAAACTGTATTTCAATGCTTCTGCAAACAAAAAAAGTTTTGCGAACGAATGTAAATTTTCTACTATGGAAACCACTGAAATGTAATCTTTCCTCTCGTCTCCATCTGCATGTCCCAACAGGGGCTCCGTATAAATCCAATATCAGATGATACAAATTAATTAAAAAAGAAAAAAATCTCTAAAATTGCACTTTTTCTGCCCTTCTGCCATTTTCTGCCAAATGGGCATTTCTAAAAAAATATATATATTTAGCTCTTCAGACTACCAAATTCGAAAAAGGATCTGAGTCAGATATGCATGAAAAAAAAAGAAATTCTCTATGAACACAAAATAACTTTTTTTTGTCTATAGACATTATGTAGCCCCGCTCCTTTTCAGCATGGCACTCCTTGTGTTCTGTCTTGCGGTTTGTATTTCCACCACATGAAGGTAAGATCTTAAGGATTTATGAATGAACCACTTGTTTTAAAATCTTCCCGGTTTTCTGATATTTGTTATGACATCCGCTTCAAACAATACAATGCTAATGATAATTCTCTACAATAAGTAAATCCACTTCGATAGCTAATAACTCTTCGACAGCAATGCCATAGAAATATACAGAGCTACCGCAAAAGTTGAACCGCAGAAGTTCAAAGACAAAATTCTAAAGATAGCACGTAAGGTCTATTCAATGAAAAACTTCCACTACACAGACAAAAGGAGTTACAACATCCCTTGAAATATCATCTTTTGTTTTCCATTGAAGAAAGAAAGTCATACAGGTTTGGTGAGTCAGACATGAAGGGGAGTAAATGAATTTATTTTTGGGTGAACTATCCCTTTAATACACCCAGCGGCGCTCCACATAGGTGTTCGCAATAAAAGAGCACAAACAGGAAAGCTTCTGACACTCTCAGTTCAAGTTCAGCCCTCTCTCCCACACAGACACACAAAAGTACCCCAACTCGCTCATCCATCCTTTGTGACATGGGAGCACCACCATTGGGACAAATCAGGGGCCCTCCTGAATGTCACACTCACATGCCACAACAATAAGACCCCCCTCCCAGTCCAGACACCCTACGTTGTTGCATGTCCCACGAGCACCGGCCGCCTCTTGCCAGCCAGGCACAAAACAAATCGAGCAGCTGACAGCATAATTCACTAAGAGAGACTGGCCCAAGGCCATGGGCAGGATGGTGCAGAGATTTGGCTCGCCATCAGAGCCCCCCTTCACCACCAACCCATCCACCGCCCTGGTCCATTCAGCCTCGGCCCCTCCACTGTCTCTGGAAGGAGAGAAAAGACATGACTCGGAGTCTCAGTGCGTCCCCTCCGCATGCCTGAGTGAATGTGCTTGAGCCTAATACCGAATAATCTGTTCATCAAATGCCCCCGTGGATGTCGTCGGGGGGAAATCTGCTCCCGTTTTCACAAGCAGATTCGGACAGGGGGTCTGGATACCAAGCTGACCCAAGTGCCAACACCAAAGAGCAAAAAGGAGAGAAAAACACGGACAAAAAAAACTGCTAGACACTTTTACAAACGGACAAAGACTACATCGGTAAAGCCGTTATTCAGAACAACAACATGATTGTGTGCGTCATATCGATTTTTATACACTTAATATTGAGTCATTTACATTTTAGACAAAATATGGGTAGTTATTTTGTCTGAGTTTCATATGAAGCCAATAAATGAATCAGTGTTTTGAATGATTCTGTAAATTATTAAATGAATCACTACTTTTGTTCCTGAATAAATAAATAAAAAAAAGAATAAATTTCTTCAACAAATTCAAAAACTCATTCATGAAAACGGTGGCTGGATTATATTACAAATTCTGCCAATAATTAGTTTTGTTTGCTGAATGAATCTGTGTTTTGAATAAATCTGTAAATTATTTAATGACTCACTCATAACGACAGTCATTTGTTGTGCTCCTAAATAAATCAGTCCTTGAATGAGTTGTTTGACTGAATGATTCAATTACTCAATACAAAAACAGTGGCTGAATTCAGAATAATATGCTACTCTATTCATACCATAAGATACAAGTAATATAATATGGTTGTACTTGTATACTATTCTGAACGGAGCCAGTCACATGTTTAATTTCCTAAATGAATCAGTGTTGAGTAAATGATTCTGTGACTCAAACATGTAGAAAGTCACTTGTTTCATTCTTGAATGATGAGTCATGATGAAAGAATTGGTTGAGTGAAAGATTCTGTGACTCATTCATTAAGAGAGTCACTTGTTTTGTTCCTGAACGTTTTTGAACAGATCGTTTGAGTGAATGGCCAGTGTGAAGATGTAACCTGCAAAAAAAGTCATTGAAAAAAATCCCCTCCATTAATGCACAGACTGACAGTCTGTCTGAGTAAGCGCAAACATAGATAAGCAGAGTTAACAAAATAACTTTCCTATTCTGCTGACATCACTGACGCCATCCAGGGTAATGGATGATGTAGTCAAATATACACTGTATTGCCAAAAGTTTTGCCTTCACATGCACATGAACTTTAGTGACATCCCATTTGTGGCGAGCAGGACGAGGCCGAGGGCCGTGGGAGAACGGCGCGAGGCCAGTGGCGTGATTAATGATGATCGACACCTGCGCAACGCACCGGTCTCGTATCTCTCACGGAGGAGCGGAAGCATAAAAGGAGGAGCGACGACAGTGAAAATCGAGAGAGGTACAGGCTTGGACTTATGTTTTATAATATGTGACAGCAGTTGTCCGTGAGGGGCTGCTGTCTTTTACTTTCATTTTCTATTTGTTTTATTTTGTTAGCCGGTTCCCGCCTCCTTCTTCCCATAACAACGAACTACGTTACACCATTCTCCATAGTGAATGGTGTAACCATAGTGTTCAATATGGATAGTGTTCCATATTGAAGTGTTCCATATTGATCCATAGTGTTCAATATGGAGTTAGCCCACCCTTTGCAGCTATAAAAGCTTCAACTCTTCTGGGAAGGCTTTCCACAAGGCTTAGGAGTGTGTTTATGGGAACTTTTGACCATTCTTCTAGAAGCGCATTTGTGAGATCAGGCACTGATGTTGGACGAGAAGACCTGGCTCACAGTCTCCGCTCTAATTCATCCCAAAGGTGTTCTATCGGGTTGAGGTCAGGACTCTGAGCAGGCCAGTCAATTTCATCCACACCAAACTTGATCATCCATGTCTTTATGGACCTTGCTTTGTGCACTGGTGCGCAGTCATGTTGGAACAGGAACA
Source organism: Squalius cephalus (assembly GCF_949319135.1). Taxonomy (NCBI): domain Eukaryota; kingdom Metazoa; phylum Chordata; class Actinopteri; order Cypriniformes; family Leuciscidae; genus Squalius; species Squalius cephalus. Next base: position 15,090,519 of record NC_137144.1, read on the forward strand.
TCCCCAAACTGTTCCCACAAAGTTGGGAGGATGAAATTGTCCAAAATGTCTTGGTATGCTGAAGCATTAAGAGTTCCTTTCACTGGAACTAAGGGGCCAAGACCAACCCCAGAAAAACAACCCCACACCATAATCCCCCCTCCACCAAAATTGAAACTTGGCACAATGCAGTCAGGCAAGTACCGTTCTCCTGGCAACCGCCAAACCCAGACTCGTCCATCGGATTGCCAGACAGAGAAGCGTGATTCGTCACTCCAGAGAACACGTCTCCACTGCTCTAGAGTCCAGTGGCGGCGTGCTTTACACCACTGCATACAACACTTGGCATTGCACTCGGCCATGGAAACTCATTCCACAAGCTCTCTACGCACTGTTCTTGAGCTAATCTGAAGGCCACATGAAGTTTAGAGGTCTGTAGCTATTGACTCTGCAGAAAGTTGGCGACTTCTGCGCATGTGGTCTGTGATTTTATGTGGCCAACCACTTCGTGGCTGAGTTGCTGTTGTCCCCAATTGTATTACCACAGTGGAATATTTAGTAGTGAGGAAATTGCACAGGTGGCAACCTATCACGATACCACGCTTGAATTCACTGAGCTCCTGAGAGCGATTTTTTCACAAATGTTTGTAGAAGCAGTCTGCATGCCTAGGTGCTTGATTTTATACAACTGTGGCCATGGAAGTGGTTGGAACACTTGAATTCAATGATTTGGAGGCGTGTCCCAATACTTATGGTAATTTCGTGTATATTTAGTTACTTTTTAGCAAACTTGCATTCACCATGACTCTAACTGTAACGCACACATTTCACTATCCAATTATCCTGATGTATAAAATAAAGTCCTTTTCCCCATTACATCCTGTTTCACTCTAGCAGAGGAGCATGTATTTTAGCACTGAAAAATGACACATTTCACCTTTAAACCCAAAATGGTTGTTCTGCTCGGACACTAATTGGAGCATGTAGTGACACACACTGCCACACATCCCTCACAGGTGGACACACATGAGGCATGTGGCAGGGGAGGGGCCGCGTGAACCCCGGACTGACAGCTTTACACTTCGCAACTACCATCTGTCACAAACCCAAGACCCAACAAACAACACAGGGACTTCCTCAGTGGAAAAACAGAGCAGTGCCAAAAAAGTGTAGAAGGGAAGAAAAAAAAAAGTTGTTAGCTATAGTACAGAACTTGAGAAGACAGATGGTGAGAGAGAGAGAGAGAGAGATTCATTCACTAGCTCGCGTCCTAAAGATTCAGCCCTTCTTTTGTGCCACCCATTTCATCACAGCATCATTTATAGAGCACCAAACCGAAAAGAAGAAAAGTAGTAAGGGACGAGGAAGCAGCTGAGCCCCCGCTTTTTTTCAGCAGGTACCGGTTGGCTATCCCGGTTCACTAGCTGACTTACAAAAGGGCTTTTTCCAAGTCCTGAGTTAAATGGCTTTGGCCAGCTTTTAGGGGCTTTGTCTCAGACTGCATCCAAAAGATTAATCCAGGCATATCGGTCGCCTCCTTGGCACTTCCGAACAGAAAGCGGACAAAATAATGAGCCAAGAATTGAAGTCTAAGTTTTATAAGCATTTGGCTCTTTCTATTGAACTACACGGGGGCTGTTTGAACAATACTGGCATGTTAACTTTGAGCCGAGTTACATTTCTTCTCATAGGGTACACAAAAAACAGCCATAGGCATACACTAGCCATTTTAATGGTATGGTATTAATATCTCCTTAATGGTGAACTCAATTATTTTTAGCTCTTATTGGTCTTATTATAGTGTCAGTGGTTTTGGACTATACTGACACCTATTGGCCTGGATGAATTAAGTTTAATAACTGCTGACTATTAACCCTGAGGGTGTTTCTCTTTCTTTTATTTATTGTTTCATCTGTTTTCTCCATGTCATACCACCCATCCTTATAATTGACATTCTTGAATTCGATCTCAACTAAATTTTGCCTGTTCCTGGTGGTTGCTGAATTGATTAATTATTAGTAGTAGTAGTATAGTAGTAGCATGGCCAATTGCATAACTCAGCTGGCCATGTGATCTCAACCTGCGCTGACTATACACATATTCTAGAATATAAGCCCCTTATAAGCCCCTTCCATTTATTCATCATTATTTTTGTAGCCATCTCACTTCTTTGCAATATTTTCTGTCAATTCGATTTAATATTTGAGTTTAAGCTTGATTTTGTTTATTAGTAATTATATTTAAAGAGATTGAAAGTAACTATGCATGAACTTAACACTGCAGAATGTGACTTTGCCATACCTAAAAATATAAAGCAGCAATTAAACTAAAGTTATCACTGGATCAGATTATGAATTTACAGGTTGCATATGATTATACAGCAGAATATGCTCAGACTATCTAGGCTAGACAACATATTTCATGCTCTCTTGTTCAATATTGACTAACTATAGGCAGTACAGTAGACACTTAAAATAACGTAAATTATCATGATATGGCTCAATGTGAATCAACAAAGTGTACATTTGGATATAAATCACGTTTAGCTAGAAATAAATCCTGTTTAAAGTTTGAACCTCAAGTTCAATAGAAATGTGCTTGGTGTGCGTAACACCCTGTACTTTACGCACCTGAACAACAGTCTACATACTATAACCATTTATAAGCCCAGTAATAAAGGAATTATTAAAAGCAGATTAAGTAAACCACATATTCTGATGCCTTACATACCTGTGTTACTGAAGAGAGCGATCTGCGCAAGAAAGAGTGCGCATCTCGTCGCGAGCGCTTCCATTATTCACTGAATGTGGAGAAATATTGCTGGAAAGAGTGAACAAGGCGAAGACGAGCGCGTCGACAGAGGAACTCCTCTCCCGAAGAGCCGGAGGGTATCACATTGGTTGGATAACGGTAGGAGATGCTCCCTTCAGCGATCAGATCCACTCCGCTCTCCGCTGCTTGGATGTGCGCGCGTCCGGATGAAACGCATCGCCTGGCGCACCGTGAGTTCGGCTGGATGTGCGCGCGCCGCCCACAGACCACCACACAAAAAAAAGTTTAGTAACACTTACAAAGAGTAAGACTCTCTATAACATTTTATAAATGTATTCATATAACTATAAATAAGACTGAAATCAGTTATGTTTTATCATAAATAATTCTAACCACAGACTATAATTATAACCACGTTTGGATGTTTCTTAAAAAAAAATGGTAGCACTTCATAATAGCATGAGAAATTACTACTGCATTTTATAGCCTAATACTGTCACACATTAGATATTTTCATAAATAATTGTACCCACAGTTTTATAACATAACGATCATACCTTTATAGGTTATACCATAAATTAATGTTCATTTAAACAATATCACACACGCAAGTTTGCTGCTGTAGCCTATAAATAAGCAAAGCTGTGATTTGGCCGCATGTGCATTCGTGCGTTGTTATTACAATAGGTGATATATATTGTTTTAGTACACCAATTTGATAATGTTCAGGAACTTACATTTCAGACAAAACTTGGCCAAGTGACGTTTCATGTTTCACAGACTGAAAGCTGATCTGGAACACCATAAAATGGAGTTGGAGACTGGAGAGGCAGAGGTTTTCCGTACCTGCTCAAACGGCTATGATCACTCACTCTGCTCCAGCTCCACTCCGAGTTTTCATTTCCACTTTTGGAGCGAGAGAAAACACGCTCCGAACTTCAAAAACAGCGCTTCCTGCTCCGCTTTCACATCCGGAATTGAACGCAGTGGGCACAGAAATGTGGAGTAAGGTGACCAGATTTCTGAAATGAAAAATGTTGGGAAAAAATGTGTTCAGTGCTCAATATATTATTATATGTCCAATGCTATCTATGAATTTAAAAAAGGGGAATAATTTTGATTCTTGTAGTACAGTAATAAAAAGTCACACAGTCATGAACACTTTTTATATATATATTTGGCACGCACCGATAAGAACATTTTGGTCGATAGCGATAACCGATCGGCGATAACAGATTTTTAAATATTTTTAATATACATTTTTTATGACATTTTTTTAATATAATTTTTGAGAGCCTGGTTACAAAAAGTCTCACCATAAAAAGCCATGTCCCAAGCACACAATTATAATGTTCTAATTATAATTTTATGTAGCCTATATGACAGACTTGCACTGCACATTGCATTAACTGTATTTTCCTTTTTGAAGTGATTCCAATCATATTTCAAGCAATTCTAAACGAACAGTGCGCATCTGAAGCGTCTCAGCTTTAGGAAATAATCCATTATTTATCGGCTTTAACACATCGGCCGTTATTGTTCCAACATCTTATGTATCCACAAAAAAAATCTTGTGTGTGTGTTTCAATTTTACTTGTTTTAAATGAGAAATAACTAGACTTCATGCATAAAATAATACAATATTTTTTAATTAGTGTGAATTTATAAATAAAGCAACAACCACTAAAAACAAATATTCAGACCACTTAACTTGAGGGAATGAGTAGGTTAAGTAAAACAGTAGCTAATGCACCATCAATTACCCTGAAAACATGTTATATGCATATTTGCACCCTTTTATGCACGTGCACCCCCTGGGATGCACATATACTTGTCCTGGTTTGAAAACAGTCCTCACAAAGAAATACCCTTGCACTGCATTTGAACATACTTTCCAATGTAAGGAGATAATGGAAAGTGTGATTTTCTGATTTTAAAAGGGTCTGGTACATTTTTGTTTCTGTTAAAGATGTAACTGCTTGATTATATTATGTACTCCTTAGGTATCAGCATGTTCCTTGGTTCATTTGTTTGAGCAAGGTTAGATTTGATTCAAAAGCAAAGAGTGAGTCACATTGACTGGAACTAGGCTAAGGGTAAGTAAAAAGTACAGACTGTTTGTAACTACACTGATTCTTATTTTCTGTTGTACAGTAACTGTTTGCTATTTATTTATTACTCATCAGCATTCCTATTTATCATCATGCACCAAAGCACAGATGGCATACATGTTCATTCCTTGCATACAGACATAAAAACATGATATTTGTCAAACGTTTGAATATTATTTATTCACACTGAAGATGATAATATGCTATTTCCAGCATTTTTCAGAGTTACAGTAGGCCAAAAACTCTTCACAAGTAGGTTATCTGAAGAAACTTTTATTAAGAATTCGATTTTAATTTCATTTAATTTCATTTGATTTCATTAGCTCAGACTGTTAGACAGATCAAACAAACCATGATTGGCACTGCAAAAAATACACGGCATTGAAAGTAGGCCTATCAGATAATATAACTTCCAGATGCATCTTCAATGATTGCATAGTAAGGAACCAGAAGTGCTTATTTTCAATATTGTGTGTCTTTTGGTGACTTGCATTCATTTAAAAGGGCATTTAGCCTATAGTTTCGGTTCAACTCAATACAAAAAAAGGGTCCCAAAACTAGTAATAAACGACCCATGTTACGCATGCAGAGACCATGTGAATACATTAACATAATTTACCAAGGATTATCCTTAATTTATGCAGAGTCTGTTCTTCAGTTGTAAAACTGCATGTTTCAAGGGGGCCCGCTATAAAACTGCGTTTACATCCATGAAGCAGCCATTGTTTTGTATATGTGTGTATATATTTGTTTGTAATACTTTTTATAAAACCTAAAAATTTTATTAAAAAAATGCCCTTAAATGACCTTTTAATATGAGTGTACTCTAAAATGATTTTGATGTTTGGTGCATTTAAGCTACCAGAAAAGACAAATGTAAAAATAAAAAGTTAGCTATAAGACACTGTTAATAAATTCTGTTTTCTTTGTAAATAATACATATAAGCTGTTCAAATTATGCAGAACATTATTTAAACATTATTACACTGCACAAATAATAAGTGCTGATGTTCTGTTTACTTTTTTGCACGTGAATTCAGAACGGAAATATTTTCTGCAGTACGAAGTGTCCAGTAAATTGCTGTTGGGCAAATATGAATATGTCTAAACATGTCATAATGATTCCAAGAAAACAGGATTCCACATTCCGGAGAGTTTAGTGCTCTATAGTGATAACACTGCAAACATCCCTGAAAGCTAGAATGCTCAAAGCGGTGAATTATTGCCTTTGCTGATCTTTGTGGAGTTCTACACAGTTCAGCGCATGCATATGGAGTGCAAGAGATCAGTGTGCCTGATTGTAATGACTGCTTCCCTTTCTGAATGATCATTATTGATGTCAACTATGCATCTTTTTTTAGATTTAACATGCAAGTATAACAAAATACTTTATTTATTAAAAGATGGGATATAGAAGTTTGACTTTATATCTCGAATTTGCGATGTATCACAATTGCAACTACACTCACCTAAAGGATTATTAGGAACACCTGTTCAATTTCTCATTAATGCAATTATCTAATCAACCAATCACATGGCAGTTGCTTCAATGCATTTAGGGGTGTGGTCCTGGTCAAGACAATCCCCTGAACTCCAAACTGAATGTCAGAATGGGAAAGAAAGGTGATTTAAGCAATTTTGAGCGTGGCATGGTTGTTGGTGCCAGACGGGCCGGTTGAAGTATTTCACAATCTGCTCAATTACTGGGATTTTCACGCACAACCATTTCTAGGGTTTACAAAGAATGGTGTGAAAAGGGAAAAACATCCAGTATGCGGCAGTCCTGTGGGCGAAAATGCCTTGTTGATGCTAGAGGTCAGAGGAGAATGGGCCGACTGATTCAAGCTGATAGAAGAGCAACTTTGACTGAAATAACCACTCGTTACAACCGAGGTATGCAGCAAAGCATTTGTGAAGCCACAACACGCACAACCTTGAGGTGGATGGGCTACAACAGCAGAAGACCCCACCGGGTACCACTCATCTCCACTACAAATAGGAAAAAGAGGCTACAATTTGCACAAGCTCACCAAAATTGGACAGTTGAAGACTGGAAAAATGTTGCCTGGTCTGATGAGTCTCAATTTCTGTTGAGACATTCAGATGGTAGAGTCAGAATTTGGCGTAAACAGAATGAGAACATGGATCCACCATGCCTTGTTACCACTGTGCAGGCTGGTGGTGGTGGTGTAATGGTGTGGGGGATGTTTTCTTGGCACACTTTAGGCCCCTTAGTGCCAACTGGGCATCGTTTAAATGCCACGGCCTACCTGAGCATTGTTTCTGACCATGTCCATCCCTTTATGACCACCATGTACCCATCCTCTGATGGCTACTTCCAGCAGGATAATGCACCATGTCACAAAGCTCGAATCATTTCAAATTGGTTTCTTGAACATGACAATGAGTTCACTGTACTAAAATGGCCCCCACAGTCACCAGATCTCAACCCAATAGAGCATCTTTGGGATGTGGTGGAACGGGAGCTTCGTGCCCTGGATGTGCATCCCACAAATCTCCATCAACTGCAAGATGCTATCCTATCAATATGGGCCAACATTTCTAAAGAATGCTTTCAGCACCTTGTTGAATCAATGCCATGTAGAATTAAGGCAGTTCTGAAGGCGAAAGGGGGTCAAACACAGTATTAGTATGGTGTTCCTAATAATCCTTTAGGTGAGTGTATATCTGTCACAGTTATTTTTGGTTTCGTTTTTTAAGGACTTTAGTATGTTTCTCTTTGTTTCCTGTTTCCTTTGTTCTATGTCCCCATTTGCTCCTTCGTTGTCATGACAATTCATTATTTGATAAATTAGTGCACACCTGTTTGTCTTTTAGTTTGTTATAGTGTGTATTTATGCCTTCAGTTTTTTCAGTTCATTGTTTCTCTCAAATTTGGGACTTTATTTATCACAATCACAACTTTATCTCACATATGTGACTTTTTCGACTGTTTCACAACTGCTTTAAAAAAAGGTGACATTTCAAATCGTTACTCTATATTTCATAATGTGACTTTATATCTGACATTTGGGAGGTTATATCTCATATTTGTAAATTTATATCACAAAATTGCAATTTTATATCTCATTTTTGCAACGATTTAAAAACAAATTAGACTTTATATTTAAAAATGTGAATCTATATCTCATAATTGTAACTTTATCTCATAATTGCAACTTTATATCTTACATTTGCGACTTTACATCTCAAAGTTCTGACTTTATTTCATATTTTACCATATCTCAAAACTTACTTTTGACTCTGAGGCTAAATGATTGTTGTAAATTAACAATCTAAATTAATGGGGATCTATTAGAATTTTTGGGCCCCATTTAAATGAATAAATTAGTAAGAATTAGCTAAATTTATAATCTACAGGACTCTAGAGCTTCTCTATAAAGCATGCATGTCTAATATATAATGCAATTCTCTCACACCAAACCCCACACCGAAAACAAAAAATGGTGTAGGATTTTCTTAAATAATTTTTTTTTAAAAATCCCTCAGAAACTGATACACTAAACTGCAAGAACCACAAATGTTGTGTTGACCTGCCTCTTTTACTCTCCTGGCACTTACATTGTCAAAAACCAGAGTCAGTCCGAATGTTAATGGAGTAACTTGCCTGATGGCAAGATCAATATGAAGGGCAACAGTGTTTTGTCACTGAGCCAAAGTGAGGTTAAATGCTGGGAAAGTTGCTGATTAGGAAGCCCTGTATAGGGGGTTGTACCGATCTCTTCAAAGGCCACAATGCCTGATATGTTTTGGATGCAGTTGTTAAGCTTTCCGCCACCACAGACCGCGTTTTCCCGAAAACCGTCATTGCCGTCCCCCACAATAATTTGGAAATTGCTTGGGTGCTAATCCAGTACCAATGCTTTCAGAGTTTTGATGCAGCATCAGCATTGGAAATCCCGGACAGCCATTGTCAGTTTGCAGACCCATGGTTACCATTCACACTTTATGAAGATTAACTGTCATTGTGCAGCCCAGAATGCAACCAGGCCGGTGTGTACAAGCGTAAGCCTTATTTCCCAAACTCATTTTGTCCAGGTCCGGAGTTGGGTCCACTGCAGCGTGGAGCTCTCTACATACCAGCAGCAGAACAAAACGCTCCTTCACAGTCTCGAACAGAGGCTTTAAATCAAAGTACTTCCAAATGACATCAGGTTCCTGGAGCCCTGTGAGAGAAAAGAGGAGAGGGAGCAGTGAGTGCCTTTTATCTGAGCTTCAGTGGCGCAGCCAAACCCAGACTCACGTCTCAGCCTCCCGATGGGGGACAGTCGACACATACACACTCACACACAAACTTTGGATCACAGCAATATGGGGGCAAAAGAAAAGCGATTCGAGACGTAGACACTTTGACTCCATTCCTACCTCGCTTTTATCTGTCTCGTTCTGTCACTGCTTTCTTTATGTCACTCGCACGCTCGCTCTGTGTTTCTATTGCTTTGCTTTTAAAATGCAGCACTGTAATACAAATACATAATGTCTAAACCATTTAATCCATCTACATTTAAAAAAAGAATTAAGGTTCAATAAAAGGTTTCACAGTCTGGAGCTTTTTAAGTTCCTATTATGCTATATGAGAACCTTTAGAAGTACACACAATTGGTTCAGCCTAATGTAGATGTGTTTAATTAGGGTTGGAGCTGAACTTTGCAGAACAGTGGCCCTCCAGGAGTAGGATTGGACACCCCTGCTCTGCAACAAATAAAAGTCCAGGAGGGTGGTGGAGCACAGGCGGAATGGGGGAGGGATTGAGGACTAGGCCCGTGGAGTGGAAGAGGGCCTGAAGACTGAGGCGGATCAGGGAGCAAGGGCGGAGTCGAAGGAGCAGGTGGCCAGGGTGGTGCAGAAGACCACCACAACGGAGCAGGCAAAGCAGGAGACCACCTAGATGGAGCTGAAAACCACCATAGCGGACCAGGAGACAACTAAGATGGAGCAGGCAGATGTGAAGACCCTCCTTGGCCGTAAAAGGGCAGGGAGAGAGTTCAGAGACGGGCTCCTTGGCCATGACAGGGCAGGTAGAGAATTCATAAACGATCTCCTTGGCCATAACAGGACAGGCAAAGGGTTCACAAGCAGTCGCCGCCACCTCAGAAAGAGCTGTAGCGGTCGGTGCCTCAGGAGGCGCAGGAGAAGTGTGTGCTGCTAAAACACACAAGATGGTGGTTGCCATCACTGGAAGCACAGGCAATGGTGGAAGGTCCTCTAAGACCACTGGACTTGGAAGCACTGGATCCACCGGACTCGGGACCACTGGACATGGATGTGCTGGGACTACTGGACTTGGGACGCCAGCCACTCACACAGACATCAGTGGAGGGTCCGCTACACTTGATGCAAGTCTTGTCCGCCATGAGACGGATCCAGTGGCTGGGATGATGCTGGCTGGTGTGGTGTATGGCCACCAGAGCTTGAGGTGCATCCTCCTCCGGTTTAGGGGAAGATTCGCTCAGCAACAAAGCCCGTTCAAAAAAGTCTGCAAAGTTCCCTCAAGGATCATCACAGGGAGGAGTTGAGATTTTAGTGGTTTATTGACTCCAAAGTGAGAAACAAAAACAACGAGAGACTTATCTGGAAAGTCAGCTTGATGTGCAAGGTCCAGAAATTCCCAGGTGTGGTCCTTAAGGGAGCGGTCGCCCTGGCAAAGGAGGAGGAGAAGAGCTCCTGGTGGCAATACTGCTGCTAGATCCATATTAAGGTCAGTCATGGTCGATGCAGGGAAAAGGAGTGGCTGGATCTTATTGCTAACAGTAATTTATAAACGAAGGACAAAAAAACAAAGCAAACACAAACATTACTGACCATGCAAAGACAACGACTGACAAAACCTGACTGAAACAAGGGGCTATTTATACATAGAGGAGCTAACAAGATAACAAGGAAACAAGACACACCTGGGAATTCAATCAAGGGAAACCAATTAACAAAAGAACTATGAAGGGCCTACAATTAGACACAGGAATACAATAAAAGTCCTTAAACAGCAAACAAGGAAAATGAGACAGGTATCATAACTATAGTAAAATATAATACACAATGCAAAATATATCAATATAAATTGAATATATAACTATAGTACATTCGTATGTAAATATAATATATAGACATAATATAGGCTACAATATATAACCATTACATAACATATTCATAATATTTCATATATAAATAATAATTTAGAACTAATAGTAGTTTTGTATGTTTGTTAACACAATATTTATTTAAATACATTTTTATTAATATATTATTTTAAATTATTTTCATTTAATATTAATTATTAAAACACACCAAAGTTTTATGTATTTTTGAATCTTTTTCATATTGCAACTACAACAGAGTAAAAATCAGCTAGTATTTTTTATAATTTGCACCTTCTTTTCAGATCATTAGTCAATAAATCCTCAGTAAACACTATGGTGTGATCACTGAAATGCAACTGAGCTGAGTGTGTTAAAAACCATCATCACCATTTCAAGTTTTGATTCAGAGTGACCCTTTTACTCTTTAATCAGTCCATTCAATTACAAAAGTTTGACCTATTCAAGTCTGAGATGCAGGCTTTATCACAATGACAGGGTAATCAGCCAATCGTGTGAATATTGTGAATATGAATTTTCACCTGTTTTTGGCCATTGACCCCCTTATATACAGTACATTCCAGTCCATGGGTGTCACAGCTAGACAGAAAAATCAGTAGTTTATATTTCATAATATTTGGTTTGTTGTTATATGGTTAATTAATTCCCTTCTGATTTTATGGACAGCAAAAACATTATACAGTCAAAAGAAATAATATGTGCAGAACTTAAATTGCAATCAAGAACTACTGAATAACACTTATTTATAATAAAATAGTGTAGCAGAGGCAAAAATCTATCAGTTTGGTCATTGAGTGGCCAATCTTTGTAACATGGCAGTCAACTGAACAGAAGAAAGCACTAAACATCCATTGCAAGCCTACAAAATTTGAATGAGAAAACAAGCCCATTGTCCAGCAATAAGAAAGTTTACATCTACAGCTCTTACAGATGTGATGTGCCGTGAGCAGTAAAGTCCTTCAATTAAATGCACTTAGCGGCTCAAATGAGATGTTGACTCTGTTCTTATATCACAACAGAGCCACCAGGCTGGCGAGGCGGTGAGCAGTACGACCATGACAAACAGCAAACAAAGTATTCAAAGCGCTAATTGTTTTCCTCTCATATGTAAGCTGTCTTCAATTAAAGAAAAATGTGGCGAGTGGAGTAGACCTTAAAAAGAAAAGGAACTCAAGCGGTGCTCGAGGGTTTCCTAGCAACAGGAGAACGGTGAGGTAAAGGCCAGTTGTTGCGTTCCTTTTGATTTCGCACTGGAGGAAAGAAACCGGCGAATCAGAAGAGTTGTACATTTGGAGCATTTCAACAATCCCCGCTGAAGTGCTTTGGAACAACCATTCCATTTACATACTGTACGGAAATTGGGAAAACTATGCGAAATAGAGAGTTCCCAACAAAATGCTTGCACACAAACATATGCATATCCAAATACAATGAAACAGCATTTGTAATTATGCCCCAGTCTCCCCATCCCTAATTTCTTAATCTTCAAAGCTGCCCAATGGTATTGTTTTGCTTGGGTATGGCTGTTTCCGATGCTATTCACCCCATTCAGCTCCCGGGGCCGAGCAGAAGCATCTGCAGACAACGGCTCTGAGCTCCCTCTTTCTCAGGGTGTCCAGCTGCACAATGGATTTCCTTAGCTAGCGCACAAAAGAGGATTGCTCGTGAAAAAAAGGTTCAAATTCAATGGCATTCCTCTTCACAATCAGCCCCAGCATATGCACTAACTAACTCAAACTCCCTTGCTCAGGGATGGGTAAAGTTTTATGGTTAGTGAGACCCCTGGGTCTTAAAACAAATGCAAGTAAAGCAATGCAATTTCACAAAAGTGAAATATGTTGCGGTAATGAGGAGTGCAGAGTTGACAATAAATATATATAGAAAGTAAAAAATAAATAAGTAAAAATCTCACTATATAATAATAGAAAATAATAAATGTTAATATTTAAAAATGTAAGTATCGATTTTCAGAGTAAGTCATTTGTTCTCATTGTGTTGATTAACTTGTATCCCATTAACTTGGGAATTGGACTTCACCTGTTATGCTGAATGGGGTTGCTTTACTAAAAATAACTGTGTCATTAAAGTCACAGAACAATGAAATCAAAATTGACAATTCTTTCGGATTTTATGGAATATTGCGGTATTTATTATACATGATTTATCCATTATGGAACCCCTAAAGGGACATTGTGATGAAAAAAATACGAGATGGGAGGAAGAATGATCTGTTAATGCTTTTGCGTTCTCTCGCAAATGTTTTGCTTTTCCCCGAGACACTTAGCGTTTCTTCACAAAACTTTTGCGTTCCCCTGAGAAACTTTGCGTTCCCTTGCAAAACTTGTGTGTTCTTTGAAAGCAAACTCAAAGTTTCTTGGGGGAAACATTCAAACATTTTGCGATCGAATGCAAAGTTTCTCATCGGATCACAGAAACAATGCACATGAGATATACAGTAAAAGGAAGAACTCTGCTCTGATTGGTCAGATGGCTCAGTCTGTTGTGATTGGTCGGTCTACTCTGCTCTGATTGGTCAGATGGCCCAGACTGTTGTGATTGGTCTACTCTGCTCTGATTGGTCAGATGGCCCAGTGTGTTGTGATTGGTCTACTCTGCTCTGATTGGTCAGATGGCCCAGTCTGTTGTGATTGGTCTACTCTGCTCTGATTGGTCAGATGGCCCAGTGTGTTGTGATTGGTCTACTCTGCTCTGATTGGTCAGATGGCCCAGGCTGTTGTGATTGGTCTACTCTGCTCTGATTGGTCAGATGGCCCAGTCTGTTGTGATTGGTATACTCTGCTCTGATTGGTCAGATGGCCCAGTCTGTTGTGATTGGTATACTCTGCTCTGATTGGTCAGATGGCCCAGGCTGTTGTGATTGGTCTACTCTGCTCTGATTGGTCAGATGGCCCAGTCTGTTGTGATTGGTCTACTCTGCTCTGATTGGTCAGATGGCCCTGGCTGTTGTGATTGGTCTACTCTGCTCTGATTGGTCAGATGGCCCAGGCTGTTGTGATTGGTCTACTCTGCTCTGAGTGTTCAGATGGCCCAGTGTGTTGTGATTGGTCTACTCTGCTCTGATTGGTCTGAGAACTGTGCACAAAAAAGTGTCTCCTCGACATCCATTAACAACACGAACCAGACTCTTCCAGGCCTCAGCTACAATTACAATGTTTGAGGGTCAAAGTAGACGTTGTTCACGAGCAGCCAATGAGGACCATATGTGGTATTATACAAATGTGTTGTGCAGGAAGTAAGACTGGAATCTTGACTCGTTTCAGGCAGTTCAGAATCGGTTCAATGTTTTCTGAAACAAAAACTCCATTTATCATGCACTTTGATCTTTGAAACCTTGCAGACAGCAATATAATACACTAATGTCTGAATGTCTAAAAAAAACCATAGGGGCACTTTAAAACATCAAAGTATAATACTTAAAATGCAGTTACAATTCTAATTTGGCCACATTATTATAACTACCTATAAAATAAATCCCCGTACGCACCGAGGTTGAGTGCTGCACATTTTAAATAGAGAAGACTTGGCTTGCCTCACTTCTCCTCTAGCACCCAGGGCCTTCTCCAAGAGGATGCATTAGCTCCCCTATCACATCCTCTGTCTGGGCCCAGGGAGCCCTATTGTCACTCTATACAACAGTCCTTTTGGCACCCAGCAGCTTAACACCCCAAGGCTCCTCAGTCTCAATGACCGGGCTTCCAGTAGGCGAAAAAAGTGTCTGGGCGTACGTCACCTAGCAAACCGCCTAATCTTCTTGCCCTGTGCATTTACACCATCCATTCTGTGGCACGAATCAAAAGCCACCTTGCTAATTAGAGCCCTTCATCCTTTTACTGCTATTCCACCATAGAGAACTGATCTCTGTTTCCTTATGTATAGAAGTAAAGGCGAAAAAATGCATGCAGTTTCAAGGATGCATTGGAAAGCCGCTCTTTAGTTGAAGTCGTATTTACAAGCAGAAAAGCTCTTGAGAGTGTGTGAAAGCGAATGCAGGGAATTCACGCATGTCATTTAAAGCTGTGTTGTGAGACTGAAGTGATTCAAAATGTTTGACCTGTAACCTACAAGTCAGACTAGAACAAGCAACGTCTTAGCGTTTGACACTGGAGTGTTTTGCAAAGCAGTTTTTTTTTCAATCTAATTCAATCTGAATAATTGTTGTATATCCTTTGCATCTTGTAACCCAGAGTGGCCGAACTTTATTCCATTTAAACAACCAAAAAGATTATTTTTTTAATCACAAGAAATAACCTGGGAAACTTTCTCTCAATTATAGACCACTTAGCTCTGCATACAGCTTTTCTATATACCAAGAAACATACATTTGCATAAAGCCACATTAAAAAAATAAGCCACTATAATGATAAAATATGAGAGTATAGACATATTTAACCAAACATTAAAGCTTACAGTCACATCCACTATAGTTATGAAATCAACAAATCAAAGCGTCTCTAATTGTGTTTTAAATCCTACACAAGCTCACAGTAATCTATTTACAATGTCTTGCCAACTTAAATAGTGCCCTCTAGAGGAATAATTCCCATATTACAAAATACAGCTCAGATGCACTAAAGTTTTTTTATTTAAATTGATGAATAAAAACATCAAAAAGGCATCCATGATATATACTGTGCGTATTTATGATCATATTTATAACCACATGTTAAAACAAACAGGAACGCACACCAATTCATGTCATAAAAATGTGAACAGAAAGTCTCTCTGAAGGTTTTTATTTTGTTGTTTAAATGTATATGCTCAATCACAAAACTCAGGGTTGGATCCATGGCAACCAAACTGTGGCCTCAGTCACCGATGCACCACACAGAGTCTGTATTCTCTCTGCTTACCAGTTTTCTTTCTCTTTTCATTATAGCTCTGCTAGCTTTGAGTCGTATTCACGCCCAGTCAGCACCACCAGTGTGGTCTTTTCTCCACTCATATAATTGGTGAGCTCAGGCAGAAATATTCAAGCCCAGCACACCGTAGCCATCCAGAACAGAGAGTATGTGATGCTATATGGCCACAGGCCAAAGACCACAGATTCAAAGAGACTTTCCAAAGAAATTCGCATAGATTGACAACCACATTTCAATAAAGACTGAAATTAGGACAACATAACTAAAATGGATTCAAATTAACCAATTAAACTGGAGAAAATAAATAAATCTAAAAATATATATTATTTATTATTTTATTCTAATTATTCTATTTTTTTATTCAAATTAACCAATTCAACATAAGTAAATAATAAATAAATATTTGATTTAAATTAACCAAATTCAACATCGAACTGGATGGATGGATGGATAAATAAATAAATATTATTTTCTCATTGATTCAAATGAATAAATTCAACATCAAACTGTGAAAATTAAATTGATAAATAAATATTTTCTTTTTTGATTCAAATTAATAAATTCAACTTCAAACAATAAAAATAAAATAAATAAATATTTTCGCTTTTGATTCAAATTTAACATTAAACTGGATAAAAAAAAAATAATAAATGAATAAATATTTCCCTTTTTATTCAAATAAACCAATTCAACATCAAACTGGATTGATGGATGGATGGATAAATAAATATTATTTTCTCTTTTGATTTAAATTAACCAATTCAACATCAAACTGGAGAAAATAAACAAATAAATATTTTCTCTTTTGATTTAAATTAACCAATTCAACATCAAACTGGAGAAAATAAACAAATAAATATTTTCTCTTTTGATTTAAATTAACCAATTCAACATCAAACTGGAGAAAATAAACAAATAAATATTTTCTCTTTTGATTTAAATTAACCAATTCAACATCAAACTGGAGAAAATAATCACTATAATATAAAATGACAAAAAAAAAAACAAAAAAAAAAACATATTATCTTACTTCAAAAGACAGACAGCCTGATGGGACTGGGATTTCGTATTTCACGTGTGACACTTGGCCCTGCCTCTAAGCCACCTTTCACAGTGGGGTGTTATATACTAGCGGCACCTTGTGTCCTTCAAAGTTTAATTATCTTTCATTTGCTAGCACCACGTTGATACATGCTTGTGAAATGAATTTGAGAGACATATCATTAGGTTCTTAATAAACAAGCATTAAAATATATGCATGGCTCCACAGGGTCCAGTCCTATAATGCAACAAACAAACAAAAAGTCTTGCCTGATGAAAAAACTCTTCATCCTTGTAAAACTGCGAGATAAACAAATATATTTGATGGTAATTTCAATGCATCCAAAACTTTAACCAGTTTTTCTCTACATGGAAAGCATTGCACGTTCTTCCCTGATTCTCTAAAGGCATTCATTACAAAAGTATGTCTCACATCTCTGAAATCACTTGCATCATCATCAGCCATCTTAATGAGATTCGACCGGAGACTGACCACGCACAAAGTACAAGCGACTGAGAAGTTCAATACATTAGTGGCAGTCCGTGAACATTGCCCAGAAACCTCATTCAGGAGACACGTGAGCCGGTTGCTGCTAAGGCTCTGTTGTAAGGCCTCCACAAGATTTCACAAGGTTGTGAGGAATTGCCTATCTTGCTCTCTAGTAATGGAGACGGGGCACCAGCATTGTCTTAACATCACTTCCACAGGAAGATCTCTAGAAGAAGCATGCCTCCCGTAGATGCTTTCGATAGACACGATGGCCACCTCCATCATGGGATCTGCAAATCTCGATATCCCAGTGGGACGGTCAGCAAGCCGCACAAGGCTCGTAAGAAGCTGCAGGTGATTGTTTGTGTACTTTTCGTGGAGCTTTTTGAGAGGTTCACCTTCTTTGGGATTGTTTGCAATATGATCCTTTTCTGCACCATCAAGCTGGGATACAGCAGTTACCAAGCAGCCATGGTGAACACATGCTTTGTGGGAGCCAGCATACTTACACCTGTTCTTGTGGGATGGTTTGCTGAGACGTTTTTGGGAAGGACAACAGTTCTCTGTTTTTGTGCACTCCTTCATTTCCTCGGTTAGTGGTTGCCATTACAGTGAAACCTTGGTAGATATATGCATATCATTTCTCTTTAGCATCTAACTCATCTTGTACTCAAAGCCACTTGTTTTCATTTGGAGTTGCACTAGAAGCTAAGTATTGCTATATAACAAACCATGCTTGAATAACCAACTGACCCATGCTGGTCCAAACTGGTTTAGGCTAGTTTGGTCCTAGTCTAGGAAAACTGTTCATGAAAACTGGATAACTGACTTCCTGCACTCTTAAGAAAAGGTACAATATTGAACCTTTCATTTTAGGGGTTCCCATCATGGGATCATTAGTTTTAATTTATTGAATTGGTTTGAATTAATTTTTAACAAATGTTATGAATCAAACAGCTTGTAAACATACTTTAATCACTAGAAAAAAATGAAATAACCCATTAAACATTAAAGTATGCAATCATTTAAGACATTTACCCTTATAGAACCTTTGGTAACACTTTATTTTGATGGTCCCTTTTGAACATTCTGTTGACTATAAGTAACTTTGCATCTACATGTCAACTAATTATCATTAGAGTATTAGTAGAGTGTCTGTTTAATATCTGCTAACTCTTTATTGTGTTGGTTCCCTAACAGACATTCTACTGAGTATAAGTAACTGTGCAACTACATGTCAACTTATTCTAACCCTAACTCACCAGTCTATTAATACTCTACCAACACTCTAATGAGAGTTAGTAGACATGTAGGTGCAACGTTACTTATAGTCAACAGAATGTGTTAAAAAGGGACCATCAAAATAAAGTGAAACCAAACCTTTTCGGCATAAAGAGTTCTTTAAAATTTAGCCTTGAGCTCTATATTGAACCCAACCGAACCTTTTTTTCAAAGAGTGTGTTGTTGGTCCATTTTTATAGGAACCGCCTTGCTTCCTGTCGTCGCATTCCCTTTTGAGGATTTCTATATAAACACACACAATATTGTGCATCAACTTGAGCCGCACGAGCAACACATACTATTCTACACGGCACTTGTCGCGGTGGCACTTGGCATTGGTGGCATCCGTGCCATCCTCTGCCCAATGGCAGCATATTACCTTCAAGGTTGTGATCGACACCAGCTTTTGTCCTTCTTCAACTGGTAAGATGCTAAATTTCTATTATTGTTCAATCTGGATACAGAATTTGCTGTTCTTGTCAACACAGCATGTGTTTTAAGGTGCTCTCACTAATTTCTCTTTGTTGTGCTGGTAGATAAGGCAATCGTCTTTTACTTGTACTGACATACTTAAACTGTGTGGATGTAAAGCAAAAGTTTACAGTTAATGATGATATAGTAGGAATGTGCTCAATACATTCGCCATGATTCATTTCTTAAACAAAAATCTCTAAACAAGTTTACTGAAATAAAGTGAGTAGCATTCAGCTGATCGTGTGATCTCAAAATGGCGGCCTCCATTAGTCGACCCCCTCTATGTGAATTTTTTTTATTTTTATTAGGCTAATGTTATGATTGAAGTATTTAATAATCATTCTTAATAACTATTTTAAAAAGTACTATATATTTCTTTATGTGAAAAAGGTTTTAAATGAGGAAGAAATTACTGAGTGCACCTTTAAGATGCATTGTACAATAGTTTAAAATGCTGCCGCTGTCTACAACCCACAGGTTTTACTGGCTGGTCAACCTGAATTCAACAGTTGTTTTTTTGGGGATTGCCTACATTCAGCAGTCAGTTGCCAAAAACCTGTGTTTTCTCATCCCTTTCACCTCTGTTCTCCTCGCCCTCATTGCCATACACATGGTGCGCAACAAGCTCACCTTCCGTCCAAATAAAGGTAGTTAACAATGCCATTCATTATGCATATACACTACTGTTTAATAATAGTGGGGGGAAAGTGTCTTATAATCTTCAAGTCTGCATTTATTTGATCACAATACAGTAAAACAGTAATATTGTGAAATATTAGAAATTTTCTATTTGAATATATTTTCAAATGTAATTTATTACTGTGATGAATACTCCAGTACTCCAATACTACAGCATCATTAAACAGTCTATAACAGTCTAATATGATGATTTGCTGCTCAAGAGACATTTCTTATGATTATCAATGTTGAGTTTCTTAACAACTTGTAATTTTGTTCTGTGGAAAAACAGGCAGTTCCTTGCTAACTACACTCGGTGTGTTCCTGAACTCTCTTAAAATGTGCTGTCTCCATTACCGCCATTTGAGCGGAGATGTTGACAACTGGCTAGACCGTGCCAAGGAAAACAATGGGGGTTGTTACAGTGAGACCAGTGTGGAAAACGTCAAGATCCTAGTCAAACTTTTCCCTCTCTTTGGACTTCAGCTTTTATATCGAGCTTGCATCACCCAGGTAAGTGTGTAGCAAAATCAGCTTAATGCTTAGCTAACAAGTCTTTGTTTCAGAAATGAGCTTTTGTAATATCTCTATTACAATTCTTTTAACAGATTCCATCTGGCTATTATCTGCAGACTATGCATTCCAACTTAAAACTCAACGGTTTTCTCCTGCCAGTAGCAGTGATGAAGGTCATCAGTATTCTGCCGGTGTTGGTCTTAGCACCACTGCTGGAGCTCGTGCACACCTGCTACCAGTCTCCAAAGAAAATACTGCCCTCACCAGCCACATTTATAAGTGAGCATCCGAGCTACCAGGGGCGTCGCTACACCCTTTTTACTGGGGTACGATCCGCAGTGAAATACCGCTGTGCCCCAGTAAAACATTAAAGACAAATCCTCATGTGTCAATGAAGATAAATGTATGCTAGCCTGAGAATCATGTAATTGATCAAACGAGTTTAAAAAAGCTCTGAAATTGTTCACAATTATTTTAGATTAGGGCAAGTTCACTTACATGCTGAATCATCTGCAGTACTTTCTCACACCCAAGTACACTGTAAAAAAAAAAAAAAAAAAAAATGTTAAAACCTTAAATTAAGTACAGTCAACTTGGATGTTTAAGTCATTTCAACTTAAATTACATTAAACTGACAAAAATTACAAAAAAATTAGTTGTAATAATATAACATAAAAAAGTTTAAATTTGCTTAAATTATTTTGATGAGTTAAAGCAATGTAAAATCATATGTAGTCATAACTTACTGATCATATAATTTGTTACAGTATAAAATGGGATTTTTAAAAGAGATGGATGAGGTGGATATTAACCTATAGGAAAGGAAACTGGCAAAATATACTACAAAAACGTATCAAAATATGGGCATAGTTTTTTGATGGGGGGGCCTGTACCCCAGTACTGATGAAAGGCTAGAAACACCTCTGCTAACTATAATTAATGATTTGCCAAGTCAACCTAAAGTCACCATGTCACCAAAAACACCATGATGTGTTTACTAGTACGAGGGCGGGACAACCTGTCAGTCACATGAGATCGACCAATAGCAAACCACAACCATCCAATCAATTCCCAATGCACAAAATCAAGTCAGGCCCTACAGTTTTACTTGTTCAGAAAGCGGTTTCACTCGGATATACATCACAATTAGGAAGAAAATACTATTGTAACATCCGTTTCATGCCGACTTGCATCATGTCAAATTTTCAAAATCCAGTAATTTCAATAGGAATCCACACGTTCTGGTGAGTGTGAAAGATTTCGAAACGTGTTCAAGTTGGTTACGCGAACTCGCCACATTGACCAACAGAAAGCTGCTTGCTTTGAAAGTGACTTCTGTGTGAGCTGTTTTTCATACATCGCTACACTATAGACAATAGACTTTATATTTCATATTCCTACAGCTATGGGTCATGCTTGTGCAGCTCTCTCAGCACTACTGGCGGGGATCTCAGAAATCCACAGGAAGGATTATCCACAAGTGGAGCAGACACTATCGGGAGAGGTCCTGCAGGTGTCCTCTATGACCTGTTTCCAGCTTACGCCCCAGTACATTTTACTGGGAGTGGCAGAGGCCTTCGTAACACCAGCGTGTAAATATTCTCAATTCACTTTCTAAAATATATACAGTAACCATAATAATAGTTCCCCCAAAAACTAAATATCTGCCATAATTTACTCATGTTGTTCCATAAGACTTTGGTTAATCTTCAAAACACATATTTTTTTAACGAAACCTGAGAGGTAAACTCAGGTGTGTTCTTGCCATAACATTGTGTGTATTTGACAGTTTTAGCGCAATAAGACATTAAAGAGAACTTAGTTTAATACTCATGGGATGCGCCATCTGACATCCAGCTTTCTGTGTGTGTGCTTCGGATGTGTGTGAAAAAAAAACATGTATCAGAAATTTAGACTGATACGGCTTTAACCCGCAGATAATAAACTTTCATGATGATGAAGGACTGCAATGTCATGAGCGTGAGATGATAGAGATGATAATCAAAACCAAACAGATGTTTTGTTAGTTTTTAGTATCCGAGGCACGAGCTGTAAAGGCTCCGCCCTCTTCTGGAAAGCAGGACGGGGAGCAGCAGCTCATTTGCATTTAAAGATACAAGCAAAAAAACAGCATGTTTTTCCTTCCTCTCAAAAATGCAACATGTTATAATAAATTATCTGTGGGGTATTTTGAGCTGAAACTTCACAGACACATTCTGGGGACACAAAAGGGGCATAATAGGTCCCCTTTAAGTTTTGGTCACCTGGACTTTCAATGGAAGGACAAAAAACAATAATTTTATCCCTTAAAACTCATCTTTGATTACCAAAATTACAGATTTAAAAGTTTTTTCCTTGAAATATTTTTTTTCTTAAAACAGCTTGAATGTAACTCTACATCCTTGCCTCATTTAGTATACGCGGAATACGCAAATTAGCCCCGCCTCTACTCGTTGACGATCACGTTGACTTGATTGGTTACAAGGTAGTTTGTGACGTCAGAAACACCAGCGATTTCAAACCGTATTTTTGAGATCACAGTGGTTTTAAGGAGAAAATACTCAGCAATGATGTTGACTTATGAATTTGCACATAGTTTGTCTTAAAGCATATAAAAACACCACATAGACATATAAAAAACATTAAAATCTTGATTTTCACCACAGGGGACTTTAATTTAACCTCTTAATTTGTGGTCTGAAGATTAAACAAAGTCTTACGGGTTTGGAACGACATGAGGGTGATTACATGATGACAGAATTTTCATTTTTGGGTGAACTATCTATTTAAAGTGCTTATTAAACAGGGTGCCAAATCAATTCAGTTATTTTTGTTGAAAAAAACAGCATCACTTTAAAAAAAAATAGTTTGAAGTTGTAAATAAAACAGATTATTTGAGTGTTTTACAAAGATTCAATGTGTTATTTATGTAATTTATCATTTCTTTGCAATTATTTGTGAAATATACTAGCAATTTCTGAGTGAAAATTACAATTATGTACAATATATTCTAATTCCAAGAATCAGCAATTCACCAAACTCACCCGTCTCTCCTGTTCCTCTGCTCAGGCTCTCTCATCTCCTTCTGTCTGACTCCCAGCAACCTTAGAGGCGTCTCCTTGCATTTCCTAACCCTCTCATACGGAGGTGGCTGCTTTCTAGGAGCTTTCCTCATTCACTTCCTTTATTTTGTGTCTGGAGGTAAACATACATCTCTCTTGAAAATGTTGAACTTGCTATCGTGGTGCAAAGTAGATGTGACGTCTTAGAGCATGAACTCGTATTTAATATGAAAAGATGGTGTTTTATAATTACAGGAAACTTCTATCCTAATAACCTTGGCAGTGGCAACATGGAGAGGTTTTTCTTTACACTGGCCATATTAATGACTATAAACACACTGGTGTTTTGGAGAATATCACAAAGGTACGGTTCAAGCATTGAATATGACATAATAATGATACATTTGAGTGTTTACAGGACTCTTTATAATGTTTTTGGGCAGGTACACAGATCTGAGCGTGGAAATGAGTAGCGGGGTGGGACACAGTCACCTGACTGAGAAACTCCTGCAGTACAAGGCCTGTCTACGCTTTTATGACACAGTGGATCGCTCGGACACTTTGACGTCCATGGAAACCATCTTGTGAATTCATTGTACATGCAAACCCTGTAATGCTGGCGTTACACAAGAGACTGATTTTGAATGATTTTCAACGCTTGGAACTAGAGCAATAGCTGTAAATAATGCAATTTAAATGTATTCAAAAAATAAAGTTATTTTATGGTATATATGAATTACTATGTTAATGACTCCAAAAACAATGGCGGAAACCATGTTATAAAACAAAAACATGGTAGTTTTGGCATGTGAAGTATGTGATAAGTACGTTTCTACAACATAAGGAGACGTTTCTAAATACGTTTCTGCAATGTTCTGAAAAAATATCCATTAAGTGAAAAAAACTGACATCTTTCATATTTATTCCATTGGGGAAAAAAACGTTTTAAACAATTTTTTTGTTTGTTTGCTGGTATGATACTTTTTTTTTTTTTTTGTGAACAAAGCTTGAAATTTTATTGAGGCTTTTACGATGGAAGTCCACTTCTGCCATATTAAAAAAAAAATCATGATTTAGTAAATTGTAATTATGACATGAAAAGTATGTGTATTGTGACATACTAATTCATATTTATGAGATGGAAAGTCAAAATCATGACGTACTAAATCGAAATATTTAATCTTATAATTATCACTTAGTATGTCAGAATTATGACTGTATATCATAATTTCGACTTTTTGTCATATTTGACATCTTAGTATGTCACAATGTTTAGATGTCAAAATTTATTTTTAAAGTCTTAATTTCAACTTTTCATCTAATAAATATGATTTAGTGTTATAATTTCGATTTACGATTTATCAAGGCTTTTTTTTCTTATGTGGCGGAAAGGAATGGCCTTCCATGTTTTCTTTGTTTTAACTTGTAAATAAATATTACTTAAATATGACTTAATACGTCATAATATCGATTACGATATCGATTAATCCCAATTACGATTTACCAAGGCATGTTTTTTTCTTTTGTTGCAGAAATGGGCTTCCATATTTTACTAATTTTAACTTGCATAAATAGATCATATAACTTCTTTATACTCAAACCCACTTATTTACTTTCCTTCTTCATCATACGCTCTGTGTTAGATCAGCATAAGCATCTGAGCAGTGTTGTGTGTGTGTGTGTGTGTGAGTGAAAACAGAAAACACACCCCGCCACAGCTGGACCGTCGCAACCGCACGAGATCCGCCTTCGTTGCTACGGACTCGCGTCTCTCCCTCTCAACCCTATTTTTTTTTACAGTCTATGCTCTCAACATGGACCTGCCTGAACCCATACGGCGACGGCTTGGAGATTTCTCCAGAACCGTGTTTGTGGACCAAAGCCGAACACAACCCTCTCCCGAAGAACACGCTAATTTCCTTAACCAGTGTAAGTGTGTTTGAGTTATTGAAACGGTGACTTTTGTGTTGAGCTGCTAGCTACTGGGCTAATTCATCTGGTTAGCCGAGCTTATGTGTCAAGCTCCTGTTAGGAGACATTTTGCTTACCTTATTTGCTGATATAATAATGCTTTATGGCACTGTTAATCGGTGTTGGTAACCGTGGAAGTGTCTCTACCCTACGTAACGTAACCTGAACAGTCAGCGTAACGAACCGTTCTTTTCAGTCGGATCTTTTTTAATGAATCTATTGAACCTGTTGTTCACACAACTGGTCTGAACGATTTGTTCAGGAATCGTCCGAATCGAGCGATTCTTGAGTAAAACCTATTTTTCTACAGTCTATGAGTAAAACGCAATTAAAATATTTTTACGATTCCATTTATGTCGGTTTATGAAGATGCATACAAAGCATGGATAATTTTTTTTTAATAAGTATCGTTTGATTAAAACATGCAACAAAAAAAAGAATTTTCTAGATGAACGAGCTGTTCGAAAAAACTGATTTGCGAAAATGAGTCGAACACTCATTTTTGATTCCCAAAAATGCTTAAAGGGACAGTTAACCCCCCCCCCCCCCCCCCCCCCCAAAAAAATTCTGTCATTAATTAGGCTAACGTTACTCACCCTCATGTCGTTCCAAACCTGTAAGACTTTCGTTCATCTTCGGAACACAAAGGAAAATCTTTTTGATGAAATCTGAGAGCTTTCTGTCCCCACTGACAGCTACGCAATTACCACTTTGACGCTCCAAAACGTTTAGAAAGAGATTGTAAAAGGGCAATTCCGCGCAAAACTGTCACATCCATAACACCAACACAATGCAATGGTATTTAGTTGGCGTTATGGCTGTGACATTTTTGCGTGGAATTGCCCAAAACTAATCCATATGAATTGAGCAGTTTAGTCCAAAATTTCTAAAGATACACGATCACTTTATATGATAAACAGATTGAATTTAGGCTTTTAATCACATATAAACAATCATCAACTTACACATCAGTTCAGTTGTGGTAAATGGAAGCTCAAGCATGATTGCTTGATGTGCGAGAACCAATGAGGTTCATTCTTGTCACATGTTACGCAGCACGTTTGAGCTTCTGCAAGAGGTTTGTTCTCACCAAGCAGATTCAGTTAAGCTTCTGTTTATGTTCGCTAAACAATGTTTAGCCTATATGTGAATAAAAGACTAAATTAAATCTGTTCATCATATATAAAGTGATCGAGTCTCTTCAATTTTTTTTTACTAAATTTAAATGGATTAGTTTTATGATCTCTTTATGAACGCTTTGGTAGTTGCGTAGTTGTCAATGGAGGGACAGAGAGCTCTCAGATTTCATCAAAAAGATCTTCATTTGTTTTACGAAGATGAAGGGATAGTTGTTGGGTGAACTATCCCTTTAATGCTCTTATAATTCACCGAAATACGGTCTAGGTGGGCAGCTCGCTAGTTTTAGTGTGCTGTCATTTTAATTTTTTGCACTTTTATTCAGCAGATAAGGATGTAGTATCGAGTCTGCCTCTTCAGATGTCGCTTTACTTTAACATGTGGTTCTTTCCCTTCTGGTGGATCAGCGAGGTTGTGATGCTACAACTAAAGGTGATTTTCCTCTACCTATATTTTAACAATTCAGTCTGGCATTCAGGCTGCTGTTTAATCATATTAATGTATATTAACATAAAATATAAATATACATTAATATAATAAATATGCTTTTCGTCTAGTACCCAGCCCTTGCAGATTATTACAAGTTCATCCTGATCACAATTCTTATTTTAATGACCCTGATTGAGGCCATCAGACTCTACCTGGGCAACGTTGGAAATCTGCAAGAAAAGGTCAATATAAGTATAATATAATATAATATAATATAATATAATCTACATGATTGCATAATCCAACATCCTTTATTTTTAAATAGGTTCCAGAATTGGCTGGATTTTGGCTCCTGACTCTTCTACTCCAGTTTCCTCTGATTCTGTTCCAGCTTTTCAATGAGGCTGTTCTCATTCAACCTCTGGAAAGAGGAGTTCATATAATACTGGCCTTATTTATTTTTGCAGAGGTATACATTTGTATATATATTTGTGTATTTATATGAGATTATAATCCTTTGGTTTAAAAAAAAAAACTTAACGATTGAAAACTGTTTTTTTCTTTTCAGGCTCTTTTTGGATTTGTTGCCCTGCGTGCAATGGTCCGACACACCGAAAGTCGCTTCCATTTGAGACAGTTCGATGGGATTCAGGAATTGGGAACGTGACGAGACCTGCACTGATGAACTTGATTAAATATTGAATGTGGTAACACAAACAAAGACTACAAAGATGGCAGTGGCAACCACTAGAGGACACATGTCATTCATTGAGCTGGATTGTTACTGCAGATGTCTTGGTGCCTTATTTTATACAAACGAATCTTGCCTTGTATTATATTTTGTATGTGGGCAAATAAAATATAAAAAGTTGAACTTTTTAAGACACAAAGACAGAACACACCCCAGTGCTATAAACCACTAAATCAAATTATTTATTGATGCTGAATTTAACGAAATTACAAATTTAATTTAAAAATCAGCTTCATTAGAAATCACTTCCACACATTATTTAATTAGACATCACTTAAAAAAAAAAAAAAAAAAAGAACAAATCATGCTTATCACACACACATTCAAATAAGGACATCTCTTCAATAGAAGGGAAGTTCATATCAGAATAACTTGATTATTCTAACTTTTTTTTATTTAGAAAATGGCTCAGAAAGTAAAAACAAGAGAAAAAGTCTTTGTTTTCCAGTATTCTTTCCCTTTTATTAAATGTACAGACAATTATGAACTGCACTGAACTGAAATGGTGAATGACATATGATTGCAAATAAAAGTCACATGTCGGTATTCAGGCACTTGGCTTCACAAGAAAGCACCTCTTGCTCTCGTCATATTCTTCACGTGCTTTTGCCTAGCTTGGCCTGCTTTTCCTGAGACTTCTGCGTGTGAGATGTTTGAGGAAGA